>NC_090926.1:381651542-381954572 GCF_040938575.1 Ambystoma mexicanum | reverse complement strand
ATTCCTCATTCTTATGTTGTTGTGGAACAGAGATGCAGACTTTAAATGCAGCTTCTTTGCTGAAGCGACTAGACTATCACAGCAGCTGTCAAATGAGCACCTGTGACCTCTGGATCTGGTCTGTGCCGCTGGAGAGCAGGCGCTGCAGATAAGATTACTGAATCAGCATGGCACAAGTGTACACTATGCTTTTGGCATGGAGCTTATGAAAGGGAGATCTGGTTAACATATCACCGTTTCAGAGATGGAATTACTTGCATCATTGTATTAATTGATAAAAAAATCAAAAAAGCCAGGGCTCCAACACCCTTACCAGATGGGAATCTGCACCACTTACTCCACAACTGTATTCGCCTCATACAATAGAGTTGTGACATCACAATGCTTCTGCCTATTCCACCACAGAGCAGAATTCCAGATCAGCTGCAACTAGAGCATTTAATTAAAGGCCCAGTGTCTTAAATTTACTTTTTCCGAACTGTCTGTGACATTTCACAGCCATTAGTTGTGAAGGGGACATTTACAATGGCATGTTTATTTAGTGCCCTCCTGGAGTTTAGTAAGGGAGAATTGCCAACTCTACCAACAATTTTAAATCTTATATTAATAACTGGAAAGTATCTTGCATCACCTTGAGCACAAGACAACATTGTGAAGGGAATGACTGATCATGTATTATAAATAAAATATCACCAATCATACTTAAAAACGATGTGGCACATCACTGAGGAGTTGCGTAACAACATTGAAGAGCAAGGTCGAAGTGTGAGTTATTATTAAGGCCATGCAACTCTTAGAACGTATAAGGGGTACTTTTTCTAAAATCTATATATAATGCCTGGGTAGGGTAGTCAGGCAAATAAGGAAAACACACCCCACATTGACAGCTGACTGACTATACGTCCTACAGGTCCTAGGTAGAGGCCAGGCATTATCTGAGGTCAGGTGTGTTATTAACCAAGGCATTGTCTGCTCACCCAGTGAGTTACCTGGTTATACTCCTTTGCTTGTAAAGAGAGCGTGCATTAGGTCTTGCTAGGTTGGTAAATGGCCAAGGCATTCTCTGCACCGACAGCTGCATGGGTATAGCCCCCAATGTCTGGAACCTGGTCACATATTATCAGGATAGGTCTGTGTAGATGGTTTGGTTGGCCGACCCAGAAATAGTAAAATCCAGGCCGGGAAGCATAGCATAATTCAAAGGAGCAGCGGGCAGCGACAAACCAAAACATGGTGCAGACTGACATCATGGCGAGTAGCGGGACCGACGTCGGGATCATCAAGGAGGATGCAGGCGATGCTCTCCCCCTCCTCGGGGTGCGCTTAAATTGACGTTTTCCTGCCACCCAATCCCCTCACTGCCCATGCCAAGCCCGCAAAATTAAGCGCCATCCCTGACCCCAGGGGTGTTGGTAGGTCTGGAAAAGATCCGGGGCTACACTAATGTCAGGATTGTCGAGACTCGAGGCTAGTTAGCCTTTTAGTTTTAGCCCCTGAGCTTCTATCCAGGGCTACAACCAAAAGACCTGGGGCTATAGCCCCCCAGAAACCACTAGCAATGCCTCTTTCTGACCAAAACCCCCCACTCACCTAGTCGTTTCCGGCTTGGTGCGTTGCACCAACACTGTGCATGAGAGGAGGGGACCCGGGGGACGGGCGGGGAGCTGTGGCCTAACGCTGCACCTTCAGCCCGCACCGCCCTGCCCACCAAGCCCGGCCACCCCTCCATTCAGAGGGAGCTTACCTCCGGTCCAGCCTTTAAGTGTAATAAAATGTCTCTTTACATGTGAATGTTGCTCATAAAGATAAATTGTGGACACGTGACTGGATTTAGCCTGGACCCATATCCATGTGGCCAAGGCACCCAGCTCCTTAACACCCTAAGAACAAGAGATGCATTATCGCAGGGTAAAGCTGCATGGTAAGACTGAGAAAGGGCACGAGTGACACGTGACTGGGTTTGCCAACTGCCCCATCGGCGGTTGAGTGGCTCTGGACTGCCAGCAACGCTCGTATTTATCGTAAATGCCATGACTACCTTTGACCCAAAGCCCGTCTGTGCAGAATGCAAGTTTTGGTGACGGGGAGGTCAGGGCTGAATGGCCTGGTGTGTTGAAGCATGTGGTCATCTTTCGGGTCCTGGGCCGGAGCCAGGGAACTGGGCTCGGCTCAAGACACAGGGGCCTTCATAACCCTGGCCATGCTGCGCCACTGCAGACAGGAATCCTCAGGCAGCCGGTCCAGAACCAAGCCCCCCAACCATTCAGTAAACCCCAGCCCTGGTCATTATTCTCACTCAGAAAATCGGCCCGCCCTCCTTCACCCAAGAGCGCCGTGCTCAGGGCTCCTGCGAAAAATGCCCCTTTTACGAGTTCTGCGGAGAGCCATTAAGTAGCTTTTATTTGCTGCTTCTGTAGAATATGCGAGGGGGGGTGGGGGTGACCCTGGGGACTGGGCACATTCTGGTCAAAGAGCGAATTATAGGGCCAGCAGGGTGCCCCTGGGATCTCTGATTTATTGGGGGGATGTGTGGTGCTTGAACAGCACTCAGACAGCGTGTCCATTCAAGGCCCGGCAAAATAACAGTTGGTCTGTATTCCCTCATTATTATTTCATTTTCTCCAGGACGTCCACTCCTCCCAGCCCCCTCAGCCTCGCCATAGATGCCCGAGAGCTGCCTCGGGGTTACTGGGTTAATGCTGCAGAGACATATGTGCAGTGTGACCCATTAACTCCCCCCGTCCCTCCCGCTGGGAAGCAGCATGCATTAAACATACAAATCCGTCTGCCTCTGCGCAGACCCCATGGCACATATGTATAATATTAAGCAGGTTGCTATGGATCACGGGAAGTGTTTGCCAGTCTGCGGCACACGATAATGCATATCGGCTATTGCGCAGACTCCCATGATCTGTTTCATTCTGATGGCGGGCTAATTCTCATTGTGCATGTCTGACTGAGCATGGCATACTGTGGTACCAATCACAGTCTCTGTGGTCAAGACTTTATTACCTTGTGATGAAAGACCTCCAGACAACCAGACAATAAAAACACTCCTGTAAGGAAATAAGTTTGGTGCACTGCTTTGCAATGAAATCAAGATTTATTTTGAATACAAAAAGGAAAAAATATCAGAAGGTCCTGTAGCACCAAACTGACACGAAGCTCTCTGTTAGTTCAAAGCAAATACATCGGTTTAAGGAATTAAATCATCACTCTTGACATGAACAATATCCAGTGTTATCCCACCACCCTCATTGGCTACCAACTATATACAATACTATCAGTCCCCTATGGTCCCTTGACAGATTGCCCACATCCTAATCTACCCCGGCCCTCTAAAACGTGGTCCCCCTATTCTGTCACTTTGGTTCCCAGGTACTAGATTGGCACATTTACCTGGAATGTTACCCACCCCATTGGCCGAGTTACATGGTGTGCACCTGGTAATTCGTATGAGCTCAGTGGACACCTCTGAGGTCAAATTGGCCTAGGAAATAACAATACACTCCTCTTGATACCAGACAACTAGACACCCCAGCAATCTCTCCCCAGCACTGGACTAGATTTGTTGGCATTACCTCTTGTTCTTCGTATCACAAATCACTGGATATTCTGGTCCTCGCTCCACCCTTATCAGTCGCCCACACACGTACACCTCCCTTCTTCCTCAAAAACCACATTAATCAGTCTATTTCTTATGAATTTATGTAATCTATTCCCCAGTTGCCTGGTATTTCAAATAAGACGGCCGTTTCTTGGGGGGGCACTAGAGTCCTAAACCTAACCCAGCTTGAGACCTCTAACAGGGCTCCCATGGATGTGTGCTTCGGGAAGGCCACAGCCCTACCCTCCCTCTGCCGTTCACATTCCAATCTTGTTCCACAGGCCTACAGCTGGTACAACTAGACCATTATCCATTTGGCGTGAATGCCACTATTCTCAGCTTCACTTGTGGGACTTGGGAAAGGAAATAATTCAAACACTTCATTATGCCACGCTCCTAAACGTCCAATAAGGGAATACAAAATGCTAGGCTTCACTTCCAATATGGTAGTGCTTCAGTATTTCCCACACACTGGCCCCATGTCTGCACCATCATCGTTGCACATCATATTTTACGACTGCTACACAATATCACCAGTGCCCTATAGCTGGGCCTACTTAAGTCTCTACAACTACCTTAATGATACATTTGTTAGGGTAACTATTTCGACATACAATTTAAGGGGCATGAATAGCTCAGTTAAGAAAAGAAAGCTGGAGACATTCCTGCGGGTTGAGAAAGGAGATTTAGTGATGTTTCAATAAACCCACATAAGGAAAAGGGATAAATTGAAGCTGAAAATAAGGGGAAATGGTCGGCTTCATCAGGCGAATGCATTGGGAAGAATGGCAGTTGTACTAATAGCTATAAAAGATGGTCTTACAGTTCAAGTGCATGATACTCAGGGTGACCCAGAAGGGAGATTTCTCTTGTTAAATGTATGCATATATGCCTGTCCCTACACATTAGCTACAATGTATGCTCCCAATATGGGTCAAGATGGGTTCTTGAGGGACAAGCTACTACACCTGGAGGGGTTCTCAAAGGGGGAAGTAGTATTGGCAGGGGATTTCAATATGTCGTGGGTGCACCAGGATGATAGAAGCTCATGCTTGGCCCACCATATACAAGCTCCCTCGAAAGCTTTTAAGCAATTAATTACAACTTTGGCACTAGATAACACATGGAGGGTAACAAAGGGCCGAAGGAGGGGGTTCACATATTACTCACTTGTTCATTCCTCGTTCTCAAGGATAGACTACATTTGGGTTTCCACGCACATAGCAGGGAGAATAAAAGAGCTTGATCTGGGGACTTGCATTATCAGATCACGCCCATTGAAGTTAGCCCTTGAAGTGTAAGGGAAAGTAGGTGGGCTATAGAAATGGAGATTTCCAACAGAATTACTTCAGGACACCCTGGTGGTGGATTTGACAAAAGAAAAGTTTGACTTATATTTTGTAGAGAGTGAGACCTCAAGGTGGTTGTGGCATCAATTTGGGACGCCTTTAAACAGTGTTACGGGGGCACCTTACAGTGACGAAATGTGTTGGACATCTTGCAGGAATTAGAGAAGGGTCCAAATTGTAGGGTTCAGTGATCCATGAGACATGCCCAGGGCCAACTGGACCAGTTACATACATAAAGAGTGGGAAGAGCTCTGTTTACAAAACAAAGATTGTATATGAGTGCTAATAAAGCGGATAGACTGTTGGCTAGACAGTTGAAGAATAAGACCCTGTCCCGTAATATACTGAAATTGAACAATAAGGAAGGGGGTACAATCACGACTTCGGAGTTGATTGTGGCAGAATTTATATGCAAGACTATATGCCTAACAGGCAGCCGAGGAAGACAATCAAAGAGCTTATTTAGATACTGTACCATTTACAAAACGTTCACCCATAGAGAGGGATAGCCTTGAGGGAGATATACAGGAAAGCGAAGTGCTAGCAGTGATTAAAGATCTTCCAGCTAGCAAAGCTCCAGGCCCGGATGGATATACGGCGAACCTATATAAAACATTTCAGGGCACATTGGTGCCGCTGCTTACAAAGCTTTATAACTCCTTTGAACAAACCTGGAGCCTCTCTGGCACTATGCACGAGGCTAAGGTGGTGGTACTTCCTAAGGAGGGTAAAGATCTCACCCTTCCGGGCTCCTACAGACTTATTGCACTGATTAATTTAGATGCTGAGATTTATATGAAAGTTCTGGTGAATAGGCTCCTCCATCTTTTGCCCAAACTATTAGGCCCCGACCAGTCCGGATTTATTCAGCTAAGAAAAACACGTGGTAATGTGCATAGAGTTTGTCATTTAATAGAAAAAGTGGAAATAAAACAACAGCCAGCATCCTCATTGCCTTATATGCGGAGAAGGCCTTTTGATAGGGTCCAATGGACCTACCTGTTTCATACTTTGTGGTTTGGGTCAAAAGTTCTTCGGCGGGTACAGGCGAATTATGAGACCCCCACGATTTGGCTGGTGACAAACGGCTGCTTATTTTGAGGAATTAACATATGAAGAGGTAACAAGCAGGGTTGTCCATTCTCCCCATTATTATATGCCATATCCTTGGAACCCTTGCTGCTAAGACTTCATTCTCTGGAAGGTATTCAAGGGACTGAGATGGCAGGGGAAAATAATAAGGTGATAGCTTTTACCAACGACATGTTGATGGCATTGTGAGACCCGGAGAAGTCGATCCCGGCACTAATGGCAGAGTTTGAAGAGTTTGGGGGATAGCAGGTTTAGAAATTAACACAAAGAAGTCAGAAATCTTAAACCTAACTGCCCACGCTGCCAAGGGAAGCTCGAGGGGTGGTACTAGATAAGACTAAGGGGGGGGGCATGTATGAGGCTAACTACCCGCCTTTTCTGCAGAAAATACAATTAGATCTACAAAAGTGGAGTCCCTTATCGATCTCATCGCTGGGGAGGATCACAGTTGTAAAAATGGTGGTTTTGTTGAAAGGTTTGTATTACTTTCAAGCTCTCCCCATCCCAGTCCCTAAGTCCTTTTTAGGTCTCTTAATAAAAATGGTGTACTCTTATATATGGCAGAAAAAATCTCCCCGGGTGGCCATGAATATTTTGACTGTGTCCAGGAATAGGGGCCGCTTGGGGCTTCCCCATTTCCAGAGGTACTACAAAGCCGCACAACTTAGAGTAATGAGGGAATGGTTTTCGGGGGATATTAAAAAACTTGGGTGAGACAAGATAGGGCTGTAGCGGGTACTCCCCTGTCGGCTCTACTGTGGATGAAGGAAGATTATAGCCCCCTGAATTTAGGGAGAAGTGTGTTAGTGGATCTGGCAGTGAAGGTATGGGATAAGGGTGTCACTAGAGGTATGCTATCAACCTCCCCTTCCCCATTTAATCCGCTGTTCCAGAATTCTCAATTTCCACCGCAAATGGAATGGGGGGCTTTTAAGGCCGGGAAAGAGGCAGGATGCCTGAAGCTGAAGGACATGTTTCATGGGCAGAAAATAAGGTCATTTGAATCATGTAAAATAACCCTGGGATTGATTGAACTCGACAGGCTTCGATATCTTCAGCTGCACCATTGATTAGCTGATCGGACCCTTAGGGAGGTGGCAATGCCGCAGTTAAATCCCTTTCATCTTTATATTGCAACCCACTCAGGGTAAATAAAGTGGGTATCAGCTCTGTATAGGTTTCTCAATGAGCGCCCGGCCCGATGAATTGACAATATCAGAAGAAGTGGGAGGGTGCTTTGGGCGGAGACATTTGGGAGCAGTTGTGGGGGAATATATCGAAATTAGCACGCTCCATTCAGGTGCGGGAAATGTGCTATACAATTATGTACCAATGGCATTATACCCCGGCCAGGATTCATACAATGTTCCCCTCGACTCAACTAACTCGCTGGAGGGCCTGTAACTCTAATGGAGTTTGGAGGCAAATTTGGTGGGAATGTCCAGTTCTCCAGTTTTGTTGGGAAGGAGTAAAAATGAATCTGATGGGTATATTTCCAGGGGTGGACATCTCAGACGGGAAGGTGGGGCTTTGTGGCCTCTGGGACTAAAGGTCCAAGGGGCTTCCTAAGTGTCAATTGAGGGGCTTTATGATACTCCTGATAGCTGCGTGGTTGACTATAGCGCAGAATAGGAAAAATAATCAGCCTCCCTCTGATTTAGACTGGTTGCAGAAAGTATGGCATTTTGTGGCATTGGAGTGGGCAACATATACAGGTCAAGGGGATCAGGAGTTTTACAGACATGATTGGGACAATGTTCTGTCATTGCTACAAGGGGACTGTATGCAGCAATGGTGTCCTCATAACTTGAGACTGTTGGACCTATTTTGAAAGGCCTTTGGACATATGGCAAATTCTATTTTGGATGTGTATCTCTCTGGCGGAGGAAGGGTGAGAGGGGGTGGGTTGGGTAGAGATTGTTGTTTTGATTGAAAATCAATAAAAAATAAAAATGTAAAAAATATACTTTTGTTGCTTACGCCATAGTTTCATATGCAAACTTATCATATGGCCAGCTCCCAACTGCAATCCCTGCACCCCTGCTGCTGTGCACCGTCACTTGCTCATGCGCTGATATATTTTCCTTAGTCTGAATAATTCAGCCGTGCTTGGAAGCTGCACCTGCATCACAACATTCTCGGTTTAGTTAATCCTCTATTAACTGACCCAGCAGCTTCCCTTCTCTTATAATCATCATCTTTGGGCACCCATACTCTGCACACATGATGTAAACTTCCCCCATCTTGGACATGATTTTCTGCAGTACAGGTTAGATAGAGAGAATCGCTATCCCCAGCCAAGCCAACCCAGTGCTCCAAACAATCTTCAGGATCTGGTGGGGGCAAAGTTAAGGTCCCCGGGGATCTATAGAATGTTCTATTCTCACCATGCATGGTTTATTTGGACTATATGTTTGCGTATAGTGGTGTTTTATGATAGGAGGAGCTCCACCTGACCTTATCGACACCACTGTTTGGGAGAGTCTTGGTGCAGCATCGAAGGACCATCTGGCACAGCAGAAAACTTATAGCAGGAACTCTACAATAGGAACCAATATCTTCACCGCTATTCCTAACCAGGTTGGGGCCAAGAAAAACATGACATTGAACCAATAATCATCTTGTACTCCCGCTTCTGTCTCCATTCCTGTCTTCAACTTGTGTAGGGTCCCTGTTATATGGGACAAGGACCCATTGGGCTCATTATAAGTTTGCCGGTCTGGAACTACGTTACCGGTAGGCTTGCCGGTACTGTAGTTCCCAGACCGGCAAACTACAAGTTGTGTTCGCGGGTGCCTTTCTGCCTGCCAGGTCAGACCTGGCGGGCAGAGCGGCACCCGCACAGCATGTCGGATGCACCGACACCGTTCATAATGGTGCCGGAGCATCCGGCTTCCCCATTCCCATTGAGTCATATATGCTCAATGGGAATGGGGAAGAATTTATCGAGGTATTTTAACCGGGTCATTATGGCCTTGCCGGACCCGGTATTTGCCCATTCCTGGGTGCAGGAAAAAATAAAATACCTCGTAATGAGGCCCACTGACAGCATCATTTGGCGGGATGTGCGGCAGGACAACCCCAACTTCTTACAGACCTCACCTTCCATGGCCATCAACAAGTCCAAAACGTACTGGTTCTACAGGGTCATCAGATGTATTGCTCGCAACACACTCTTTATTGAATTTAAACCCTGCTCTTTGTCATTTGCCAACTGGATCAATTCCAACTGCACTATAGGCAGCCATTTGGCATTTGCTGCAGCCTGGATACCTGACACCAAAAGGGAGGCAAAGAATATCTCTGTCTTGGTATAGAGGCAATATTTATCTGTAATTGCTATCAAAAGTTTAGAAGAATCTTCGGACAGGTAATAGATCATTTCTGACAGCATTTCCGAATTGAACGTGTCTTGCATCTCACTTGCAGTAGTCAGGATGGTTCTGGCCCTAGCATATTAACTAGAGACACGTGGGCGTCAGGAACCACTGAAACAGCTGAATGCAGGGTAGGTTATTGAACACGTTCCTCTCCACGATGGTGGAAGATGCATGTTGGCTTGATGGACGCAAACCCAGAATATGTCCATAAGAGCAGCTGTTCCTTTGCTGAGATCAAGGATGAATATCCTCTTGTTGCATTTGCTGTTAGTTCCCACAGGTAAAGTGCCATTTCCTCAGAAGCAAAAGGCATATTCTGCTATTGTCTTTATCTTCCCTGGAGTCTCTTTTGCTTCAATCCTTTTGATCTTTTACACATATATATACGTTCAATATTACTTTTTCATCAAATCCCACCAAATCCCCTGCTGCACTGCTTACTACTGCACCTCCCATTTGTTGGACACAAACCATACTCCTTCCATCGTTAATAATGGGCATGTTCGGCAATGTGGGTCCTTTTCATTCTGTGCAAAACTTTCACCATCTCTGTCCATGAGTAAAACGTGTACTTCATGCCCTTGGCACATGCTTCATACCCATAACAGTGACAAATGGACTAAACACTGGGCTACCAGAGGTGGCATCTCTTGGGGTTACTAACAGCTTGGGTGCCCCTGACACATGAGGGATGAGGGAGAAAACATAACATCTCCCATTTGACCTCTCTTTCTACTCTTTCCCCACTGAGCGCATGTGACTGTACCATAGATTGCTGAATTCTGGATGGTGCACATCCGCCACTGTATGAAACACCACCCCTTTATATTGGTCACATTCTTCAATCCCCTGTCTAATACGTTGTCTCCTAAACTAAGCATTGCTGTCTATTACTCTAGTTCTTTTTATATTGACAACACCATCTTGAAAAATGTCATTTATATATCCCCACATTATAAACTGACCCAGAAAATATGCACAATAACATATAACAAAACCTACACATATGCACATTATTGACAATATTACACAATGCTTGTGTGAAACCTGCAGAGGAAGAGAAGAACGAGACAGCCATACAGTGATCCCAGTATTCTTAATGCTCCTCACCACTATAACTAATATGTTATACAGCTGAATTAACACAATACTAAAAGATGAATACATACTATACTTACACATGTTTCTCTAAACTGGCAGTCACACTTAAACAGTTAAGTCTTTATTCTGGAAGTTGCTTTAAATCTGGCAACGGGGGAGCTGTTTGAGGTGCCTTCAGGACATCAGAAAGGGGAACCCAATACCGCAAATCCTTGACCTTGACAGCAAATGGTGCTGCATTCACAATGGTGTAGGGCCCGTTAAATCTTGGTTGACTCCAATGACGCACAAAGTCCTTACATAGGTGATATCTCCTGGCATGAGCTGCAGTGGTGGTAAGCTTACTTCTTTGTGTGCCACACCAACCTCTGGATAATCTTCTTTTGGTGCAATCTGTTGAGAGAAAACTTTTATGCATCTGGTTAACTGATGCAAATACCCTTTAAACTCCTCCTCCAAAATACTTGCAGACTGCTAGAATCAGATGCACTACGTATAGGTGAAAGTGGGGTATGCATTCTCCTCCCCATCACAATTTCGTGAGGCGAGAGACGATGGTCTTTTCAGGGTTGCGTTTTCAAACTGAACAAAGCCAGTGGCAAACAGTGGACCCAGATCTTTTTGAGGGTCACACACAATTTGGACAGCTTCCCCTTAAGAAGTGCATTCATCCGTTAAACGTTTCTGTTAGCTTGAGGATGATAAATGGAGCACATCTTATGCCGAATGCCTAACAATGCAGCTATCTCTTTAAATAGCTTGTTGAAGAAGTGCATGCCATTATCAGATTTTAGTACTTCACACACTCCCCACAGGGTAAACACTTCTCGAACTAGAAAGTTGGCTGCCGATTTAGTGTCTGGATGTGCACATGGCACTGCCTCAACCCACCGCTCGGACAGGCAAACAATGACAATAAGGTGCGTGTAGGTGTTGCATCTTTCCCCCATATCAGCGAAATCTATGTGGAACTCACAAAACGGTCCACTGGGGTGCGGTATGTGCCGTGCAGTGTCATCATCGTTTGCCACGTATTATACCAGTAACATGTAGTACAGTTAGATACAAAAACTTCAACATTAAGGTTGGAGACAAACCAGTCCTCCTAAAACTCTGCAGCGATATGCTGCTTAGACACATGTGCCGGGTGATAAAAAGCAACCATTTCCAAATCTTGGGGCATCACTACTTTACCTGTGATTACCAATCTCCAGATAAGATCGGTGAGTGTTTGCAGACATCCCATTTTTTGCCACAACTCTTTCACTTCTTGGCGTGCCTGCCCCTGCAGTTCAATCATTGTAGTGACTGGTACAGCAGTATATGAACCTCTTATTGCACTTGCAAATTTGCTACATCTGGATATGCTGCAATGTCTGGCACTGAGAGACATGCTTTGGCTGCCTGATCTGCTGCCTCATTGCTGAGGGTAATTGGGTCTGTGTTGTTAGTATGGGTGGCACACTTAACCACTGCGACAATTGTGGGCCGCGAGAGGTCATAAATCAATGTGTCCAATATTGCTTCATGTTGCATTGGGGAACCGTCAGCCCTGCAGAACCCTCTCCTCTCCCATATGGATAATCCTGAATGCACAGTTGTGGTGACATACACCCAATTCGAGTATATTGTGACCCGGCACCCTTTGGATGCTTCAAGTGCTTCAATAAGGGCAATGAGTTCTGCAGCTTGGTCAGAGTAATGCATGGGCAATCATTTCTGAACCAATACCTTATACTCTCCATCTACTAGGTAGACCACTGCCATAGCCGTGTGTCTTTTGCCCGTCTCCTGGTCTATGGCCGCTGAACCGTCCAAGAAGAATACTTCCCATCCTCAAGGGCACAGTCCCTCGCCTTAGGTAGGTCATCCTCAGGCCCCTCATAGCTAACACAATCATGCACCTCGTCCCCCTCATGAATTGGTTCAGTGAGAAAAGAAGCTGGATTGACAGTTCTACACCTGACAATATGAATGGATGGCCATGATGAAATTACTTTGCATGCTGAAGCTCTCTCTTTAGTCAGTGTGGATTTGGACCTCTCTGGAATTGTGAACACTGCGTGTTCCATAGCTAGTGTTACAGAGCACCCCATAGTAATTGTGGCAGTTTTTTCAATGGCAAAGGCTGCTGCTGCCAAAGCTTGCCAACATGGGAACTGACCTTGCATCAATGAGTCTAGCATTCCACTATAAGAAGCCATGGGCTTGTGACCCATAGTACTTTTCTTTGTCAACACTGCTGTCATCATTTGTTCATTCGAATGGGAAAATAGATACAATTCCTGTGTGTAGTCAGGGGTAGCTAAGACCCGGGTATTACTGGTAACATCTTTGAGCTCTTGGAAACATGTGACCATCTCTTCTGTCCATGTGATGGGGCTTTTAATCTTTTGGGCCTCCTTCAGTCCTTGTAACAATGGTCTAGTGTATGTGGTGTAATCGAAGATCCATGCCCTACAGTAATTGCACAGTCCCAGGAATTTATGTATGTCTTTAACTGTGACTGGCTGGGGGATGCTGTGCACCACAGCTGCTTGCTCAGGGGTCACTCTCTTACCGTTAACAGAAATAAGTTATCCTAAGTATAATACTTCCTGCTGACAGTATTTCATTTAGGCTCTGTCGACTGTCTGGTACTTGGGCTAAGTCATCCTCTGCAAATGGGGGCATACTTCCAGCTACTAGGATGTCACATGGGACATTGCAATATTGAATCATTATTTCACAGGGGACACAAACTTCCAATATTATGTCCCCGTCATTGTCAGTGTCCTCAAACAGTTGCCGTCTTACACCCCCCTCAGTGGTTGGGTCAATGCATAGGATGGTGCGCCACTCTCCTCCCTCTGCATCGGTCCCTATCAACACAATTTTGTTTCCTGTAGCCACCACCCCTTCCAGATCTAATGTAAGTATAGTTCCTCCTTCATGGTCTTGGGGCATAGCTGGGAGAAATAAAATTCCATATGGTACCCTCCATGGTCTACTTGTCATAACTGGCACTCCGTTAAGCAAAACTGTAACCCGTATGTAAACAAGTCTGGGCGTGCAAGTACTCCTCAGGTCGCTTCCTCACTTCCCAATGCATGCCCAATGACTATGGCCCTCAAACAACATATTCCTGGGGTCGAACACATTACACTGACCTCTATGTATGATATTGTCATGTTGAGTTTACTGAGTACATCGCGCCTTAACAAATTCACAGGGGATGCAGCTGAAAACAACAACAGTGTTTGTACTGCTCTGTTACCTACCTTTATGGGTAATTCATCTGTGAATGGAACCAATTTTATTGCCCCAGAGAACTCTTGCGGCTTTAAGACTTTACCCAATAAGGGGATATGCCCCTCCCTCATACATGACTTTGTTGCTCCGGTGTCTACCATAAAAACAAATTATTTGTTTCCTATCTCCACAACTCATCGGTGGTTCCTCTTCTGGATTGGCAGTGACTGACAGGAGTGGCACGCTAAAGCTCTTTGTGGGCTGTCCTAATCTGGGTAGGTATTTGTTTCTAGAAATATAAGTGGGTTGCCACCCACCACACTGGTCCCTGGTGTCTGATGTAGGGCATACGCCTGCATGCTATTAGGTGCTGGTATGGGTTATCTGGGGATACTGGGGCTGGGTAACAGGTCCGCCATGTGCATTACACCATCGGGAACATTTAGAGGCATTTAGAGGCACCATGGCATATGGCTGTGGATAGGGGACTGGCCCTCTTTTTTTATATGGGGGCATGCGCAGGTCACATGCAGATGCTGGTCTGCCCTTACATTCCTGTGATAAGTGGACCATCCTCCCGCATGTCCAACAGCGCCCTACACTTTAAAACCCGGTCCCAATCCTCTAAATCCTCCTCTGTCCCCTCATAATCCCATAAACCCCCCTTTCCTCTGGGATACCCCCTTTGAGGCCCTCCTTGGTATTGTCCCTGATACCCGACACTCCAGTAGTGTCCTCACACCCAAGCGGGGCTACTCGTACCTGTCATAGAATCGCCCTATGCTCCTTGTCGCAGTCATTACCGCTCGCTCCACCATCTACTTTGCTTACATTGTCTGTACGTGTTTTGCTTCTGCTTTTTGTGCTGTGTCAGCCACTTCCTTTTCCTTCTCCCTCACCTTTTTACAATGGTGTACAGTGATTGACTGTACCCCCGCCCACCTCTTTGCTTCAATTCCTACCACCTTATCTAGAGCTTTCTGTATCTCTTTGGGGAGGCCTTTCTTCACCATGTAATAAAAGAACACTGTCTACCGGTCCCATGGCTCTACCATTTCTGCCCTCCACATCGCTTATGTATGTTTGCAATATATACTGTGCCGGGTCCTCATCGCCCGCATATTTCATGCCATTATTGAATGGAGATATGGCATATCGGGGTACGAGTGCCATAGTGCTGCCCACACTCAGGCCCTGCAGTTATTAAAATGGGCCCTGTCATGGCTCTCATCCTCTATCTATACTCTGAGATACCCTGCCTTGACCCAAACATCATCTGCCTTGTCCCCTGATACTGCAGTGAACTGACTTGTCATGTCTCCCACAGCTAGTGTGATGCCAGTGGTCTGTTTTTCAAATGTATATATATCCATTTACCCAAACCTGCAGTAAGGGATGGTAACATCTTAATCAAATTGTTCCTGTCCATGTGTGGCCAGGGATACCTATTGTGGCCTCCCAGGACCTTTGTGAAATAATATGAACTGTGCCCCTACCGCCCCCCATTGTCTTCTTTCCCCCTCTTTTTCCATTCACTACCATCATGCATCCATGGCACAATCGCAATTTGGGTCCCCATAAACTTTCCACCTGCGATGATAAGACAGGCAGGGTCTCGTTCTCCCCCTGCTGCTCCTCTGTGTACCACTCTTCTTCTCCCGCGACTGCAGCTATATCAGCATCAGACCGAACCGATTCGTAATCCAACCTCCTAGCCCATGGCCTTCCTCTATGCTGCCCTTCAGAATACTGACCTTCTGTCTCTATATGCACATCCCTAATCGCAGTACTGTCAACCCTAAACAAAATGTCCCCTACTAGCCATTCATCAGTCCCATCAGGTGCTCTCTGCCCATCTCCCCTGCCCAATTTCAACCTTGATAACTCCTCTTCTGTCTTCCTCACAGTTGTCTGTAAGTCCCTCTGTGGCCCCTGCTCTGGTTCCCTGTGTGCTGGAGCTGAAGCATCTGCAGATGCTACGGGATTTGGGATATTCTCATATTTGAGGGTGCCGATGGAGATGGGGCAGAGGCGGGCAATGGTGCATGCAAAGGATGTGTATACCCTGCCACTGCTCATGTGGGATAACATCCTACTGGGGGAGGCATCACTGTGTGTGCGGTGCTCAGAGAGATGGGGCACCCTTAGGTACTCAGGACAATAGGCGTGGATGGGACTGAGACAAACGTTATGGGTGTCCCACTCACTGCTTTCGTACGGCCAGGGGGAACATCCTCCGAACATTCCACCATCCTGCATAGTTCTAAGACCCCCTTCCTGTTCGTCAATTCCTTCCGCTTATACTTGGCCACCAAAAATGTATACAAGTGGCCAAAGATACTTTTTTGGAGTGAACAACTGTTAGAGATACAGTGAAAGTGAAAGTGAATGGGAATATGTCCAAGCTCTTAAAATCATGAATTGTTTTAAGATTAGACTTTGTATGAATGAATGTATGAATGCATGATGTTAGGATGTTTTTTATGGATTTAATTAAAAATGTTCAGTGATTTCTATTTTTTATACTTAAACAAGAATGAAATAAAAATAATGATTTAATATTTACAATCCTCAGTCTCGCTCTCACTAGTGTTTCTTGACACCGTGGCACCATCTCTGTTCTATTATATTGCTCTACCTCTAGGTGCCAGTGATAGATGAGGTTCCCACCCTTCTGGGTTTGTTGTACATGTGGCCAAAGACCTCCTTGTTATTGGTTCCCTCCACTGGCCATGGCTTGTACATGCCCCCTCTCATCTAGGCCACCCATTCCCTGTGGTACTTCATAATGTTCTCCCAATACAAAGGGAAGCCCGTACAGATATACTCCAATGGAGTCGACGGCTCCATGTTGATGGTCCCTATTTGTTTGTGACGTCTCTACCCAAGCCAGGCTCTAATCCAGCGGTGCCTTAATGTTCCTTCCCCACCCCTGCCCATTTGCTGTTACCCCTCCCTCACCTGCCACTCTTCTCACACACCTCTCTTCACCACACTACTTACAATTCACACCCACTCACACTAACCATAAACACCTCACTGCCATCACTCAAAATCACACTATATATATATATATATATATATATATAAAGGACCCTGTACAAAAGTGCAGGGAAGGCGGAAGGCACTCCAGGAAGCGGTCTTGCATGCGAAAATCTTGGCAAAACACTGAGGCAGGAAACCGTTATATGTCAGCCAAAAAAATATACTTTAATAAATCCAATGTCCAGGACAGGAAAAAACGACACAAAAAACGACGCGTTTCGCGGTAACAAACCACTTGTTCACATTATGGGTGAAGAACACAAAGAAAGGACTATTTATTCTAACATAGGCTCTATGGTTGTAGTATAGAGCGTCACGCACACTTCCTTTTGGTCTAATGCTCAAGTCTACCATCTTTGATTGGGTCCAACAGCTAAGCCAAACATAATGGCAGAACAGAACATGCTTTTAAGTAGGGCATTATAAACGGTAGGCAAAGAGATATTACAGAATGAAAATCACTTCATGTAAGGTATATATTAATATAAACAAACCAATGCAGTGTTAAAATTTAGTGCATAGTGCACGTAATCTATTCAAGTACAAATACTTATCTTCACTGGCTGTGCAAAATATGCAATATACAACAAAATGTTGTTAAAGTGCTGTGTGCAATTAGCAGCCACAAAGTACAACTCGCAGTTGATAAAGTGCTATGTGCATTTAGCAGCCTCACAGTATTATTCTCTATATTAGAATAAAATAAAGTGCTTAGTGCATAAAGATTCTGTACTTTGAAAATACACATGAATTATTGGTTACTGCATGAGTTTAAAATGTTAAACAACCATTAAATCAATTGCCTACCAAAATAAAACCTCAATTGTAAAACAGACCACAAATGGTATTACCGACTCGAGAATTCTTTGAACCAAAGATGGAGAAAGACGAAAAGGAAGGAATGTGCATGCAACTACTTGTTTACCTGTGTTTGTTAATATTTCAACAACAAATACGTTGCTCACCCTGACAAGAGAAAGAGGTGAAAAAATATATATGAAATAATTAAAAAGAAAAAAGGAAAAGGATGCTCTAAAGTGCATACAATCCTCCATTTAGAGAAAAAATATAGATTTGATGGACCTTCTAACCTTAATATTTGTGAGAAACATATCGCCTGAAGATGCTGCAAACAAACTTCTAATAACAACAAAAAGCATTTGCATTTACATTGGCACAAGGCTAGTAAAACAATTTGTCGCAAAAAAAGTCTTAAAAACACATGTTATTGTAAGGGCAGGAACTTAACAGGCCATGCTGGAATCTAAAATTGTATTATACATAAATCTACTCAAACAGTCCATGCAGAAAATTGCTTAAGGTGCTACTAGGAGAAGTCAAGTACCTAGGAATGTATATAGTTTTTCATCTAGGTTGTGGCCCTGTGGTTTCTTAGTCTCATAGTCTAAAATGTATCTAGTTTCCATTTGTCTCAAAAGGAGTTCCCGATTACCACCCCTTGCTGTTTTTTGGATGGTATGTATTCCAAAGAACCCAAAATCTTCAGGTTTCCCTCCGTGCTTCTCTTGGAAATGTAGGGCCATAGGATATGTTGGATCGACATTTCTAATCGCTCTTAGATGTTGTAAAATTCTGAGTTTTAACTTGCCGATCGTACTCCCGACATACCACTTATTGCACGGGCAGGTAAGGACATACACAACATACTCTGTTTCACATGTAATCCTAGATTTTATGATTACATTGTTTTTTATTACTGGATGTTGGTAGTTTTTGATATTTTTTGCAAACCTGCAAGCCTTACACTTTGTACATTTATGAAAGCCTTCTGGATTGGCACCTAACCAGCTTGGGGCCACTGATGTGGTTCTGGGACTCAAGTAACTTGACACTAGGCTATCTTTCAAAGAGGTAGAACGTCTATAGGTAATATTAATGTTTGCCCCCAAGGTCTGCCCCAAATGTTCATCTTGCTTAAGTACATGCCAATGTTTGTGTATTATGTGGCGAATGTGATTGGAGGCTTTACTGAATGTCAAGATGAGTCGCGTGTCTGTTTCTTCCATTTCCTTTTCAATTTGAACCTTGGGCATCAGCAGAATAGAGTGATCCTTTTGTCGTGCTTTGAGATAAGCTCTCTCCAACACTTTTTTCGGGTAACCTCTTTGTTGAAACCTCCCTTGTCATAGGTTTCCAGTTGGGAACAGTTCTGTCTAATGCAGATAAATTCACCGTAGGGAATGCTCCACTTTAATGATGTCGGGTGGTTACTTTTAGCATGCAGTGGTGTGTTGGAGCTTGTAGGTTTTCGGTACAACTCAGTCACTAGACTTTCCTGAGCCACAGTTACAAGTGTGTCTAAATAGACAATTTTGGTCTTACTGTGGCACTCAGTGAACTGTAGATTATATTCATTTATGTTTAGTGACTTGACAAACTCCAGCCATTCGTTAGTGAGTCCATCCCAAATTACGAATAGATTGTCTATGTAACACAGCCACAAGACCACTTTATCCATTTGGTGACTGTTTGAGGGGACCCACACTGCAAACTTATCCCACCAGCCCATCGTTAAATTTGGATATGAGGGAGCAAATGTTGTCCCCATGGCTGTTCCTTGCAACTGGGTGTAGAAATTGTTATCAAATAAAAAACGATTATTTGTTAGGCAGAGGTTGATCATCTCTAAGATCATTTTTCCATGCTCCAGGTAATTCAATGATCTGGTTTTCAAGAAGTACTCGCAAGACTTCAGTCCATCTATATGTTTGACCGAAGTGTATAAAGAGACCACGCCTAATGTGGCTAGTAGATATGTCTTTTCCCAGGGTATGCCGTTTATTTTGTTCAGGAAATCCTTTGTGTCTTGTAAATATGACGGCAGGCTGGTGACAAATTTTATCAATGTTTCATCTACTAGTTTAGACACATTTTCAAGTTGTGCCCCACATAAAGTTACTATTGGTCTCCCTGGTGGTCTTGTTTTGTTTTTGTGGATTTTTGGCAACTTAGGATGCAGATATTTACACATGTCTTCTTCCAAAAGACCTTTCTCCTTCCATTTCATCAGTAACTCAAAAGGTTTGTTGTTCATTTCTACCGTTGGGTCCATATCCAGCAGCTTATAGCATTTATGATCCCTTAATTGTCTGTTAGCTTCAATAATGTAATCAGACCTGTTCATTATGACAATGTTGGTACCCTTGTCAGAGGGTTTAATGATGTAATCTTCCAATGTTCTCATGCTGGATAGGATCTCCTGCTCTCGTCGAGTTACGTTATTAGAAGTGTCGATTTTAGTTTTCCTAAACTTTTTGAGATCATTTATAACCAGATCTTGAAAAGCCTCTATGTTACTGCCAGGATTGAACATGGTGTTAAAGTGTGATTTAAGTTTGATATTACTCTTACAAGGCCAGTCAGTGCAAATATCCATAAGTTCCCATTGGTGATTGCTTATGTCTTCGTTTTCTTGCCTTTCGGTTTCTAGATGTATGCGATCTCGTAATACGTGCATGTCTTCTATGACCAAAGGAGTGTATCCCAATCGTGGTTCATCATCTTTGGTCTTGGGAGGATTGACTGCAAAGAATTTTTTCAGGCAGATCTTACGCTATACTTATCAGAGTCTATTCTTGTTTCTGCGTAGTTATACGATGTGGAGGGTCAAAAATTAAGTCCAAGTTTAAGCACCTCTTGTTCTTCCGTTGAGAAAACGCGTGATGTAAAATTGACAATAGACATGTCTGGTGGTTGGCTTTGTATTCCCATCAATTGTTTGTTCCAGAGCGTGTCTGTCTGTCCGTCTTGTCTGCTGCTGCGGTGTCTGAGGTAGTTACTCCTCCTTGCTTTCTTGTGCCTCGAGACTTGGTCGATTTTCCCCGTCCTCTTGTTTTTTTGTTGTTTCCGCTTCTGCCATCCATCCCTAAGAGTCTCATCTCTTCTAAAAAATTCAATTTTCTTTGGGGCTGATCGTTTTCACTTTCCATGGAGTCTACATCAGAGGATGATGGTATACTGGATGCTGCATTCTCAACATTGGATGTTGTTGTTGGGAATGTTCTCCTCAAAGTGTCAAACCTTTTTTCAAATGTGAGGACCCTTCCCTTTTCATAGTCCTCCTTATCTCGGAGAAATTTTCGTTGTTTCCGCACAACCCGACCTCGGGCCATAACACCACACCAACACCAAACAAGAAAAATACTCTTTTTTCCTCACGTAACCTTTATATCGGCCTCCATATTTATGCAGTGTGCCTTCTCCCTACAATCGGAGAGGATCCCGTTACTCTCTTGTCATCCTTTTACCTCATAGTATATACCATGACATCTATCCATATAGCTAAATGTATATACACTGCCACATGGTCTTTCCACTTCAAACCCACTTCACTTTCAAAACACACACGCTCCTCCCACACTCACACACCCCTTCCCCTTATTGTTGTCTCCTGCAAAGGGACACTTACATCTATGTGCTCTCCCGAGTACCTCCATCACAGGGTCCCATCAATGGCCTGCGCAATCCGGGAGCAGCGCCTCGTTCCAAAGAGCAGACAGGAATTCAGGCAACACGGCTCCTGCACAGGGGACTGGACACTGCAGGTGGGCACAGCCCCTCCAGATGTGCAGCCAGGAATCCTCCGTCATCGCAGAGGGTCTGGGATCACGTGGGGGTCACCAAATTTGTGAGACAAGACCTCCAGACAACCAGACAATAAAAACACTCCTCAAGGGAAAAACACTTGGTGCACTGCTGTGCAAGGAAACAAGATTTATTTTTTATACACAATGAAAAAGTACCAGAAGGTCCTGTAGCACCAAACTGACACAGAGCTCTCGGTTAGTTCAAAACTAATATATTGGTTTTTAGATAATAAATCATCTCTCTTGACGTGAACAATACCAGTCCCCTATAGTCAATTGACCACATCCTAATATGCCCCTACCCTCTAACACGTGTTCCCCCAATTCGGTCGCTTTGTTTCCCAGTTACTGGATTGGTGAGTTTACCTGGAATGTGACCTGCCCCATCGGCCAAGTCACATGCTGTGCACCTGGTTATTCGCATGAGCTCAGTGGATAACTCCAAGGTCAAATTGGGCCTTTGAAATAACAATATGCTCCTCTTGATACCAAACACATCGTTGCCCCAGCAGTGCCTCTCCAGCACTGGACTAGATTAGTTGGCATCACCTCCTGCTCTTTGTATCGCACATCACGCGATGTTCTGGTCCTTGTTTCCCCCTTAACAGCCGCCCACCCGCGGTACACCTCCCTGCTCCCTCGAGGACCATATTAATCAGTCTATTTCTTATGAATTTATGTATCTATTACCCGGCCACCTGGAAGTTCAAATTAGATGGCCAATTCTAAGGGGCGCTAAATTCCTAAAAATGTAACCCTGCATGATGGCAGCTCAAGACCTCTAACCTGGCTCTCGTAAATGTGTCCTTTGGGAAGGCCTCAGTCCTTCCCTCGCTCTGCCGTTCACATTAAAATCTTGTTCACCAGGCCTACAGATGGACACAAATAAACCATTATCTATTCAGCATGAATGCCACTATTCTCAGCTTCACTACTGGGGCTTAGGAAATGGAAATAATACAAACTCTTCATTATGCCATGCTGCTACACTTCCAATCAGGGAATACAAAATGCTAGGACTCACTTCCAATATGGCGGTGTTTCAGTTTTTCATGTACCCCGGTCCGATGTCTGCACCATCATCATTACACATTATATTATACTACTGTCACACAATTTAACCTGTGCCCTATACCTGGGCCTACGTAAGTCTCTATTCTGTCAAATATATAATCCAGAAGTGCATAAACTTCTTAAAAATTCCCTAACTTCTAAGCATGCACAGCTAGTTTATTTACCCCTATCCCTCAGTACATACAAATGACAGAGGCCGGGACTTAAACTATTCTCCTTTAGTGTATATTACCCCTCAGAATTATATTTTCCCATGGAATTATACTTATATAGGACTTTCTTTGGGCTGTCACACAGACAGGTGGTCACCATCTTAAGGACTGGTTCAAGTCTCCCCCTCTAGGAAGAGGTGGGCATCAGTCAGCAAGATGGGATCGGCTTCCCCCCACAGCCATGTCTCCCTCGTTCTACAATGGGGCCTGTCTGCTGTCTTTTCCTCTAAAGAAAAAGTTGGTCTTTAACTCCAGGTAGGCCTCACTTATAGTACTCTGCTTTTAATCCAAAATGCATCCATCATCCTTTCTGTTGTTATCAATTCTCCTTTCTCTCCTTCTTCCTCGGCCAGCCAGTCTCTGAGTGAGTGAGTGTCCCAGAATCTGTGGGTTTTGACTTTTATAGAGCAGAAACCAATCCTTTTAGAGTTATGTATACTTTCTCTAATTGAATTGGTCAATGTATGTAATTGGCCAAAAGTGACATCACACTAAACCAACCCCTTCCTACTCAGTGGACATATTAATGAAGAGGGTAGTCGAATGGGACTAACTTCTACACTGAGATCCCACCCACTTGATCTGATGTTATCTTGGAGATTTTTACATTAAATAATTGTAACTTTCGAGAACATCATATTCCTCACATGTGATCATGCTACTAATCAGTTCATCAGATTTCTCTCACTCAGGTGAATCAAATAATGTGATTTCCATCTGAACACGACCTATGCTGGGTGTGTTACAAATTTTGGCTTTTTACTCACTAATATTTGTATACAAAAATTGATTTCTATCTCAAAGTAACAGGCTCGTCGGCACAGATGCTTGGGTATATAAATCACTGGTGTGCGCCATTTATGCGCATTGATTTCAACTTTTGCTTAATTCACGTATTGAAGATAATGAAAACAAATTAGTTTACATTCAGCTAGTAGAGCTTTTCACCCGGAACATTTCTAAAAAATTTAATCTCTATGACCTTTCATTCAGGAGTCACAAGCAAAAATGTAATTCCCAATGCAAAATTCAAAAGACATGTTTTTCTCTATTTTACATATTAAATGGGATCTTCAATTCTTTGCTGGTACAGCCAAATGGTTTCAGTTATGTTAGATTACAGTTGGGGCATTTATGAATCCTGTTGTCATGGTGGCAGTTCTGCAAGGGTAGACTGGCAGGGTGATTTACGACTTCAGAATGGCCTCCTTTGAATGATTCAAGGATCTGGTTGCCCTGTCTGAGACTTGCAGTCCCCAAAGGTGTGAGGTGTTGCCTTGTGGAAAAGCATGGCTGATTGAAATATCAGATTATTTGAGAGGGGAGCACTGCTCACCCCATCCCAGAGCAAATATATTGTATTTTTAAGGGGGTTTAGCCTAGGCTCAGATACAGATGGATGTTGTAAATGAACACCATTTGTTTTGTTTTGCTCTGCAGGGCCCAGCTTCCCGAGAATCTACTCCAGGCAGCTTTTATGGTTGACTTTGCACCCTATGTTCACACATTTCTCCAGGAAAATCCTGCATTACCCCCATTCCTGTTGTTGGGTTGTGAGAAGGAAAACCATTTGGCCAAAGTGACTTTATTCACCAATGCAGCCTTACAGTCATTTCTTTTTCATGTGGCTTCTACATTTTAAACAGAGAAGCATTATAACATGTTCTTGCAATCCAACTCCTTTCCTAACTTATTTTTGATATCTCTGTATATTTCTTGACATAAAGCTGCTTTTCAGTCTTGTAAAGGAAATATACAGAATATATGTCCTAAATTCGTTTTTTTGACATTCCTGAGACATGCTGTACTTTTCATGTCAGATTGGACAGTTCTCCATTTTAATAAATGTTTGCTGGATTATTACATGTAACAATTCCTTTCTGTACCTCTTCAAATAATGTTGGACCTATACTTTTATTGTAGATAGGCTGCAAATATCACACAATCTGTCACACGTGTCATTTTTCTGATGCTGTTTGCAAGCTACAGCTCACATATTTTTTTTTGTTAAGGCATGCTTTATTAAGGATTCATATACAATACATGTGCATAACAAGAATTGATAAGAATGTTTAGCAACTTAAAGAATTGATATATAAGTCAGAATAGAATATTTCAAGTTATTTTAATGAATGAAATACAGCATTGTATTGTTACTATGCAAATTCTAATAATGCAAATACATTTTTTAGAAATAAAGTGGGGAAGGGGAGAAAAAACATAAACGACATACAATGAATGAACAAGAAATAAACGAGAGGGGAGGGATAGAAGCGAGTAAAGAGAGGGAAATAATGAAGGCAATGGCTAGTTGATTAATGTGAGATTATGTTAAAGCAGTAAGACTATCATTGGCAACACATATTTGCAATATAATAACGGTGTTGAAGCATTACATCCCTCAATTCTATGTATATTGCATGTAGAATTCCAATGTATTTTGTAATTAATAAGTACTGATCCCAGTGGAAAGTTATTACTTGAATTGCAATTAGAATAAGGAGATCAAATAGATTAGATGCATGGGAGTTCGGATGATGAAAGAGGGCACTACCCAGAAACAGGATCTTAAAATTAAAGGGTTCATTCAGTTTAAAAATGCCATATATTTTCCCAAAATGTTTTTACGAATTTACATTCAACAAACATGCGCTGAAAAGTTCCTTCTTCATCTTTACAGTTCCAACATTTGTTGTTTAAAGTGAGTTTACACTTGGACAGACTAGCAGGAGTAGTACAAAGTCTATGGCATAAAAAGAAGAGAGTTTGGGTCAAATTGGCAGCGACAGTTATGGTAGAAGACCTTTTCCAAAAAGACGGCCATCCATGGTCTTACAAGAATGTTGAACAGTCTTGTTGCAAAGCTTGTTGTGTTATCCATCGAGTATTCAGATTGACATCCTTGGTAAGATCCTTATAGAAATGGGAGGCAGTAAACTGACTATTATAGAAGCACTTATGTCTGACATCAGAGGTTAGTCCAGATGGCTGAATCAGAAGCTGTAAATTGTCTGTAATCGCATTGATTAGTATTACATATTGGTTATAAAATGACTGTTGGACAAGGAATTTCATTCTAAATTTATTAAAAGTTTGCGGCCTTCCTTGCTTGAAAAGTTGATGTAAAAATGTTATTCCCTTAATAATACAATTATTCCAGAAAATGATTTTGCCATTGATTTAGATTAGTTTGTTAAGCCATATGGGTTGTGGTATGAGTGGATTTGAAGAGGTAAGATACCACCTGATCTGTTTGGCTGTGAAGTGCACATTGCAATGTTTCATGAATCTATTATTAGAATCAAATGCATAACAGTCAACAAGAGAGAAAGGTTTAACAATGTTCCATTTCCACACTAACTGTGTAGGCACTATAAATTGATAATTTTGAGTAAACCAACATTGCGCTTGTTTTGGTATGAAGGCAGAATGCTGTCTAGCAAAATCTGGAAACCCTACTCCACCAGAGGTGGGTCTAATCTTCAGTTTACTGAGAGACATTCTATGCTTTTTCTTTCCCCAAATAAAGTTAGCCAGTCATGAATCGACATCCTTGAAGAATTTATTGGGAATAGGAATAGGGAGCATATATAAAATGATCGGTGAAATCATCCGTTTAATGTATTGTAGATGATCCCACAAGGATAGGAATAGCGGGTTCCATGACTCCATAAGGGTTTTGATTTTGATTAGGATACTGTTAGTGTTATCTTTAATGGTATTCTTAATTGATGAGGACATTTGTAAACCTAAGTATTTGATTTTCTTGGGGCACCATCTCATTCCAAATTGTTGAACCTGCTGTTTATTATAGTAGATATTTAAGGGACGAATTTCAGATTTATCCATATTTAATTTGTAACTTGAGGCTGAAGAAAGGTTTGTAACTATATCGATTATATATTGCAGACCTGTTTCTGGGTTTTTCAGGAATAGGAGAACATCATCTGCATAAGCAGCTAATTTGACATTGAGATCTCCAAAGGTAATACCATGGATGCCGTAATGTATTCTGATATTCAAGGCATTCAGGAAAATTCTAATATTAGAAGCGGAAATTATTCCCTTAACGTATCCCACTTGGTCTTGTTTAATGAGCTTAGGCATAAAGGGGAGGAGTCTATTTGCTAACATTTTTGCAAAAATCTTACAGTCGGATTTGATTAGAGAAATTGACCCATAGCTTTGAGGCATTTCTGGATCTTTACTAGTTTTCCGGAATGCTAGAAGCATAGCTTCAGTAAAGGATCCTTCTAATTTGGAGTTAGCGATAAAATGAATAAAGAGTTCTGATAACTTGGGAGTGAGTATTGATTCCAAGTAGGCAAAAAAGTCAATTGAAAATCCATCTGGCCCTGGCGCTTTGCCCTTGTTTAGCTATAAAATAACTTTAATAATTTCAGTTTGTGTTAAGGGCGAGTTCAGTGAATCAAAAATTATCGATGGATAATTTGTCCATGTAACATTTTAGAGGAAAGCAGCAATATTTGGATTGTTGGGCATAGATTTGGAGGAGTATAATTGATGACAAAAATGTTTGAATACATTGATATCTTTATCATTACATTTTCTGATGCCATTTGAATACTTTATCACAGTAATTCTGCTTCTATCTTTTTTTATTTTAAGATAGAAGGCCAGGGATTTGCTTATCTTATTGGAGAATAGATATATATTTAAGAAGTTTAGCCCAGGAGTAATCAGATGTAAGTTTATTGTACTGAAATCTTAGTATTAATATGTTTGATAGAATTATCGGGAAGGGATTAGTGAAATATTGTTTTTCAAGACTTCTTAATTTGCGTAAGAGTTCTTCAGAATCTCGTTTCATCTCTTTTTTTTATGGCTACAAAGAAAATTAGTTCTCCTCTTAAGACAGCTTTATAACAGTCCCAATTATTAGGAAAAGATGTGTCTTCTGCCTAGTTAATTTTGAAATAGTTTTTGTGGATTTTGGTTACAAAAGCCGAACATCTTTCGTCTTTCAGTAGTGCCGGGTTAATTCTCAATCTATTTGATTTAGAGGTAGTAGTGGAAATACTTAATTTAATATGAATCGGGGCATGGTCGGATAACGATACACAGTCAATATTAGATTCGATTAGGTTGGCAGATATCAATTTAGCTAGGAATATATAGAAACAGAATCATGGGGGAGGGAATAAAAGGTGAAATCCATATCCAAAGGATGATGAAGTCGCCAGGAGTCAGTAAGGCTCATTTCTGAGATGAAGTTTAGAAATTGTATGTGGGATTTTGATTGTTTGAAAGGATCTATAGATTTCCTGTCAATAAATGGATCCACTATCTCATTGCAGTCCCCACATACAATAAGATATTGTATATTAGAGTGGAGAAACAAGGAAAGAGGATGATTTTCAGAAGCTCTTAAATCTCAATTGAAAGACTTTAAAGAAACTCCTATTGGGGTAAAACAGAACAGGGGAAAACCCAAACACACATGTTACCAAGACCACTCCAATTTCAAACTGATTTGGAATCTAAACATGGACCAAGCTATCTAGATGAATGTAAATTTTTAATCAGTAGGCATGTTTATATCTAATCAATGAATTTGAATTGAATTTTCTGTTATAAATCCCCCCTGATGAGCCAATAGATTTGGTGAAACACGTGTAGAGGGCACTACTATTTAAGAACAATTTTTAGAGGATCATTTTTGGAATAAAAAAGCCTCATGATACAACAAACATGATTTTTGGAACATCATTCAACCTATAGTTAGCGTTAACTTCAGGTGCGCTAAAAGGTGACTTGAAAATTCTGTTCTTCATAAATTGTGACACACTCGGCCGTCTGAGTGTTACTAGTCACCACCAAGCAGCACCCAAATTACCTTTATCAAAATAAAAACACTGTCAACCAAAGACCAATTCGCTATCAATTGTATTTGAGACTGCAAATGTATAAAAAATAGTATATTAGAGTGGAGCAGGTGTTCTTTGAGTGTTTTCCAAAACCCCGGATCAGGTGCATTTGTGCCATATACATTGAGTATTGAATAATATGTAGCGTTAAAGAAAATATTGAAAAGTAGCCATCTCTCTAAGTTTGTTAGCCTATGATCTTGCAGTCAAATTATTTATTCACTAGTATAATGGCTCAGTTTTTCTTACCACTTGCTGCGCTTGCAAATACTTCACAAACCCAAAGCTTCTTAGGTTTGGCTGCTTCCTCACATGAAAGGTGAGACTCTATACAAGCAATAGAGGGTTTGTATATGTTAAAATAGGTGAGTACCTTTTGTCTTTTGATAGGGTTATGGAGGCCTTTGACGTTCCAAGATGTTATATTTATAGACATTTTAAAACCTAGGTGTAAAATGTAGGTCTAAAATAAGACATTTGTTGAGATTTTGGTGAATACACTTGAATATATTTCAATGCAAATATGATATTAATTTCAGTCATTATGCACACAAAGCTAGCCTTCAGGAAAGGACAGGAGGAAAAGGTGATACACGAGGGGAGAGGGATGACAAACAGCAACATGAAAAAGAAAAAATATAGGTAATGAACAAAACCAAAATGGCTAACAGGAAACAGCCATAAAATTTCATATTGATAGAAAAAGCATAAAATGGTAAGGGCGGGTCGCCCAAAACGAGACTAGGCTGCACAGGGAGTCACTCACGCACACTTCATGTAAAGCCTTCTGAGTTCTCAGATGAAAAAGGAGAAAAGCCTTTTCCATTTTGTTAGAGGTGGAAGGGCCTACCGTATCCATGACTTCCAATCTTTGTAAGTGGATGAAACGCTTCTGATCCTCTAGAGATATCAAAAGACATGGTATGTCCATTAAAGTTTTAGAGTTGCTGGATGTACTAAACAATATCTAGCTTTGATTTGTTTTAGTGCAGGCCTTAAAAGTAAGAGTTCTTTTCTTCTAGCAGGTGTTGAATTTGCGACGTCCTGAGATGAACAAGTTACTTTCTTACCTGGTAACGTTCTTTCGATGGGATGGTCCGATGACGTATTCCATATCTATGACATGTAATCACCACAGCTGTGCTGCTTCGGAAACTTTTTTCGGCGTCTGCGTCCTGCGTCGATGACGTCGATGCGCCGTCGTCGAGGGCCTCCTCCGACGTCCGACGTCATCCGATGTGATAAGTAGGACGCACGACGCCCGTAGCCTCAGTTGTAGTTTTTTCCCCCAGAACGTGTGACACTAGTCAACTGCCAGTCCGACACAAAGCCTTGCGGAACGTAAGCTGCAATCGCAAAAGAAATTCTGCAGCGGGGAAGGCAGGGTGGGAGCGATATGGAATACGTCGTCGGACCATCCCATCGAAAGAACGTTACCAGGTAAGAAAGTAACTTGTTCTTCGAGGGGATTGGGTCCTCCGACGTATTCCATATCTATGACAGACTCCCAAAGCAGTACCAGAGCAAGGAGGAGGGAAAGAATTTAGAATCAAGATTTAGAATAGCCAATCAAATAGCAGAGCAAAGGACCGCCTTGCCAAAGGCCAGATCCTGTGCTCGGATGGAATCGAGGGAATAGTGACGTACAAATGTATGTACCGAAGCCCAGGTGGCTGCATCACAGATGTTGCGAATAGGAACACCCCTCTGCAGGGCAGTAGACGCAGCCATACCCCTGGTAGAATGGGCCCGCAAGCCAGCCGGTGGGTCCTTACCCGCCAAGCGGTAGCACTCCGAGATGGCCAAAATAATCCAGCGAGACAAAGTCTGTTTCGTCACAGCTTGCCCCAAACGCTTACCAGCGTAACCAATAAAGAGTTGATCGTCCACTCTGACCCGGGACATGCGTGAAACATAAAAGCTTAAAGCTCTCCTAGGATCAAGCCTATGGAGCCTCTCCTCTTCCTTACCAGGATGCGGAGGAGGATAGAATGCCGGAAGAACAACCTTCTGGGCCAAATGAAATTCCGTCACTACCTTCGGAAGAAAAGAAGGACGAACTCTAAGGACAACCCTGTCCTTGTGAAATACAGTGAAGGGAGGCTTAACTGAAAGTGCCTGTAACTCACTCACTCTGCGAGCGGAAGTAACCGCAAATAGAAACACAGTTTTCAGAGTTAACAGCCTCAAAGGGCAAGAATGTAAAGGCTCAAACGGAGCACCCATAAGAAACTTAAGAACAAGGTTTAAATCCCAACCGGGCACCAGGAAAGGTGACGGAGGGAACACATTAGGGAGCCCTTTCAGAAACTGTGAAATCAAAGGGATTTTAAAGTAAGAACACTCTTCAGACGAGCGCTTAAAGATGGACAGCGCCGCCAGGTAACCTTTAACGGTACCCACTTGCAAGCCCCTGTGGGCCAAAGAAAGTAAAAAGGACAGAACCATGGGAATGTCACATGCAAAAGGATCCACATTCTGAACTCTGCACCAGTCGCAGAACATACGCCAACGGCAACGGTACAGAGACTTTGTTGCTGGCCTTCGGGCCGAAAGCAACACCTCCATCACGTCCTCAGGGAGGTCCCAATCCTTATACCTCAACCTTTCAGAAGCCAAGCGTGAAGGTTGAGGGATCTGACCTCTGGATGGAGAACCTGACCCCCCTCCCGTGAGAGCAGATCGTCTCGGTAGGGAAGACGAAGTGGAGGGCAGATGGATAAGTCGAGAAGGTCCGGGTACCACGTCCTCCGAGCCCACGCCGGGGCAATGAGGATCATCCGGGAACCGAACTTCCGTAACCTCCGCAGCACTTGCGGGATGACGGGGACTGGAGGAAACGCGTACAGCAGCAGGAATGACCACTCCACCACGAACGCGTCTCCTAAGGCTCCTTTTGGAGGAAATTCCCGCGAGCAAAACCTTTCGCACTTCCGGTTGACACTGGAGGCGAAGAGATCCACTTGAGGGGTCCCCCAAAGGGCGAAGATCTCCAGGAGAATCTCCTGAGCCACCTCCCACTCGTGAGAGATCGCGCTCTGCCTGCTCAGAGCGTCCGCCGTCACGTTCTCGTCTCCGGCCAGATGAACTGCCGAGATCGAAACTTCCTGCTGGATGGCCCAGAACTCGAGCTGCATCGCCTCCCTGCACAGAGGAAGTGACCCTGCCCCCCCCTTTCTGTTGAGGTAGTGCATGGCCACTGTATTGTCCGTCAGGATCAGGACACTCTTTCCTCGCACAGTCGGCAGAAAAGCCTTCAGGGCTAGCCTGATGGCCCTCAGCTCCAAAAGATTGATATGGAGTCTGGACTCCGACGGAGACCAACGACCGCTGACTGTCAGCCCGTTGGCATGAGCTCCCCATCCCGTGAGGGATGCATCCGTCACGATCGTCACCTCCGGCCAGGGAAGCCAAAATGGAGCCCCCTTCATCAAGTTGCCTTCGACGGCCCACCACAGAAGATCCCGGGCGACCGAGGGCGGCACCTGAACCGGGTCCGACATCCTGCCGGAGGACTGCGACCATTGCGTCTTGAGTGCCCACTGCAAAGATCTCATCCGCAGGCGAGCCTCTGGCACCAGAAGAATGCAGGATGCCATGAGGCCGAGCAACCTCAAGAACTCGAACGCAGGGAGCGTCTGGGCATGCTGAAACTTGTGCACCATCTGCTGAATGTGAAGAGCCCTCACCTGGGGAGGAAAACACTGCCCCAGGGAAGTGTCGAGCACCGCTCCGATGTACTGGAGCCGCTGTGTTGGCGTCAAATGGGACTTCTTTAAATTGAGGGAGAAGCCCAGCCTGTGAAGGGAGCGGCAGGTGACGGACAGATGATCCAGGACTTGCTCGGGAGAGCCCCCCCTGATCAACCAATCGTCCAGGTAGGGGTAGACGTGAATCCCCCCTTGCCTGAGATGCGCTGCCACCACCACCATGAGCTTGGTGAAAACCCTCGGGGCGGAGGTCAATCCGAACGGCAGGACCCGAAACTGAAAGTGCGAGTCGCCAACCGCGAACCTCAGGTACTTCCTGTGCTTGGGATGGATCGGCACATGGAAGTAAGCATCCTTGAGGTCGAGTGACACCAACCAGTCCTGAAGCTGAAGGGCCTGGAGGACTTGAGAGAGAGTAACCATCTTGAACTTGTCCTTCCTGAGGAGTTTGTTCAAACCGCGCAAGTCCATGATGGGTCTCAATCCCCCGTCTTTCTTCGAAATCAAAAAATAAGGGGAATACCATCCCTTGTTCCTCTCCGCTACAGGCACCAGTTCTATGGCGCCTTTCTCCAGCAGGGCTTGAATTTCCTGCGCAAGGAGCGGATCCGGACTCTGCAAAGAGAGGTTCCCCGGTGGATTGTCGCGAGGCCTGTGCCGAAAAGGAAGACAGTAGCCGTGGGTTATGATCTCCAGAACCCACACATCTGAAGTAATGGCTTGCCACTCTACAAGATGCTGCGCCAGCCTTCCCCCAACCGGCGAACCATGGGACATGGCCTCACGACTGAGTGGGAGCGGCTGCGGCGTTACCTGAGGGCAAAGAGGCAACTGCCCGAGCGGCCTTGGCACCACGGGTACCCTGTTGTCCACCTCTGGTACCCCTGCGATGGCCTCTTTGACTGCCAGCTCCTCTCGCTTTACTGAAGGATGAGTAATAGCGAAAGGAACCACCCCTCCACTGCTGTCCCCTAGGACGAAAAGGCGGAGGTTGGCGAACTGCAGCGCCCAACGACTTCGCTGCAGCTTTTGAGGTCTGCAACCTCTCAAGGCTCTCGTCAGCCTTGCTGCCAAAAAGGTGTTCACCGTCAAAGGGCATGTTGAGGAGCCGGGACTGCACATCAGGAGCAAACCCCGACTTCCGCAACCACGCAAACCTGCGTATCACGGTGCTCGCCGCCATGGACCTACTGACGCATTCAGCTAAATCCAAACCCGACTGAACAGACTCACACATGGCATCCTTACCATCCTGGACCATAGCAAGGAAACCATCCCGTTCGTCCCCTTCGGGAATATGATCAGCCGCCAACGCAACACAGTTCCACAGAGTGTGTGTGAAACGAGACAAGGCACAAATGGAGTTGGCTGCCTGAAGCGCCATACCACCAGAAGAAAACACTTTCTTCGCCCAGCCATCAAAACGTTTGTCGTCCCTATCAGGAGGGATGGTAGGGTACGACGCCTGCTTTGCCGGGGCCGTGGCCGCCTGCACCACCAGACTCTCCGGACTGGGGTGCCTGGTCAAGTAGCAGGGGTCGCTACTGGCTGGACGGTATTTTCGCGACAAGGATCTGCCCACCGCCGGGAGACTCTCCGGAGCAGTCCAAGCCGCCGCCACCCTTCTCTGTAAAGCCATATGGAACGGCAGTACCGGGTCAGTTGGGGGACCAACATCAAGGATGTCCGTCAGATCATCCTGCACAAACTCCCCTGGGGGAGCAGACCATCCCAAGTACTCAGCAACCCTAGCCATAAGGCGCCGGTACGAAGAATCGGCATGAGAGCCAGGCTCAGGCCTACAAAACTCCACCTCCGGAGAGGTGTCCAGTCCACTGGCATCATGCAGGGACTGTCTCAAATCGTCAAACTGACCATGGCCCGAGACAATTTCATCTGGAACCAGACTAGGAACCAGGCCATCAGAATCCTCATCCGCCTCTGAAATATAGTCCAGGTGGCGAAAAGAAGGCACCCGAGAGTGCTTGCTCTTAACCAGAGCCTTCCTAGGGGGTTCTCCCGTGCCACGGGGTACCTCCGACACAAAAGGCGTCGATGGCGTCGAGCGAATCGGCGCCGGCGTCGAGAGAACCGGCATCGGCGCCGAGAGGATCGGCGCCGAGGAAATCGGCGTCGACGTCAGACGCAGCGCCTCCAGCATCGGCGGCGTCGACACAGCCCTCGAGGCCGGAGCCCCGAGCGTGTTCCTCGACGACCCGAGCGTCGACGGCCTCGACGACTTCCTCGAGGCCGGAGCCTCGAGAAAGCCTGTCGACGCCCTCGACGCCTCAGACGTCGATGTCTTCCTCGAAGACTTCACAGGTGCACACGGTCTCGAACGCGTCGAGGACCGGGACCTGGAACGGGTACGGCGAGAACGAGTCTCCTTGTCCGGACGGGACCTCTCCCGTGACTCATGCCGACCACTCATGCGAGCGGTGTCTCTCGACCTCACACGACCGACCCCACTCGGGGGCGCGGACGGCGTAGTACCCTGCGACTCAAGAATCGCCAGCATTTTCTTCCCGAAGGAAGCCCATTCCTCCGGCGTCGCACGGCTGGTGGGGCAAGCGACGTGCCGGGCAGAGTCCTCCGAGGAGGACCTGGAAGACGACCGGTGTCGGCGCTTCCGAGAACGCCTCGAAGAGGCTGAGGAGTGGCGAGACCTACTCCTAGAAGGAGACCCACGAGACTTCTGACGATGACGCGGAGAGTCACCCCTCGAATCATCCGTCGAAAGCCCCGCAGACTTCGACTTCCTGGGCTTGGACACCCGACCTACCGACAATTTCTTCTTACGTTCTCGTAAGGCTTTGGACGTGAGTGACTGGCAGTCGATACAGTCATCCGTGTCGTGGGCCTCCCCGAGGCACCAGAGGCAGGCGTCGTGCGAGTCCGTCACCGACATCTTGGACCCACACTCCCCGCCCTTCTTGAAACCCGGACGCGGGGTCGAAGACGAAGTAGAAGACATCTTCAAAGGATTTACACAAAACGAACAGGTTCGAAGAACCGAGAAGAACAGAACTCCAAAGAGTCGAGGCGTGAACCGAGAATCACGAAGCAACACGTTCGCGGAAAAAACGGAACTGAGGCTACGGGCGTCGTGCGTCCTACTTATCACATCGGATGACGTCGGACGTCGGAGGAGGCCCTCGACGACGGCGCATCGACGTCATCGACGCAGGACGCAGACGCCGAAAAAAGTTTCCGAAGCAGCACAGCTGTGGTGATTACATGTCATAGATATGGAATACGTCGGAGGACCCAATCCCCTCGAAATAAAGATGTTGTGTCCATTCCAGGATACGTGTTTAATAAGTTTTGCTTTTTGCATTATGAGCTGAACGTCCCTGAAATTCAAAAGAGTAAAAATGAGAGTCCTTGGTGCATTTTTTATGTCGGTCTGAGGACGTGGAAGTACAATTCTGTGTTCACGCTGAATATTTAGTTGTAATGATGAAGATAAATCCAATAACTTGGTGAGCACGTTGACGAGGAATAGGGCTGCATCTGATCCTTCAATTCCTTCAGGAAGGCCAACAATGCATATGTTGTTTCTCCTATTTCTATTTTCAAAATTTTCAGAGTGTTTCTGCAGAGTCTTGACCGTGTTTTCCAAGATTGCAACTCTGTTTGTAATATATTACGCATCACTGACCCTGCGCTCCACTTCAGCTATCCTTGTATCAAAAGCTGACCATTTTTCATCTAACAATTGCAATTTGTTAGTTGTTTCTTCCATAAATGGCTTTAAGGCTCTCATTTCAGTTAATATGGCAAGCATGGCTGGATCCATAACTTCTTCCTGGGTTGGCAAGTCACTTTTGGGCCTCTTTAAAGTAGCAGACTCCGTGTTGGGGTTTTTCTTAGAGGTGGCCATAATGTATCTTGGAGAAGAATTGGTATTGATTAAAGTTGAAAGGTGCTGAGAGGAATTGCCTCTGACCTGCATGAGCACTTTTTGAAGATACAGCCTTCAATGTATTGGGAAAAGTATTGTCCTGAGTTACATGTATTTTACCCTTTTATAGAGTTGGTGTAAATGCTTACAAATGCTAGACATAGCATACTCCAAACGTTTTGGTTATAGGTTTTTAGCTTCTTCAAAAAGACTTAAAATTGCCACAGTCACGAAGTATGGGGCGGAGACATCGAAACTTATTGGAGCTTTATGTAATATAACCTCATGGAGTGATGTCAGAAATGTTAACTTTTACAGCGCCATGTTATAAAGAAACTGGCTTCCATAAGGTAAAACGGTGTGCCTGTCACAAGGGAGCCGACCAGCTAACCGGAAATGTGGCTGCGCGTTTACTACGAAGCGCTGTTGAGCAAGCCCTGCTGCTTACCACTCTCCTCTGCTCTTCAGGACGTGCAAACGCAGATCTGCTGCAGGGACTTCAAACACATCACCTTGTCTTCCGAAGGTGTTCCGCAGTACTTTAAGGTTAAGACTCAGGGCATTAATATATATATTAGCAGAAATAGCCGTGTGCAGAGTGAGGAGCCGAGCGCTACCCCACCATCCCGAAACAGTGCCAAGCCACGCCCCCGCATGTTTGTTTTTAAACTGGTGCTTTTTTCTGTGCATTCTTTTCTTCATTATACATTTTCCTACAGAAACGTGCTCAGGACATCTAACCATCCTCTGTGAATGGAAACCCCAGCAATACAGTGGGCTAAATGAAGACTTTGGACTTTGAGAATCTGGGTTCCAATCCCACCTCTGGCATTAGTGCTGCTGGGGATGCAATGCAATGTATTCCCCTTAATTAAGGGGAAAAACGGCCAGTGTGGGAAAGCATCAGCATAGTCCATGACATGGTGATGTCATTAATCTGTGTTAATGTGTTCAGTTATTCCGGCACATGTTACCAATGGCCTTAAAGGAGTTTGTAGATTGCGGTTGAAGTGCTTTGCCGGATGTTTTCCAGCAATGAGAGCCAGCACTCTGGCATGTAACACTATTGGCATTGCCATGTTATTGGTTAATTTGCATCGGGGTCCCAGGGTCAGCAGGCACACCTTGTGCTCATGGCAGTTCAGTACGGTATAGTTTTGATCCCCAGGTTGGCACTCAGCGGTTGGGGGAGCTGGCATAAGGCACAGCAAATTCATACAGGGATGTCTGTTCCCATTGACTGGCTATCATCTTCTAAGGTGGGAGGAACAGATTCAGAATTCAACGCCCAGGTGGTGGACATCTGATAGGACTCCAACATGCCCACATGGATTGGGCTCACAGCATTGGCGGTAGTTGAAGAGATGAGTGGAAACCATCAAGATACCCAACAGCAATCAGACACTACCAGTGACTTAGCTGTAGCAGTATTTGAGCCATATATGCCAACATTATCCTTTCCATTTGGGATGCACCAGTCAGGCCTGGTTTTAACTTTGCATTCTGGGTCTTTTAGTCCTTGGTTGATAATGGGGAAATCCAGGACTACAATCCCCAGTATGCAAGGTTAAAACCAGGACGGAACTACTGTCTCCTGAATGTAATGGTTTATGTTGCATGTATTTTTTTGTATCCACTTGGGGCTTTGTGTTGGACCCTGTGGTCATTGTGAAGTATACAATCAATTCCCCCTGACCCTTCCTCCTGCACAGGTCAACATAAGCTAATGCATGTGTGCGTAACTGGAGATTTCTGTTATCAGCTTTATTTTGAAAAGAAGCACCCTGGTGGTGAACACATGCCTGTCAAATAAATATGTTGTGTTAGGCGACATTAAGGATATGGGTATTTCACCATCATCCACACAACTGAAGGAGATCTATACATCAGGGTCTGATAAGTCTGAGCTCTCAGCGTCCTGAAATTATGCTTAGGAAAACAAAGCTACAAGTACCAAAATGAAACACCGTTGATTTTTCTTCAGAGCAAGGCAATCAAAACCAAGCTCTTCATGTAAACCTGCAAGTTCTGTTTGCATCCCAAGTAACCTGTATGTTTTCCTCGCTAACTGATGTACCGATGTATATGTAACCTGTATTTCTAAGACTACGTTCTGTTGGGCAGCTTTTCTGTAACCCTTAAATAAGCCTTCTTATGCTCCGTTTACAGCGCCTCGATGCCCACGGGCTATAGTGCACTCTACAAATGTAAAAAAATAAATAAAATAAAATAAATATCACACGGCAGGTCCATGGAGATGAGGAGTTTTCATTGCATACTGGGCAGAACATCATAGGAAGTGGGCTACGACTGCCCCCGCAGGACGTACCTGGGTGAATGATTCACCGTCCCTTCCGTCTCCACATTTTCTTGTTTCACATCAGAGATTCTCACCTTGAAGCAGAAAAGGTGGCCCCAGTAAGATGTAACAAAGATATTGACAAATGAACCACCGATTGCTGTGAGGTCTTTAACCGGGAAATGGTATCCAAATTTCTCCACAAAACGGTAACTCATTTTTGGCGTATTCTCTGCCCCACAATTACCACCTAGTGGCAATTTATCTTATCTACAGAAGTTTTGGAATACGAAATACGAAATACGCGAGATACAACATGTTAACGATTGGATAAAAGAATTCAACACACACCAACTTGAATTACTGTACTAAACTGTATTTTCATAATTATGTGTCCTGATGAGGTGCACTGGTTGGAACTTTTATAACCGTCCAGCTGCCCGAAACTCGAATAGACACAACTGTACATCTCACTCCCTTTGGAGTTGGTTCTAACTTGGGTCAGAAAATAATGTGGTAATTAATATATGTTTAAAGGATCTTGACAACATATACCACTTTGAAGAAAATATATGTCGATACATTTTAGTAGACAAAAAACAATGTCCAGTATTTAAAAACCTATGCTATACACTAGATATCCTTGTTGTAGACAGACAACAGACAGACATTGCGGTTTTGTGCACCAGTACGAATGATTTTGGTATGAATGGGGATGAAAGGGTATGAGATGAATTGTGTGAGATATGAGATCACCGGTTGGTGTTGTGCTTTTTTATAGTTGGTTTTTAATAATTGCTAATTAATGTTTTTCACTTTTTGTACTTACTCTTATGAGGATAATTAGGCTATGAAAAACATCAAATAAATTAATACATTTTATAAATAAACTTTTTTGTCTAGACTCATATTCTACAAATAACTTCCCTAGTGGAAGGGATTGTGTGGCTTTTTTTTTTTTTGGCGCAATTGATATTACAAATGTTAGGAGGGTTTGCACTTGTCCACGGACAATTGCAATTTTTTGTATCGTCTGAGCTCTCAGACATGAAGTAGAGCTTCTATGTACTCAGGCCTGACCAATATGACCTGAGGCTCATGACCTATTGTGTGAGATCTTGGGCAAGGTGTTGGTGCTCAGATCCCGAGGATAGAATACTCATTGAAGGATTAATCTCCTGGCATTCTGGAAACTCTAGGTTATGTTCAGGGTGTTTTAGTCATTTTCAGGCCTTCCCTTGTTTGTAGTTCATATGGAGCCATGGGTGCCTATATGAATTCTCTCTCCTGTATGGGCTCCATTCTGAGCTCCAGGTATTTCTGGCTTACAGGGGGATGTCCACATCTAAGGGGCAGCCTTCTTCTAGGCTGGTCACCTCAACCGATATACTCGCTCTCTAGTACAGGCCTGTTGGGTATAACGTAGAAGATCTTTTCAAGGACCAGAACTCCCTCCCTGGTCCTTCTGGTGTCGGTTCCATGTGTTAAAATCACAGCAAACATGGCTGTGGACACAAAATATCGTGGCAAAAAGACTGTGGTTTTGCCGCCGCAATCCATGTAAAGGATGCGGAGGACACCCCCGCAACCCCCTAGCCCATTATACCATTTAAGGGGAGCGGAGGACACCCCCGCAACCCCCTAGCCCATTATACCATTTAAGCGGAGTGGGGGACACCCCCGCAACCGTCAGACCCATTATACCATTTAAGGGTAGCGGGGGACAACCCCGCAATCCCCGATCTCCTTAAATGGTGTAATGGGGTACACCTTTAACAGGTCAAACCACAGCATTTTTGCCGCGATTTTCTGTACTGGTGACATTTTTGCCGCAATTTTATCACTGCATACCTTCCGGTCCAGTTGCTGCTTGGGGGATAACAACTTGAGCTGAGAAATGTACTATGTCCTGTCGATTGATTTTAGTAAAGAGTTCTCACATGGTTCGTGTTCAGCGTTTGATTTTGCTCTAGGTGCAAGCTATTTAGCGCCTGGTTGTGCCCTAGTAACAGCCTCCGGAACCTACTTCAACTTCAGGTGCCAATTACAAATATGGATATGTGACATTACGACTGTGGGTTGGACAAGGTGTGAATATCACAATACTTCAAGAAGGCACTTAAAGCATAAAGGGTCACATTTACTAGACCTAATGTTAGTTTGCATCTAACATGGAAGTTGGCTCTGCAGCATTTCAGGCACTGGCTCCCCGGTCAATGGAGGTAGCTCCCACTCACTGGATCAGGCCTGATATTGACGATCAGTCCCTGTGGACTGGCTGGGACGAGTGGTAGAAGGAGGAGCCAGTTTCCCCCAATTACGTACTCAGCCAAGATGGACAGGAGGTTTCTCATCAGCAAATGATATGCATAGGAGGTGCACACTTGCAGAGAAGCTTAAGTACTCAGGGGACACCACTCAGTTTTCACTCCTGTTACTAATATTGCCTCATATGGCTTCTGTGGGTACCTACCTGAGCCTTGTATGCCACAATCTGTTGGGGAATCTAACTTCCTTCCCACATCGAGGGCAGGGGATCTAGTCTAGTACTCCAAGATAGATTTTGGCAGGGCCAGCAAGCTCGCATTTAGGGAGTCTCTGGCCAACTACATAGGATCACCAAAGTACTTGGGTGGGTTTGTTCACTGGAAGGGTTTAATCTCTACTGGGGATTCTTTCCCATCCAGGTTCATGGCTCAGTCTGGAGTCCCCAGTGAGTTGTCCTTCTGCTTTGTGGATTTTACTATCTCCTCTTTCGGGCCAGGGTATCATCGAACCAAATATGAAATTCTTGCAGAAAATACAGTGATCGAGGCTTTGTACATCTTTCAGGATGTTGGAAGGCTTAGGGATTCACTGGTGACTTGGTCTTTTGTCCCTAAACTTTGTTCTAAGCAGGGTTCCATCTTCTTCATAGAAGCCGTGTTACATTTTGTCTGGAATGAGGTGCTGCCGGTCCTACCCCTTAACCGCCAAACACCAGAGGAGTGCATCATTAAGATGGAAGACGGGTGCTGTGGCTCTTCTAGGAAGTGTATCCTCTCCTGGGAGGAGCAGATAATAAGACCTCAACCATCTAATTTGTAGATGGCCTCACTCAGCGGTGATCTGGGCGCACAAGGTGGCAGGGGGTTTCAGAAACCAGACTTTGGAGACATTCAACATAAGGCAGGACGCATCTCCTACTTCAGGTTTACGGTTTCTGAGTGAACTTCTTATATGTAGGGCACCAGGGACACTTATGATAGTCGCCATATCTCAGGAACAAGCTGACAAGTGCTGGTGCTGTTATCACATTCTGAGTGCAGCCTCAAATGCCAGAGTAATGCCTTCCAATGGCAAATAATGCCTGATGTGTTTGGCATAGTTGCCATGTGTGAGGGACAGTCCCACCAGTTCAGCTGCTGCTATAATTTGGCAAGTGCAGCCCCAATTGCCCTGTAATCCCATCCAGGTGAGGAGGGGGCAGCTTTTCTCAATACTAAGCAGGCTAATCCTAGTGACAGTAGAGATAGCAGTGATAAAGTGGTGGAGATTAGGGCTGTTATCAAAAATGGATCCCCCTCAATAAAGACCCTCTCCATTACTGCCACTCAATTTCAGTTCCTAGATAGCTCCCGTCCCTTTAGACTTTTTGGACTTCTGTCTGTCTTATGTCTTGTCCAGTCTCTGGTTTATGTGTCATGTTTTTTCTACCATCACCTGGCCCATCGGTCATTCTACTTCTTTGTTTTGTAAGGTACTTGTTACAGGATTTCCCTTTTTACTGCTGCTTCTTTTGTAGTGTTTCTGGTAAAAACACATTGTTCCCTCAAATAAATATCTACAAAAAGCCCAACAAAAATGCCCCAGTAATGCCATACAACGGCAGCCAATATCCATTAATGTCACTTTATGGAATGCCCGGCTTGGTATGGTGCTCAAGCCTGCCCCACACTCCCATGCACTCGCTTACCTTGCTCTCCATGGCCGACTCTTTCTCCGACACCCAGAGCAGCTCCTTCTGCCTCCAGGGAATCCTGTGGCACGCACCTCTAGCTTTTTCTTCTTTTGGAATGGCGGGAATATGTGGTTCCAGCTTCCTCTTCATCTGGAACATGCCTATTATCTGCTCGTCCCACTCCGCCTACCTCTCACAATGCGCTGAGAGTTTACTGATTCGGTGAGGATGGAAAGAGGAGATCCAGTGCTTCATTTGTGGGGGTGTTTGCCAGGACTCAGCCCTGGCACTTATTTCTGAACCCCGGCACTTACTGTCTCAAACTCAGTCTGATTATGAAGTGACAATAGTCAGAGCATCCATCAACCGCAATGAGCAGGTGTGAGTTGTAGTTTAACCCCAAATGTGTCAACACTGTGAGGAGCAGTTGTGGGTGGTGGCAGCAATGGTGTGGTACTGCCCACCCGCAGTCTCACAACCATGCTAGAATCTATTTGGGCCGTGGCGCTTATTTTCTTACAAATGAAACACTGAGGAGATCCCACCGTTTGTCCCTCCTGCGGGCCTTCAGCAGTCATCGGGGAGCTGCAGAGGGGTTAGGGTAAGGATAAAGGGTGGGAGCACTCGAAAGGAAACATGGCTCTCATCAGAGTCCTGTTGACATTTTTGTTTACAGTGATGCCTCTGCCTTTCCTGGCCGAGGGGCACACCCAGAATCCAACAAGTGGCTACGAGTTAGCAAGTGCACATTCTATCAAAGGATGAGTCCATCTATGTGCTGCCGATTGTTGTACATGTCTCACTGTGAGCAGTCAGCTACAATGTGCCATGAGTCCAATTGTGCACTGCTTCTCTACACATCTTGTGCACAACTTGCAAGGGTGCAAGTGTGGTTGCCCGTGGCCTGCCACTGCATGATACCAACATTATTATGTACATTAAACTTAACTTTGATCAAAGAAAAGTACAAATCTGTAAGTATAGTCTTCAACAAATTCTGACTCCAACAGATGTGAGCACAATGTGGACCACCCACCATGACTGAGGGTGATGTGGTCCACTGTTGATGTGCTAGATTTTGGAGCCAGGCTCAGCACCCGTGGAAGCTCTTGTGTTGTTCCGGATGAAAAGATCTTCAAAAAGGGACTCATGTGGTCAAACTGGAAGCGAGAGTTGGTCGGTAAGATTCAGGGAGATTTGTGAAGGTCTATAGATACATCTACTTTGGAGCTGAAACATGGAATTTGTGCGCCGAAAAACGTGGATTTGTGTGCTATTCTGCCCGCAAATCCCTGTTTAACAAATGGGGATTTGCGTGCAGAATGGCGCACAAATCCCCGTTTTTCGGCCCTCAAATTCCATGAATCAGCCCCTTAATCTATGAGATGGCAAAACATATGCAACTCTTAATTTAAAATTAAACAAGAGGATTACAAGAACACCTGGTTCACAGTTTGGTAGTACGGTGGAACCCTAAGTCTTTGCTCTGAAGATGGTGGTTGGGGGTGTTCAAAGTGACAGGAAAGTGCATGGATGCATTGTCAATAAATAAATAAATAGAGTCTTAGTAGATTATTCTAAAAACATAGCCATTTATTCACAGAAATATGTCATGCAAATATATCTAAGCAAAACCAAGGATAATAAAAGACATCAAAATGTAACAGTTGTAACAGGCTTCCACTCCATCCAAGCAATAATTATTGAACATGTATTAGCCTAAACATTCTATCGCCAGTGGGGCACAACATATGTCCTGCAGTCTGGGTGTGGCCCTCTCGGACATTACTTATGGCCCACCAAGTCACCTGAGTTGAGTGATGAAGTGCTGCCTGGTGGCCCATAGTCTGTTTTTGTCTTTGCATCCTGATACCTGTGGTTTTACTTCGATTTAAAACATGATGTCAGTCCAAAATACTCATAAATCTAAGTGGTAATGGCAACCTATCACACAAGGTACAGCTACAAAATAGAGCAATAAGTAAAAATGACACCTCAAAATACATGTTTTATTTTGTTTGGTCCTCAAATTCATGCACCTGCACGCCTATCACGCGCCCATGCACATACACCGGCCGGCCCACTGTATGAATTTGGGTGGTACATTTGGCACTCCAGCTAAATGAGTTGTGCACCCCTGCTCTAGGCAATTATACACGTATTAGTAGTTTCTAGCTGAGTTGGAGACGATGAATCAAATGCTATAGACCAAGTTCAATTTTGGGTATTCCCACAGTGAGTATTGGTATTGTGATTAGAAGGGATGCAGTCCAAAGGCTAAAGGTTTACACAGCGACAGAAAGTGGAACCTCTGGCTATCGTCTATTTGATGATAGGACTTTTGTGGGTCATTGTAACTGTTCTGCAACACCTCAGTCAATGGGTTGAAAGCACCGGACAGAGAAAGTAAAGGTCCACTCAATATACAAGCAGTTACAAAGCAATTATATTTCGGCCCCTCAGTCTCAGTGTATCCGAGAGAGTGAGAGACATTGATGCAGAAGGCGGTGTTCTAGGCACGCTTGGATGGTATGTAGCGCCAAATCATCACAGCCACCAGAACAGAGGACTTTGTTCACCGGAAAGGTAATGGCCAGACTGACTGGATCAAGCATGATCTTGCATTAGGTAACCACCCAGGTGAGAGAAGCTCTCCTCGAGACACTGCAAGAGATACTCACTTCCAAACATTGTGATATTGTAGGTAACCTGCAGGATTGACATTGAAGCAGAAAGGTTTGCAGGCGTGCAGTTCTTGAAGGGGTTTCCGCTTGAAGGCACGTCAATGAGCGTCACAAGACAACAAGGCTTTTCTACACGTCTTTAGGAACAGGACGTCTTCTCTGGACAGCCCACCACCTTTCAGAAGGATAGCAGAAGGTTATCAAATGGCCCTGAGCAGAGGATTCCCACTGCCTTTCAGAAGGATAGCAGAAGATTATCGAATGGCCCTGAGCAGAGCATGCCCACTGCCTTTCAGAAGGATAGCAGAAGGTTATCGAATGACCATGAGCAGAGCATGCCCACTGCCTTTCAGAAGGATAGCAGAAGGTTATCAAATGACCATGTGCAGAGCATGCCCACCGCCTTTCAGAAGGATAACAGAAGGTTATCAAATGACCATGAGCAGAGCATGCCCACCGCCTTTCAGAAGGATAGCAGAAGGTTATCAAATGGCCCTGAGCAGAGCATGCCCACCGCCTTTCAGAAGGATAGCAGAAGGCTATCAAATGACCATGAGCAGAGCATGCCCAATGACCATGAGCAGAGCATGCCCACTGCCTTTCAGAAGGATCGCAGAAGGTTATCGAATGGCCCTGAGCAGAGCATGCCCACTGCCTTTCAGAAGGATAGCAGAAGGTTATCAAATGGCCCTGAGCAGAGCATGCCCACTGCCTTTCAGAAGGATAGCAGAAGGTTATCAAATGACCATGTGCAGAGCATGCCCACTGCCTTTCAGAATGATAGCAGAAGGTTATCGAATGACCATGTGCAGAGCATGCCCACTGTCTTTCAGAAGGATAGCAGAAGGTTATCGAATGGCCCTGAGCAGAGCATGCCCACTGCCTTTCAGAAGGATAGCAGAAGGTTATCAAATGGCCCTGAGCAGAGCATGCCCACCGCCTTTCAGAAGGATAGCAGAAGGTTATCAAATGACCATGTGCAGAGCATGCCCACCGCCTTTCAGAAGGATAGCAGAAGGTTATCAAATGACCATGAGCAGAGCATGCCCACCGCCTTTCAGAAGGATAGCAGAAGGTTATCAAATGGCCCTGAGCAGAGCATGCCCACCGCCTTTCAGAAGGATAGCAGAAGGCTATCAAATGACCATGAGCAGAGCATGCCCAATGACCATGAGCAGAGCATGCCCACTGCCTTTCAGAAGGATCGCAGAAGGTTATCGAATGGCCCTGAGCAGAGCATGCCCACTGCCTTTCAGAAGGATAGCAGAAGGTTATCAAATGGCCCTGAGCAGAGCATGCCCACTGCCTTTCAGAAGGATAGCAGAAGGCTATCAAATGACCATGAGCAGAGCATTCCCACTGCCTTTCAGTAGGATAGTCGATTGTTATGAAATGGCCATGAGCCGAGCATTATCCCCGGCCTCATGTACAAGATGTTGGCAATCCCAACAATGGATGGACCATTCCGCAAAGCTCTGCTGCTGGCACGATGCCACATGTTCTATGTAGCAAGGGTTTTGTTTGAGAAGATTAGGAAGGGCAATACATGCCTGGTTTAGCTGAGTGTAGGTGGAAAAAGCACTTCATGACGACAGCATTGATTTGTGGTTTCAGGATTAGCGCACTGCCAATCAGAGTCACTATCCTATTGACCACATTGATTTCACTGGTCAGGTGCTCATCTCTGTAGGATCTGGTATTGTTTTGCAATGTGTTGTTTTGTCATTTCTAATTTAATGCATCTCATGTCCACAACACCCCTAATAAAAGCTAGAAAGGAATGTTTGAAAATCTCAAGGGGATTATCCAATCATGAAAGCCCACTCTACAAAACAAACCTGGGCATAAAACTAACAATCTCTCTGACGTTTTTAACAAGTAGTGAAGGAAATTAAATAAAAGATTCACTGTCAATATAGGACTTGCCCACTCATCCGTACCAGCAATTGCACATACTGTGTTTCTGAATATTCAATCCAGTCGTAGATGCAGATATTAATGTAGTCAAAATGATTGAGGCATCCACAGCCCACAGCCATACTTGGTCTACATCACTCGTCAAATACCACTCACATAGCCTGCCCCTTGAGTCTCTGCTCTGGTAAAAACCCTCCCTTAATACTAGGGTGATACCTAAAACTCTAAAAAAATTCAATATTTATGGACACCAGTGATCTTGCACATTTCTCCCCCAAATCAAGACTCCCTTTCCTGTTGAACGTTCTCGAAATAGTGGAAATCACACCACTGCAAAACCAAAATGAATCCACTAGTCTCTGCCACACTAGCTGGACAGGCTCTAGACCTGGAAAGAACCCATAATTTGCAAGTATTGCCATCAGAGAAAACATCTTAAACTGGATTGGCGCAAGAAAATAAACAGTGTTCATTTTACTTGACCTTTTGGAAGCCTACAACATGGCTGACCACAACATATTGTGCACCGGGCTCTACTAAATGATAGGAACTGAGGGAGTGCATATCCATGGGATGATGTCTTCCTTAGAGATCACGCAACGCAAGCCAAAGTGGACCAAACAAACACCTGTTGAACTTCACCTGTGTCCGCCCTCTCACTCTGAAAACACATCCATCAGGCCACGGACATCCGTTATTAAATCATATGCAAAGTGTGTTCAGCTATACTCAGATGCTGACCCAGTAAATGGAGATTGATCTCAACTGCTGGATGGCGATCCAAGCACGAATGGGCAACAGCCAACTATGTTAAGTGATGTTTATTAAATGATTTTTAACATAAGTAAATAGATCTCAATTATATATAACAATAAAATAGGCTTACAATATATTACAAATTGTGATAAAAAAATCAATTAAAATAATTACGAACAAGAATGAACTGTATCAAGTAAAAGACAGATGATTAATAAAGAGCACTGTATGTGAATGATTGTCTAATATAATAATAAGTAGTTTTAGACAATTGCCCTTACAGACAAGAAAACATTAGGGGAGAGCATAACATGTTTCCACTCTATGCACAAAACAGATATAATTCCACTCCATTAGATGTGTTGATTTCTCTGGATTCCAATTGGTGGATATTAGATGAAAACCGATAGCAATAAAAAGCTTGGACAATCTTGGAGAAGTAATTTCAGCAACACCCGTCTTCCGTAAGGTCCAACACTCAAATTACCTAAAGTAAGAAGGTGTCATATATATCGAACAGAAAACACTAACCTGACTCTCGTGAGCCATGCAGTGGGTACACTGTGGTGAGATGGAAAGAAGTAGGTACCTATCTCCCAGATTACTACACAGGAACCCTTGCTTCCTTGTAGTGCAGCATAGTGCAGCTGTAGCAAAACAGGTAAACCCCTACTAGTGAAGTAGACAATCCCTGATGCGCTACATGCCTTTTCTAATGTTAAGAACCTCTCCCCCTGAAATATAAGTGGCTTTCACCATGTGAGGAGGTCTAACAGGAGGCTATTCGATGCTGTGGGCCTGAGGGAGATGAAAGGCCTGAAGCAGCCACTGGTGGAATCAAGAAGAAGGGGCAGAGCCCTGGGTGCCTGCAAGGCTGAGACACACAGTGAGAGGATGGGGAGCAGCCTCTGAGGCTGATCCTGGACAGGAACCATGAGGAAGCTTCAGTGTACAGCAGGAAGCAAGAGCTGACATAAGAGGATGAGGAGGAGGAGGCAGCGCCAGCATGGGCAGAGGCAGGACTCAGCAAAAAACAAGCATCAATCTACCAGGTTTCTGAGGAGCAAAGCTGAGGGAGAGATGCTGCAGGACAGAAGCATTTTTGCATGGAAGGGAGAGAGGAAGTTGGGAGGATTGATGAGCGGAAATTAAACCATGGATGGAAATGGGTAACATCATAAAGTACAGAGTGGAAAAGGACCAGCTACGAAGCAAGAACCGCGGTGTATGGAATAGGCATGACTTAATTACTGACTCATTGTTGCTCTAGTGGAACACCAGGGTCAGCTCCACAGCATATGCCCAACAGTACCATCCTCGGATTCACAGAGCTTATCAACACATCACAATAAAAAAATGGGATTTACGACCTTTTCGAGGGACAGTGCATCATTGAGTATTTGGAAGCCACAGCAGGCTAAATGTGTACCCAACTTTTAACTTACATAAAAATTACAAATTAACGTGTGTATTTCTACCACCATCCCATTGAAAACGTCTCATACAGAGCACATTCAGATATATTTGATGCTTAAATGAACTGCAGCATTCAAATTCCAAAATTTCTCAATGTTTGAATCAACTACTTGAAAGCAGTGCTAGCATTTCATCAGAACTTTAGACAACATCTAGAAAAATATTGCTAAGGCTTCTCATGGCTACGCACCTGCCCACTACAATCTAATTCAGGAATTTAAACTTTCCTCATCTATAGGAAGAATTCCATCAGTGAGGTGGGGCTGCATCCTGGATAAAGCATCAACATTGTCATGGGGAGTCCCTGGTTTATGCTTGACTATGAAAGTCCAAGGCATCAAGAGCAAACGCTCAACATAACATAAAAGTCTGGGACTCCATCCATTCATAATCACCAGCCTCTTTAAAGGTGTATGATATGTTCAACCCCTGAATTAACTTCTGAGTAGGTAGGATGTAAACATGTGCAGGACCTAGAGAATGACCTAACAGTCTTTCTCGATTAGATCCCACTTCTGCTCCCTTGGTAATTAACAAGGGGGGTCCTGGGAGTCCCTCTGCCAGACATTAGTCCTGGTTGCGAGAGACTTACCCACAGTCTTTAGCTCACTATCTTTCACAGAGAAGAAATATCCTAAACATATCAGTCTTTGTCCTGCCCTGGGGCAGTCCAGCACCGAAATGCTAGGCAATTCTCCTCTGAACAAGAGTACCAACAGCATCCCCAGACACGTGTTTCGGTCTGGTTGGACCTCATCAGTAGGAAGGAGCTGTGCCTCTCTAAGAATAGTGAGCAGGGGGTCCACGTCTGGATTCCCCTAGTAACTTAGGGTGAGACCCAAAGTTACTTGCAGATGCAAATTAACAAGGGGGGTCCTGGGAGTCCCTCTGCCAGACATTAGTCCTGGTTGCGAGAGACTTACCCAGAGTCTTTAGCTCACTATCTTTCACAGAGAAGAAATATCCTAAACATACAAGTCTTTTTCCTGCCCTGGGGCAGTCCAGCATGGAAATGCTAGGCAATTCTCCTCTGAACAAGAGTACCAACAGCATCCCCAGACACGTGTTTCGTGTTTCTGTCTGGTTGGACCTCATCAGTAGGAAGGAGCTGTGCCTCTCTAAGAATAGTGAGCAAGGGGTCCACGTCTGGATTCCCCTAGTAACCGAGGGTGAGACCCAAAGTTACTTGCATATGCAAATTAACAAGGGGGGTCCTGGGAGTCCCTCTGCCAGACATTAGTCCTGGTTGCGAGAGACTTACCCAGAGTCTTTAGCTCACTATCTTTCATAGAGAAGAAATATCCTAAACATATCAGTCTTTGTCCTGCCCGGCAGTCCAGCACCGAAATGCTAGGCAATTCTCCTCTGAACAAGAGTACCAACAGCATCCCCAGACACGTGTTTCGGTCTGGTTGGACCTCATCAGTAGGAAGGAGCTGTGCCTTTCTAAGAATAGTGAGCAAGGGGTCCATGTCTGGATTCCCCTAGTAACTGAGGGTGAGACCCAAAGTTACTTGCATATGCAAATTAACAAGGGGGGGTCCTGGGAGTCCCTCTGCCAGACATTAGTCCTGGTTGTGAGAGACTTTGCCAGGCATGTTTCAGCTTTGTTGGGTGTCATCAGTGAGGAGTAGCTTGGGTCTCTAGGACCGGCAGACTCGGGACCCAGGTCTGGGCATACCTGTCCCACTCGGGGTGACTTTAGCAAAACAGAAACGTGATGGCTGGAAGGTTTTGAATGAATCATAACCACAGGTAAAGCTCTGGGCAACCCTCCAGACCATCGTTTTTCAGCCTGCCAAGCCACTACAGAAGGGGAAAATCCATATGCAAATCAGACTTGGTCCTACCCCAAAAGGAGCAGTCCAGCCCGAACTGCTAGGTCACATCCCTTCTGCATGAGGCCACAAGCACCCCAGACATGGTTCATCCTTCCTGAGCCTCATCAATGAGGAGCAGATTGAGTCTCCAGGCCCAACAGGCAGGGGACCCACGTCTGGGCATACCGGTCCTACTCGGGGTGACTTTAGCAAAACAGAAACGTGATGGCTGGAAGGTTTTGAATGAATCTTAACCTCTGGCAGCAAAGATCAGAAATGTCACAGATGCTTACTCACAAATTGCCTCAAAAATATAATATGGACAGGCAGGAGATCGGGCAGGTGCACATATACGTGAACCTTTCCACCAACCCTCAGCAGGACTACTCACTTCACCAACCCACATATGCCTTGACATCTCCTCCCTAGTCAAAATGATCACTTGTCACTTGAGATGGCCCCCATCTATGTGTGGTCGTGTAAACAAAGCTTAAGACACATTCTACATGGCAGTCCCTCGCTGCTTTCTATAAATCAATGCAGGTTAAGAAGACAGTGCTCCATCCGTGGGCCACAGGCATGCTGTAGTGCCCAGTGAGACCCATTGACTCCTATGAAGACTCGTACTTGTATTTACCTTTTGGATGGCTCCCAGACTAAGACAATCTGCACACAAATACACAGCAAGGCATTTCTCTAACTGGGACATGAACTGCAGCAATGATGCACTTCGCCTTTCTGAGGCTCAATCTTAAGGTGGCTCATGTGGTCATTCTGTGTGGTGCTAGAGCAGCCACGTGTTTGATGCAGGTGACGCAGGTATTTTTCACACCCTTGAAAAACGAACTTACCAACATTTGCGGGTGACAGGGGTAGTGTTTGATTAGAAGGGCCTTAAATTGCAGTGGCATTCATGGGCGGGTGTTCTGACCTTTCTTTGGAAGGAGGAATGAGTGCAATATGGCAGTAGCCCTGAATAATCAGCAGTTTTAGTGGGTAAGCCTCTTCCTTCCGGAGAGCAATGAGTCACCCATGGAAAAATGGAGGGTAGCTGACCCCCTTCTCCCAACAAAGAACATAGGGGTGCACCATGCATACAGGGTGGTTTGAATCATAATCAAGGACATGCATGTTGGCTATCTTAACCTTTAGGCTGTCTCTGGCCGCATCCTGCATTCTATGGATGTTAGGTCTCACAGGTCCCCAGGTATTATCATGGATGCATCAGTCAGTGAGACCAGAGGGAGAAGAGCTGGGAGAAGTGATGGAGCAATGTCCAACTCTCTTCCTTCTGCGCATGGCAGAGAGCCATTCTCCCTCCACTGATTCATCATGTGGCAGGTCTGGCAGGGGCATCTTTCCCTCTCCTGCTTCTTCAGCTGTCACTGGGAGCATCACCAAACAAAGACACCAGATGCTTAAAGGGGGGCTGAGGGGCAGGCGGTGTTCCTCCCTGCCCTCTGCGATGGCACCTGGAACACTGGCAGTGGTAGCAGGAGAGCCTTTGTCATACCCCCTTACTCCTCATATGCCTGCTATAATAAGTACTTTCCACATCCCAGTGCAGTAGAAATGAGGAAACAGCTCCTTTAATGTATTCTTTAAGTCAAGGTGGCCGGCAAAGTGTTCCTCATATGCTAACCTCAGCAGGAAGAGCTTGAACCACACGGGCACACCCAGTCTCCTCCTGGCTCCAGATTCCGGGTCCCTGGATGTTATAAACAGATTCCTGGCTTCTGAACATTCATGTAATGCTCTGGCATAGGCACATTCTCCTAACTGCATGCTGTTCATGGTGCATATCTACCTTGCTTGGACCTTCTTCTATGAACAGGTCTGTTCATTCATGGAGATGCCTACGGTCCAACACGAGGGAGTCTCCATCCAGCACGGGCTCCACCTCTGATGAATTAAGTGCATAGGTCGGTGGGCACCAGGGTTCACCCCTCAGTGGCAGGTCTATTTGGCTTTTGCTTCTCGGTTCCACACTGTCCTCCAGAGTCACAACCAAAGGAGTAGCTTCTGAGGAATTGTCCAGGGCTTCCCTCTCAGACCTGCTGGCCACAGTTGGCATGCTAACCCCATGGGATCAGGCAGGTCCTTTACAACTAACCCCTTGAATCTGACAATGATGTCGGAAATATGTAAAGAATAAAAGTGCTCTGGCAATTGGTTCCCTTCCCATATGTTCTCATTGACCTTTTGGGTGCTCCAGCCCTGTGATGTGACCCTAGAGTGCTGGAACAAAAACTGTTTAGCCAGGGGTCTCAGGACTTGGGGTCAGAAGTGCTTGGTGCAAGACATTCTGCTCCCTTCCTCTACAAGGTGACACAACTCAAGGGGCTATACACTATTAGTGTGTTACTAGCCACACATCCTTGCAGCCTGGTCTGGTAACTATGTACACTTGAAAGGATCGCACAGATGTCTGTGAGTTGCTTGGTCATTTTCCAAAGCCTCATCTTATTCCCATGTACCCATGAAGCCTAATGCAACCTTTAATCTATCACGCTCGCTATCGTGCTTGTCAAAGCAGCAGATGACAGTACCAGGGACTTTGCATTGGCTATGCCCCCTGATGAGAGTCTCCAATGGGTTGGAAAGTGATGTTCGAGTTTACCCAGGGCCCATTATCCTGCTTCCGCTGATAGGCAGATCCTCCACAGACATAAGGTGGGTTATTGGCTGCCATCTGGGACTTGTTGGATTTTTGGCTGGTTTGAATAGCCTCGTACATTTCCTCTCCCCTGTGCTCTGTCTAGGTCCATTAGTGTGGCCTCGGGTGGACACCTGCATGTAAACAGCTAATGATAAGACTTATGGGGATGAAATAAAAGAATCAGTGAGGTGTTGGTCCAGGCCAGGAGGCCATACCATGGATATGAGTTCCATTATATCAAGTCAGAGAACATTTCAACACTTGGCTTGTATGGAGAGGAAAACGTGGGCACAACCATGTTCAAAGGCAATGTAGAATATGTACAGAAATAGTACAGAAATTATATAAAGTGCACATTGCATATATATAGAACCAAACAAATACTACAGGAGGCTCTTCCAGTACTAGTCTCACCCTAGAAGTGACAACTGCTGCCAATTAATCTATAGATATGCAACACTTAGTCCTTTAGCATAACTAGATATAGTATTTTAATGTGGCTCCATCTTCATTCATTCTTGATAGGCAGGAAAAAGTGGCCAATGCGTTTCGGACCAGCCCTGCCCTTCATCAGGGCAATGTCTGACATGAAACAGAGTCAGTAGACGTGAAGAATACTTATTCATTAAATTGACCGAGCAAAGTCAAAGCCGGAAAGAGCATATACATGGTATAGGTATAGCAAATAGTATAGTAACAGATGTAGTAAAGAGTTAAGACTTGGATTGTAGTCACTTGCTACCCTTTAGGACATCTGTTATAAGATGAGGTACCTTAAGAGCACCTCTGGAACTGCGTTACTGCTCCGGAATACGCCAAAGCTTCCGGGTGACAGCTTCTGTTTCGTACAGTCATACTTTCCTCTGTCTGGTTCAGGCATCTCTGAGATGGCAGCTCTCCCTCGAATGACAAGTTATCAGTCGGGAGGAATACTCACCCTAATTTCAGAATGTAATGAATTCCAAACTCAACGATGGAAAGGGAATCAAAACAGATTGAGCAATTGGTAACGTTTTGATTACATTATGAGGTAGGTGAAGCTGTCCTGCTCTCCACAAGGCTGCAAGGGTCTTCTCAGGACACAAACCATTCACAAGCTGTGGAACCAAATGATTCAAACCAAATTAGGTTCATTGCAGCTTCTCTGATGAGGGGAACACCACAATAAAAGAGTGTGGTTTATGAGTGCATCGGTACTGTCACAGGCACTGTGTAGCGCTAAACCTTCCTGGATTGTCGGGCATCCAGACAACAAGGCTTTCTTCAAGATAAGGACAGTGTCCAATTTGGACAGATCTCGCAAGATAATTCCTTAGGCAAGCACCTGTACGAGAGGCTCTCCTCAATGCACTACACTGAGATGCCCAGGCCAGTGCCTAACAATATTTAGACAAGGTCTGTGGAAAGAGGAGAGCTTTGCAGAGTCGCCTTTCTTGCAGGGGATTGCACAGTACAATACACCAAAAGGATGCATGAGACACCACATGTTTCTAAGATAGTCCACAGCCCTCTTCAGGAGAAGGAAGGCTTCTCAATATGTAGAAACATCTATTGATACGACAGACAGTTCTAGAAGCAGCTTTTCAAGGATAAATGGCCGCACGTAGATGATGAGGGATGGCCTTATGATCAGACTCTCTGTAATGCCAACCCTTTTGGTTGGTGTTCTGTGCAACTAGCAACAAGTAACATCTTCCAGTTATGAGCACCCCTTACTTACTGTGCAGGGAAGGGCGGTAGACATGCAGGCATCCAATAGCAACATCATTTCTGATGGGGAACATTAGACTATACAATGGAGTTTACCTTGAACCAAGTGGAGAAACATTATTTTCCTTGCATGACGCTAGAACAAAACTATGCTAATGATATATTATCTTCTATCAGTAGTGGCTTTTTGTCACTTGCCAATTGCGGGGTTTCCCACGGCAAAAGTACCTCCTCTGACTCATTTAGGTCACATGCACAACATAACCTGAATGGGGGTTCCCAGAGGTAAATGTGAGTGATGAAAATATGCATTAATTTCTTAGAGGCCAATGGATCCTATTGCTGTGCCTTCTCATAACCTATAATGAAAGTCACTGTCTGCCAGGAGTCTGTCTATCTGTGTTCATGTTTAGGAGAGTCTGAGGTCAGGATCAGAAGATGGGGGAGCTGAGGACTTGATTGGACAGTTGAGTGGAACACCACAGTGTGGGGTTACCATTAAGGGGTGCAAGCTGCCCTCTGGTCCAGCATGGACAGCAGTTGCAATTGTCCAGAACAAGATGATGGTGACATGCGGTTGCAGCGCACTGACTAAGGCTGGCTGGGAAGTTGGATGCTTTCTAGACCAGCATTAATGACAGAGTGCAAAGTGCACCAGCACTAGAGCCCACATTTAGATCCGCTGTCATTTAAAGGGTTGGTGCTTAGGATCCTGTTTAGCGCTGTTGCTGGTCTCTGGATCAAAAAGCAACCAGGGTGTCATTTTTCAGATGACAAAGTGTCCTTTCATGTTTTCTTCTTCTATCAGCTGGCAGTAAGCTTGGGGGCTGACAGTCGGGAGAGTATCAGCTATCCCTCCTGAGAAGACGATGAGCACCACACTGATTGCCTAACTATAGCAGTCATCCTAGGTAAGGCTATTATGGCCCTTAAGGGTTATGTCATCCTCAGCAGCTTTCACTGCAGGTTCCAGTGCTTCACATTATCACCACTTGTTTTCAGTTCTTTGTGTAAGGTGCTAATAATAATGGGTATTTGGAGTAATATGATGGTCTTGTGGTAGCAAATGCACGAATTTGATCAAACACACAGGAAGATGGCCGACCAGAGCCAGGCTTCACCATTCAAAATGTGTGGTCTTTTTGTTCAGGGAGTATGGACATGAAATAAATGCTTGAAATGAATAAATCATATCATGGCAAACATTCCCAAGGTCTGTTCAGGGTTAGTCTGCCACTGGCAGGCCAGGTCTAAGACCAGATATGGCATTGTCTGTATCTTCATGCAGTATTTTATTTACAAAAACACGCCTGATTACTTATGGTACCTGGACCTTTAGCAGGAGTGGCTAGCAAGTTTCTTATTCGGGTACAGAAACATTATTTCCACAATAAATGTATCTGGTCAAAATCTAAAACAAAGAAACTGTAGGCTTCTGGGGTGCACAAAAGGAAAGGTCTGTCACCACCTTTTCCATGATGCAGTCCCCAAAGAAGGTACCCAGAGGATCCCCCGGCTCCACATTCCATCACCAACCTAAGAGCTACCTCCAGGGACAGGACCCCTGGTAGTCCCAAGTGTGAGACACCCCAAGACCCTTGTCCCAAAGTTCCTATTCACCATGCAGGTAGAGAATTTGGCTAAAGAGCTGGTAGAAAGCAGGCATGGAACTCCCAAGACTTAACACACCCACAGTGGCAGGCAACCCCTATCCGCGTGTGTGGAGAACCTTCCCCTGAAATGTCAGCCTAATAGACCTAGCAAGTAGGAAGATCCCCTCAGTCTGCCTGCCAAGAATCTCCAGTCTGTGCAACCCTACTTCAGCTGGCTCAAGTTGAGAATGAGAAATCCTTTTGCAGAAACGATAAGTCTTTTCAAAGACCCTTTGGTGAGATTGTGGCTGGGAGTCCCCACAAAGAAACTGTCACGGATCACAACAAGTGGTTCACAAAAATGAAGTGTGAGGCAGTGGGTCCACCTGACGCAGGCACCTGCAAGTGGGACCCAATGGGATCATTGGGTGCCATCACACAGCAATTCAATGAAGGACCATTTCACTGGGAAAAAAATGCAGTTCCGCCACACAAAAAATGGAATCCAAGAAAGTGGGCACAATGTGATCTTGATTTACGGAGCAGCATTCAGATATGGCAGTCAATTGGAAACTGCTGGCGAGTTAGTAGTTCTGTCCCCAGCGAACCAGTCCTCATGCTCGTGAATGCAGGAGTGTCCTCTGAAGCCAACGCTAAAATTATTGGTCACAGGTCAGAACCCACTGGTGTATATGAAGACCTGTTCACACAATGAGGTGTGGGAGTCAGGAGTCTGATGGGTAGGAAGTGGGAGGTCCGGTGGCAGTGCGATGAGGATGAAGGAGTTGTAACGGAGATGGCAGAGCCAAAGTACAAGAAGGAGGAGAGTGATCACTTCAGGGAGGAGGAGGAAATAACATTTGTGGAGGAGGAGTCTGGAGAAAAGTAGACAAAGAGATGGGAGGAGATGAAGGAGGCAGGGAGTTATCAGGAAGAGGGGAGGAAATAACATCTGAGGGATGGGAGGTGGGAGAGATAGGAAGAGGAAAGAGGAGAAAAATGATAGGAGTTATCAGAGAGCACTGGAAAAGGCAAAATCAAGGGAGGAGAAGAAGCAAAAGATGTGAAGGTGGACATATCTAACAAAGAATATGTGAGGGTGAAATCCCATAGTGGAAAGGATGTAATTGAAAGAACAAGAACACATCAGAAGGAAGCAGGAAGTAAGGGGGAGGTAGACATATTAAGTGAGGTGGTAACAGAGGCGAAGGAGAGCAACCAACTTGGGTTGACATGAAGGATAAAGAGGAGGAGAGGAGGAGAAACAATTGTGGTAAATCAAGAATGGGAGAGTTGGAAAGTGTGAAAAACATGAGGCAAGGTGGTGAGGTGGAGAGCAGCAAAGTGTTGCAAATTGCACAGGAAGAAATGAAGGAGGAAAATTTAGATGAATGGAAGGAGATACCATCAGAAATGAGAAGGAGAATTTTTTTGCCAACATGAGGCCTGAGTGTTAGAGAAGACTGTGGCAGACTTCACCACTAGAACCAAAGAGGTTATGTATGCCAGTTCCCAGGCCCACTAAACTTTCTACAAAGATCCCAAATTACCCTATGGCTGGTCCTCATCTTTTTTTTTAATTGTATTGGCTGAATTAAATAAACCTTTCAAACATAAAACACACAAATTACATAATATTTTACATAAATGAAAATAGATCACAAGATGTAGACAACAATATAGTGCAATAAAAGAAAAATAATAAATAAATTTAGCAACCTTTCCCATTGTAATGAGCTTAAATGCATAAAGACACATACATTTAAGCAGTTTTTCTCTAGTCAGATGACAATGTCACAATTTCCCCATAACCTCCAATTTTAAACTTGAAAGAAAATTAACAGTTGCAATTTGAAGTGGTAGATAGCATGACCCCAGAATTAATGACCAACAATTCTGTGGATCTGCAAGAGTCAAATATTTGCAATGTCTTGCAAAATAAGTTTCTCTTGCAGATCAAAGTTTACTACATTCTGTAATAAGATGCACTAAGGTTTCTCGAGTGTCCATCACTAAGCAAAATCGACAAAAATTATCTGGTGCAGGCAAAAGCTTAAGTTTAGCTTTGATGTCTATAGTAATCCATAGGTCAAAACACAATTTTAGGATGCCATTACGTAGTTTGTGAGAAGGACAGCATACCAAATAAGGGGGCAAGGTTTGCAATTTTTTATGTGGGAAACAACACCCTGCTGTATCTTTATACGAGAGACATAATGCTCTGGTAGCTATCCAATCTGACTCAAATAATTTAGATTTGGCTTTATCTGGATTGCGTACTAATAAATCCAACGAAATTTCTGCTGAGTTTAGCGTGTGATAGACCTTCGAGAGCCACATTTTGATAAATAAATGATTTGCAGAGAAAATGTAATTGGTTAGAGTTTTCAACATAACATTTAGGTTGGTAGAAAGCAAACATTTTCTAAATAAGGAACATAAACGCCAATTATACAGAGCCTGGAGGGAAACCTGGCCTAATTCATACCTTATCCAGGCAGCAGGTATGTATTGAGGTAGGTGTAGTATTTGCCGCCATAATTTGGCTTCCCATTTTGTGAATTGGAAGGGAGAGTTGACATTCAATGTTTCCAAACCATATAATAGTGAAGGAATTATTTTCATGTTCCAGAAATGCCATGCCGGCATGATTGAACATTTCCCATACTTGTATATGATGATGCGTGCTTGTGAGATGGCTGATGTAAGTCTCATTTCCACGCGCTCTAGATGGCCTGTAGCCTGGGAAGAGCCCTCAAACAATATGCCAAGGTAGGTGTATTGTGGCACCATTTTTATCGGAGATTGATTAAAAGTCCAAACATATGACAATGGTCCAGCCCGCCTAGGCGAGTAAACTACAATTTGTGTTTTGGCTATGTTAATTTTTAATTCATTCACCTTTGTATAATTGTTGAAAGCATCTAAAAGATGCTGAAGACCCAATTGTGTTTTAGAAATAAGAACTAAATCGTCTGCATACATAAGTGTATGAATTAGCTGATTGTTGAGTTTCGGTGAATCGGATACAACATTGACAAAGGCAAATCTGACATCCTGAACAAAATAATTGAAAATCGCTGATGCTAATAAGCAACCTTGTTTTACGCCACGTGCAGTATTAATCTGCTCTGATAGTAAGCCATCTAAGGAAATACGGGCTCGAATAGAAGTATTTGAATGTAACGAATGAATAACATCATACAACACTGTAGGATAATGGTCTTTGCAGAGTTTAGATAAAAGAAGCAAGCGGCTCACCAAATCAAAAGCCGCATTTAGGTCGACAAAAGCAAAGAAAACCTGCTGTTTGTACATGTGGCATTGCATTTTGATGGCATTAAAGGCAAGAAGATTTATGTTTGTGCCCATTCCCGCCACAATTCCCGTCTGGTGGGAATCAAGGAGATGAAATTGTAAAGTCCAGGTGTTAAATTCACAGTTCAGTGAAAACTTTGCCTTGGGCATCCAATAACACAATGCCGGCACACTGCGATCACCCTTTTTAAAAATGGGTATAATTATGGAGGTTTTCCAAGAGGGCGGAATGAGGCACGTTCTTAATATTCCGCAAATGATTTTATATAGGATATTCGCCCATTCAACCGGATGAGATTTAAACATGAAATTTGATAACCCATCCGGGCCCATCGCCCTTGAGGAACTGGCCTGCATTATAATGTCTCGAATTATGTCAGGAGGCATCTGTCATGGTGATGTAGATATAGATTCATAGATTGTTCTTGCAAAGTCTGGATCAGCATACAGGGATGAAAAGTGATTGACCCAACATTCTTCATGGACACCATTGATTTGTGAGTCTCCTTGTAAATGACATTTCTGATTATTCAGTAGTTGCCACATTTCAGAAGAATTTTTGTTGGTCATGGCACTTGCCATCGCCTCACTATCTTGTTGGAATTGAGATGCTTTTCGACTTGTCAACCAATTTTTATTTCGGCATTTGGCTGTTTTTAGGTGTTGCCAGCAATGTGGATGGTTTGATGTTAATAGTTGTTTCTTAAGTTTTCTAAACTCCGCTTTGATGCGCTGAGTGTCTGCATCATAAGTGTGAGGGTGCCGGACTTGGTTATGATGTGGTATCGTGACAGTCCTCATAAAGGGTGTTAGTAGATCAGAGTATTGCTCAGTATTAGAGTAGGATGTGTTATATTCAATTGTATTCTCAAAGGCAGCTAACATGGTCATATTCCACCGGAGACAAGATCTTGCTGTGTTGACCGCAAACTCTGCCTGAAAAACTGCTTTTTTTTTCTTTTTAAGTCCCAGGCAAGATGCACAACTAAAAGTCTGTGGTCACTATATGGTTGATCATTGATGATCAGTTTTTTTATACTTTGGAAAAGTTGTTGACTGACATATATGTAGTCGATGATGCATGTACTTGAACCACGATTCCACGTGTGTTGAGGGGGGGGAATCACCGTCTACGGTACCATTGAGCATATAAAAATTTCGATCATTCAGAACAGTGGTCCATCTCTGCACATCATGATTGATGCGTGTCTTGTTCCAGCAGTCAAATTAAGATTGCCCACAATGACTGTATGGGTGATTGTATGATTCATCAATATCATATCCAAAATAGAGGTTAGACCATCATAAAAGATATCGTCTGTCATTACTGCGACATTATGATAGAGGTTAACTAATGCAATCACCTGGGTGTTGCTAATAATTTGGACTAGCTGGATCTGGGCACCAACAGAGGACCATGGTTTAACAGTAAGGCCACTAGATTTGTTGACTGCCACAAGAAGGCCCGAAGATGGTCTGCCTCCACTAGGGATGGCTGGAAGCAGGATTATATCATAATCACCCCATAGTGGAGGTGTTATGAGCCAAGTTTCTTGTAAAGCTATCACATGATGGATGCTAGATAAGTTAGCAATAGACAGGTGCAATTTTTAAGATAGATGAGGCATTCATGGTTAGTGGTTAATGCTGTTGGGTAGGTGGAAATTGGGTATCTTGAGTGGCTCTATTTGCACCTTGGTAAATATTCAGTTTCGGGATAGTGCTTTGGGCCTTGAGTGAGACACACTCTGGGTCTTCTGCTAAAAGAAAACCCATCTCAAACAGCTGAATCCTGCATCGCCAAATGGATTCCCATACCACTCCTGATGGGATCCACAGTCTCACTACTGAGCGCGTAAACTCAGAAACAAACTCTATTTGGTTGATGTCTTGTGTTTATAAATTGTACAACTCTGAAACATCACCAAAAAGGTTCAGGATACTCTGGCGATTCAATTCATAAACTGGGAAGTTCCCTTCTCTGCATTTCAAAATGAATGTATGAAAATCTGCTCGGCATGGATGCAAATGGCTTGAGACTGGATGCAAGGTATGTTTCCGGGGTGTCCATTTCAATTTTGAAGGGTCTATGTCTGTTCTTGTTCTGGGGTGTGCTCGACTAGTTTCCTCCCAGATTGATGATTCAGTATTTAAGGGAGTATTCGAAGTGTGACCAAAAAATACCTCTGCAGAAGAAGGAGGAATGAATTTGGCTGCTCTTTGAGATTCTGAGGGATTGGAAAAGGCTTTAGCCATGCTTGCAGCCAAATATTCGTCCACTCTCTGTTTCAAGCACATCCTGCGATGTAGATACATCGCCTGGTGTGTTTGTGAAGACTTGAGGATGAAAGGCTACAGATTTCTTAGTCGGTTGAGGTTCAACAGGCAAGGAGTCCTGTGCTGTTGCAGGCTGATGTGGCATTAGTAACGATCTCTGAAACATAGGAGCAGGTGTAAAGCCACTAGAAATGTCACAGGTAGGGATAGGCAATGCAACATTTTGTTTATTTATTGGGGCTGAATTGGACAAGGCCTTGGCCTCCTTAATCTGCTGAATGGAAAGCACTATGTGGGAAAGAGGAGAGAGAAGCCCGCTTGATTGATCTGGATTAATGGAATTTGGAGCAGAAATTGTCGCCGGTGGTATGCTTATAGGTAATTGGAGCGATGGCCCCAAAGGGGGTGCACGCTCGGTCGAATGCTTTAAAAAAGGTGTTAAGTGTTTTTTTGGTGTGTTTCGCATTTGCCATATTCTTTGTTTTCTTCAATAGAGACAATGGTCTTTTCTTGGCAAACTTGGGATTTCTGGCTTTAAGCACGAGTAAGTGGCTTGAGCCAGGACCTGGTGGGTCCTCACTTGGAGTTACCAAGTTATCTTTTTCTCCCTCTGCAGGGCAACCATGTGTTGGTTGGACAGGAGAGACATCCTTTATAACTGGGGTTAGATGGTTGTCCAAGCTGGTGACAGGGCGTATGATGCCAGAAATAGTAGGTAAAGAACAGGGTATGGAATCAATCACATGATTAGAAATAGGTACTGATATATTGGGCTTTGAAACATTCTGGCCATCAACATATACCATGAGTTACCCAACACATTAGAATCAATAAACAAGTGATCACTCTTGATCTGTGTGGGTGGATATTGCAGTGTCAACCATTTAGCCAGCTCATCATATCGTTTTGATTGACGAGATATTTTCGCATCAAGTGATTCGAAGAGTTTACACAAACTCATGATATTGGTGTTGATGGCAGTGAGAGCAGGTAATCATTAACAAATGATGTAAAGAATTATCAGAAGGAACCGATCTGATGGGTCTGGATATGGGCAGAGCAAAAGACTAACATGGGATTATGGTGATATGCGAGGGATGGCTTGTTACATCACCCTCACCCACATAAGAGCCCTCGTTGAGAAACTCCTTCTCCCTCCATGAAATTGGTGATTCACATTGACTTGCATGGATAGATAATCCAGATTGCTTGTGAGACAATGGGGGAAAATTAATTGGTGATATTGCAATGTGTGAGGACGATAGCCTCGGACAATTTTTGGTAGATGCTAGCATCGTAGTGTCAGAAAGTGGTTGGGGGTTACTCGTGCGCATTGAGTGTTCAAAAAGCCATGGGCATTATCAGCCGTTAGTGAGGGGGAGTACCACTGCTTACAATACGGGAGGTTGATAGTGACAACACAGAAACAATGGTCTCATTTGTATGATCATCAAAAGTAAATTTACATTGGGGATGAGAGGACAAACAAGTGGGTGTAATAGAAATAGCAGTGTAAAAAGTTTGAGGAGGAGCTTCAGAACCCACCTGGTTAGGTTGCTTTGAAATTGATAGCAAATGTGGGATATTAGGCGGCATGCTTGTTGTTAGTTTATATGCCATTCTTATAACAAATCACAGTGCAAGGCAAAACAGGAACTAGGAAGGACATGAAACAAATGAAGCAAAATACAACAGAAAAACAAAATGTTAAACTTTCACATCTTACTTCCACCCAAATAGACTCACGTACTTGGAAATCGCCTGTTGAACAACCAACACGAGGCTGGGCTGCTCAGCCGCACAGCTGCGCGGCTAAGCGGCCAAGCGGTACTCTCACGGTACTCCCACGAGTGCGCGCACAGCTCGTAATGTGGGAGTTTGGTGATGACGTTAAGAGAGGGCGTTGCTCAGAACGGGCTCCTATGGGAAACACAAAACACGTATTCAATAAAGTTGCAAGGAGCTTGGTGGAATGAAAGGAGCTTGGTGGGCATAGCAATGCCTGACAACAATAATCCACAGTCACCTTAGTAACCAGTATAATCACTCGCAAGTCCGCCAAACAGGCACAGCAAGCACAAAAGCAGCAAGGCAAATCCAGCAGTAGCAGCAGAGTGTAGCGGCCAAGCTATACTCTCATGGTAGTCCCACGAGTGAGCGCGCGCTGTGTGCGTGCGCGCTCGTAATGTGGGAGTTTGGTGATGACGTTAAGAGAGGGCGTTGCTCAGAACGGGCTCCTTAGTAACCAGTATAATCACTCGCGAGTCTGTCAAACAGGCCCAGCAAGCACAAAAGCAGCAAGGCAAATCCAGTAGTAGCAGCAGAGTGTAGCGGCCAAGCGATACTCTCACGGTACTCCCACGAGTGCGCATCTAGATGACCCTTGCAAACCAGAGGTGGTGGTCACAGCTACAGAGAGGAATGACTTACTGACAAGTTTGAAACAAAACAAAACGTCCAAACTTCCAAACAACCAAAGTGCCGCAGCCCTTAAACCCCAAAGAAAGTTAGTGACTTTTTGACTTCCAGCAGGCGGAGCCTTAGGAAGAGAATGAAGGACTGATGGACTAGGTTCATCTTGAAAGTTTAAGTGATTCTTTCACCCTTGAATTTCCTCTGTCACATTGCTTACAGATCTGCACAATCCCTGAGTATATGCGTGTTGTCTAATAAAGAATCATTATACTTTGGTCCCTGTGCTCTGACAAAACCCACAGGTCCAGTTGAAGTTACACCAAACTAAGCAGCCCAAAATGAAGCCCTAAATCCATCAGTTCTAGTAATGTGTTGTTCTTCGATCCTTGTGATTAAATTGATCCCCAGAGAGTTAATGGAAACTTTATTATCATTTTACCCTTGAAGGGGGACAAGGGCATAAAAAGAAAAAGGCCTCCCCACTGCAATCACCCTGGCCATCTTTTACTCAGCCAAGTGACTAATAGTACTTTGTTTGAATGCCTTGTTTGAATCCGGGTGTGCCTGATAAGTTAGGGCTACCCTCTTAGGTAGCACTCCAGTCATATGCTCTGCCATCTTGAAGTGGTGAATGTTCTACACCCTAGTCATTTAGCCCTTCTGATATTAGCATCTCAAGCAATATATTACAGAGCCTAGGATTGCTCCAGTATAATATACATATAACAGCATAGTCACAATTGATGTATCTATAAATGAGCCTCTAAGCAACTTTATTCTCATACCTTAACAACTTTCGAAATCTTAAGCTAAAGAACTTCCTATACACACATTGCAGTAATGGCTACCTAATAGCAATGTGACTAATTCATTTTCTGATATGTGCTTTGGTCTAGCTGTCAGCTAGAGTAGGAATCACTGAAACCATCAATATTGTATAGGCAGCTGGGGAGAAGGTGTAAGTGGATCTATGTCATTTGGCCTAAGCTCCGCCCACCTGGTACCTTCCTGGTTGCCGCTCTTTTTCACCACTTAGCAAGCCCCGCCCACCTGGTGCCTTCCTGCTTGCCGCTCTTTTCCCTACTTAAGGAGTCATCCAGCCTCTTTTCCTTTGCAGCTGGGGAGCAGGTGTAAGTGTGTTACTACTGACTTCTGCAATTGTATTCGCTCTCCCCTCTTGCTTCTCCACTCTTTTTGACTGCTTACTCTCTGTTCTCTCCTCCCCTCCCCTCTCCCTTTTCCTATCTCCTCCCCTCCTCCCCTTACTTTCTTCTATGCACTTACTCTATCAGAATTGTCCCTGTACCTAGTATGATAGCAACCTCGTCTGTCACTCCCCATCCCCTTACTGTCCCCCTGACTCCCTCCAGCACTATCTGAAATATTGTCAGGCCAAGTACGATAGTCGCTTGTTTTGTTCCTCCCCTCCCTTTCTGCACCCCTCTCTCTCACCTTTTGTTTTTCTCCGGCTCTACCAGAAATGTTGTCAGGCCTAGTACGGTAGTCGCCTGTCTGTTTCCATTTCCTTCCCAGTCTCCCCCTCCCTTCCTTATCTATGTTTTAGCTCTTGCACTATCTGAAATGTCGCCAGGCCCAGTATGACAGTTAATTTCACATCCTTACTGTTCCTGGCCTGTAAGAATGTTGTTGTATTTTCCCTTGTTCCCTCCCTTGTCTTGAAGCGCTTTGAAACACATTGTGTATAGGCGCTATATAAGTAAACAATCATATCATTGAAACACTCAGACCAGTTCTTTATTTATTATTTTGGTAGGAGGGTGTGGTGCATGTGGGCATAATGAAACATCTGCACGAATGTGCACTTAATGAAATCGGGTGTCCCGCTACTATGCACATGAGTTGATTATTTAACTGTGGTTAATTGTCCAATTTATACTTAGTGAATGACATGACTGAAGGTTGCATCCTTGCTCATAGCTCAGTCTCTGACCAATCGCAGAGCAAGTGCTGACCTCACTTTGACCGTCTCAGAGACTTAACCTCACTAACCTCTGCCATCCCCATGTTCTCTAATCATGAGCCCGTTATAGATGTCTGTTAAGGATTTCAATCAGGCAACGCACACCTTAGTCTCAGCCTAGTATACAGCGTGCGATTGAAATGCTTATGTTTTTTATATTAGATTCAATATTTAGATGGTACACCACTCATATCACACACCCTTTTTAAATACCCGGGGTCACAATGGACCATGAACCAGGCTGGTTGATAAAATATTATATTTATTTATTTATTGGAAAATTAAAAGAAATCATCCCATTTTTAATATGGGGCAGCAATCACCAATGGGGTGATAAGAACAATAGGAATGTAAGCAATGCACTGAGTTTAACCTTCTATTGACGCATCTACAAAACACCAGGGAACAGGAGCACTTTTTGATTTTAGGTAAGATAGCACTTGAGTTAGAATTATCCCCTGCAATGTTCCCTCAACCCACAAATAATCAATTCTAAATGGATATGAAGAAGCAGCACGTAATCAGGAATGACAAATAGGAAACAGAATTGAAATCCGACCTTCCCTCCCCAAACAAGAGAGAAAAACGGATTTTAAACCAATGCTATAAAATGACACTCGGAAATGAACAATTACATAATGAATGTGTGTGAATAAACTTGAAGCAAACATTATTCCTCACTACAGCAACAATGCAAAGGTACAAACAATCACAAGCAATGGATTAGCAAGAGTATACAGTTCGAAAAGTGAGTGGAAGATTTAAAACAGTTTGCAACCAAAATGACACGTTGGAAACTTTGCAAACTTTGCAATTCCCGCCTGAAATTACCCAAACGGTTTTTAGTAAAAATGGGTGAAATACACTTATTTAGAGTGCGGTATTTATGTTGGGGAATAGCTATAGATCACCGGTACAATATGGACGTGAAATTAAGTCTCTAGATTGTAAATATTATGAGTTATGCAAGATCTATAAAGGTGCGTTTTGAGTAAAAGGGAGCGGTGAAAAAGGAAATTAAATCAGTTTTGACAAGAGCAGTTTTACTCTACACTAGAGTATTCAGGCTAGGCCACCAAAGAGGGACACAGTAAGCTCCAGTGTTGATTCGTGATTTCAACCCCAGTTCCCCAGCGCCCGCCCTGGTAGAACCAGTCCGATCACTCGAAATAGGATTAATAGTTTAGGATTTCGCAAGACAAAATTACTAAAGAGATGGCGCTAGCACTAGAAATCAATGACGGTTGCAAGAATGAATCTGACGGTATTACAAGTTATCGGGGTAAGGATAAGATGACTTAGAGAAGGGAACTAAGGACACAGCAAGCCAAGGTATACTATGGATTTCTGTGGATTCCTATTAATACTCACAGTCCACTTTAGTTAGGATTTTGGGACAGTCAGCGTTCTGGTCACCACACGGATCTGGTCTAACAAAGGACAGCCAGACAAAATCAGCGGGACAGGATCAGCTGGGCAGGCACTGGATACCAAAGGATAGTTCTGGTCACTGGATACTACAGGTTAGCTGGATGGCAGGATTTCAGCAAGCAGTGAGTGCCAGCAGCATGCAGTGAGTGGGATCAGGATGCTTCCCCAAAACACCACAGCTTTTCCCTTTGGTTATTTGGGAACATTTGTGCTTTTCAGATTTGAGGCCTTACTGGGAATGGGACCAGCAATGCTTGGGTTTTGCAGTGGACACTGGAGCAGGATCAGCAATGTTTTGACCTTGTAGTTGGAGTCTGGATCTGGAAGATGACGGGTACAGGAACGCAGTGCAGGAAATCATGAAGAGTGTGTGTCTTGTCAGGTACCCTTATTTATAGTGCAAAATGACATCATCAAGGTAGAGGCTGGGCAGGGTTAACTAAGTATGCCCCTAAACTACTTGGATTGGGCAGGGGAGCTAGTCTCCGCCTTGCTCTCAACTGGTTGGGTTTCCAATGGAATAATGTCAGGTTTATGAGGTGAGTTTTACAATGTCCAAAACTCCCACATTTACTTTACTTAAAATCCAATTTTGCAAAAATCATACATTTATACAATTGCAATCTCTTGGCAAATTATACACACAGGATGCTTTTCTGGTAATTTGTCATATTTTGTAACTTCTGTTCCCCATGCGGCAATGAGTTCTACCAAGTCTTAAAAGAACGCCCATGAAATTATATTTAAAACGGCACATTTCTTTACATTTTTACAGAGTCTTGCTGCAAAGATAGAAGTCTTTAAAGTTTATTCCTGAAATAGTTTTTGTGAACAAATGGCAGTTCATTTGTTGGGTCATTTTTTTTCTTTAGCTTCAACTGCTGCCAACTTTCATTTCCTTCAGCATGGTGGGGGTTTCTTAGCTTAATTGAAGGTTTTATTGCCCCTTCACACTTCACAGGTTAGTGTCCCAGGTCTTCTATTGTCCCGGCCTGGAGCGCAGACGAATGTCTGACGAGCGTGTGAACTTTCTTTGTCCTGGCCCATTCAAAGTTTTTCAAGCTGGCAATTATCACTTACGTGTCCTGGAAGTTTATGGTGTGCCTCCGTCCCTAGGGGGAAGTTTCAGGGCTGGCACTTGAATAACTGTTTTTTTTTTTTGGGGGGAGCTTGCAAACTCAGCCTATGAGTCTTAATCGTTATTTTCTTATTTCGAGTCTTGAATTAAAACAACCCTTTGGAACAAAAATGGCCTGTGTGTGTATTATCACCAGCCACAAACCCCTTCACATTGCTAGGTAATGGCAGGCTTTCCTTCAACAGTTTACTTTTTAAATAGGCCATTTTTTTTCTTCAGTCAACAAAGCCCATTTTTACATCTGTAGAAAACTGCTAGCATTTCTTCCTTTAAATTCGGTTTGGCATCTGTCTTTCCAATATGGTTTACACAACAGTCTGGACAAGCCAAAATTCTCCATAAAATTGACATGTGTACATACAGCTCTTGATTCCTTTTCAAACAGTTATTTTGATGCAGTACAGCTTTTTTTGGTTTTCAGGTTTTGGCTGGCACAGCCTGTTATTCTGGAAAAAGGCGTGGCTTTGCTGAGGCACAGTGAAATATCCTGGGCATGACAGGGCCTTTTTTAATCACAGTGGTTTCAGAATGAACAGATGGAATTAGCGTCAAAGCAGCACTTTTAAAGGGTATGTTTCATTTTGAAGGGGAATTTTGGGTATTTCGCAAAGCAGAGCTGCCTTTTCACTTGATTCCATTTATATGTTTCAGAACACACTGCCATACTTTTTCAGTGTGTCCCCTTGTTCCATCTTGCCTGAGGTGGGCTTGGCAAGATGGTGCAGCTATCTTTTTGTTGCTGCCAAAATGCAGTTTTGAGGTCCTGGTGCACACAGGAGCCAGCACAGCCAGGTTGCTGTTTCTTGCACAAATGCAGCTTAGTGATGTGGGGCAATGCCGTTGAGTGGGTCAATATATCCCACACAGCCCCACCCCCGACTTCTCCTGCACTTTCAAGTCGAGGGAGAGTCAGGCAAGTGGGATTTCTCCATGGGCCCCAGCAGGATCATGCAGGTATGAGTCCCTCTTCCATCAGAGAACGGTCGTCCTGCTCCTCTTGTTGTCTCTGGAGGGAACGTGGAACAACACCCCCTGCTTTCCCAGGGATCTTCCTTTCATTGTGTGGACCAACACCCCAGATCTCCTTTGGTTTCTCCCTTCCAGATCCCCGAGGAGGTCCTCCAGGGTAGCGATGGTGCAACAGTACAAATCTATGAAAGAGAAGACAGACCGGTTACCACCATTTCCCATTAACTGCCCACCAATCGGGTTGACAGCAGTGGGATACGCAGGCATTCAAAGATAGATTAATAATGAAGAAAATACTCTCTGTTACATAATCATATTTATAAATCCTAGTGATTTCCCTTCTGGTTCTTCTTTTCCTTATTCTCATGTTCCCGATGTCGACCTCTGTTTGATTCTCTCTGGGCTCCTTAATTTGTTGCAAAGTGTGCTTAGATTGACAACTCTTTAGCTGGTTAATATGGACCCTTTTCTCTTGTCAATTCACCTTTGGGGATGCAGATTCTGTAGGCGAGGCCTGGGATGGTGACCTCTTCTCCATTTTTGAACTTCAATCTCTTACGGTAGCACTGGGGCTGACCGGAAGGCTTTCTTTAGGACTGCCAGGGCCCTGAGATTTACTCGCCAGTTGGGACCGGGCTTGGCAATAGCTGGGATCCAAATTAATCTTGAGTCGGTTGAGGATGTGACTGCCCATGTAAAAAGGCGGAAGGAACACCTTGCACAAACCAACAATTGTGTTCTATGCTTTTGTCACTTCTAGAATTTTTTTCATTTAACTGCTAAGCAGAAGATGTTTGGAACAGGGCCCATACCCATTGATAAACTGACTCAACAGTGGGTAGGGTCTGGTCTTTTTGGAGTTTCCGGAATAATACTTTGCTGATGAAGCTTTCTTCGCTATTCAAGTCAACTCGGGCAAGGACAGACTCCTTCCTGTCATTTAACTGAATTGGAAAGAAGAGCTGTTCGCCCTTCTTCTGAATGCCAGCTACACTTTGTGCTGGTTTCTCATCAATTTTGGCTATAGAATTGGGATTTTCAGGTTGTGAATGGGAATAGAATTTCAAAGTATTTTCTTCCACTGTGGAATGCCACTTGAGACTGGAAGGAAGGTTGATTTTCAGAAATGGAGAGGAGTTCCCATCACCAGTTTGTTGTCCCACAGCAATTATTGTAACGTCAGGTATTTCATTATTTTGAAGATGAAACTTAATTTGATATGGTTTTTGTTCAACCATGTGGCATGTGCCGTTTAGACTAACATGGTTGACACTCTGTTTTCATTTTATTGGCCTGTGAATCTGGGTCAAGAGTACCTTACCTTACACAGTCTATTAGGGGAGACAACCTACAAAGGATGTCATTCCCTAATAGACAGGGGGTTCCCTCTGGAGCCACGACTATGACTGGGTGCTTAATTTTGTGTCACCCTATTTTAATTTCCAGCTCTGCAGTCCCTCGACAGGAATTTAATTCCTGTCGAAGTTCTGGAGTTGTCCAAGAAGAGGGGTGAGAGGGATCTGGTATCTCTCCCCCCTTCCTGAATTTAGCTGTTCAAAGGCCTTTTTTGACAGAAGAGTGGCTTGGGATCTATGATCCACCAGTGCTGGAATTGCACATTGCCCCTGCACTTGGACGGAGGCGTAGAATCTACCTTTTTTCTCCTGGATAAAGTTAATGGGCATTCTGGGCAAGCTGGGTGGTCAATTTCCTTATTTTTGACTCCGACACAGGGGTAGTTTGGGCATAATTCTGTGTGGGAGTTTGAGAATCTGAAAGAAAAGTTTTGCACTCGGAGATTCGAGGAGTTTCAACTCCTCCTTTCCTGATTCTCAGCTGCCCCCTCCTTTTTGAAAGCAGTCAACAGAATTGGTTTGGTACATTTGGGACTCCTCTTGTGCTGATTCTGGGCTGCCCCTCCCCTTCTAGGAGGTAGTCCCCAGAATTGAGTGGGGTAATTTGGAAATTTGAAAGAAAAATGTTGCACTCAGGGATTCGAGGAGTCTCAGGCTCCTCCTTTTCTGATTCTGGGCTGCCCCGCCTTTTGGAGACAGTCCCCAGAATTGCTTTGGGGAGTTTGGTAATCCTCTTTTAATATTATGTCTTCTTGGTGCGCATACTGGGGTTCTAGGAGGGGTGATTCAGAGTCAGTCCCCACTCTCCCCCAGTCTTCATCTAGATCTCTTGGGACCCATTTTTCTTTGGGAGGAGTCCCCCCTTCCCTGAAGGAGAAGATTTTTTCCCAAAATCCTCTGAGGATTCTTCTCCTTCAAAGTGGAGGACACTAACTTCCTCCACAAAATAGGTCTTTTTGAGTTCTTTATTTCTCCTACCCCCCTCTGTTCATTGGGTGCCAGGTTTTCAGGGGCAGGACATTTTGGTTCCAGTTCCCGTGTGTCCAGGGGCTTTTCACGAGTGAGGGAAGCTTCCTCTATGGCTTTACACCCCCCTTGCCCCTGTGCCTCCTCCTCTGGAACCGGTGAGTTGTCAGGGTTCTCGCCCCGTCATTGTTCTGGGGGCCAGATCCTTGGTTTGTGGGGGTCTGAGCCGCCATGTTTGTCTGAGGGTTCTGTTGAGCCCTCAACATGCGACCCAGATCCTGTGTTAGGTTTTGGACCTGGCACTCCAGTTGGGACACCCGTTCCGGCTGGTACGGGGGGTCTCTGGTCAACCCGAGGTGGATCACGGGAAGGGTAACTATCCCTTCTCCCATAGTACCCTGGAGATGGCAAATTTTGGTAACCCTCCACCCTTGGCCTCCCCTCTCCCGGATTGGGATGTCTGGGTTCCTGAAAGCGGGGAATGAAAGGAGGGTTGTCCTGCAGGTTTTGTGGGTATCAGGGAAAGAAGCTTAACCCAGCATTTGGGGAATTCCTGCCCTCCTGAGGGAAGTTAGGAGGGAAGTTTCCCGAGGCAGCACTTACCTGGTTGGATCCCCCCCTTGGGCAGGGGGAGTCCATACATACCCCAGGATTGGTATGTTGCCCTTGTATCAGGGGCTGATATAATCAGGGGATTTAGGGGTCCCATTAGTGGGATTACCTCCCTGACTGCCACCTGTTTGTGACTGGCCAGAAGGCCTTCTGGGTCTTTGATTCTGCTCACTTTGTGCAGGTGTATTTTTAGGCTCCCCATCTCTAAGTCTAAAATGGGGGCAACCTTCACCCCTGCCACCTTAGCAGCAGCAGGGGTGTTGGCTGGTTTGGGGTTTTTGTTCAGATTTGTATTTTCTGCAGGTTTTTGGACCTCATAAATGCGGGTCACCTGCTCTATGACCCAGTCCAGAGTTCTTTTGTCGTGGAAGTCCCTCACCAGCAGGGTCATAATATACTTGGGGAGTGCATGAAAGAAGGTGATTACAAACTCCCTGCTATCTGTGCGCACCCTCCTAGTTGTCTGGGCAAAGGCGCGTTTGAGCTCCTTCACAAACTCTCGTGGGGCCTGATCTTCTCCGCAATGCAGATTGTAGGCCACTTTGCGAGCCTCCTGGGGGTTTCAATGGGCAGAAAAGTGTTTCAAAATGGCCGCCCTGTAGGTGAACCATCTTGAGTGGTTCTGGTCATCCAGTCCCGCAAAGAAACTGGAGTATTCAAGGTAAAAGGTCCATTTCACATACTCTATACAGTTTTGGTTGTCTTTCATATGGAAAGTGTCCATCATCTGCTCATAGAGCACCAAGTGTTCCCAAACAGAATATTTTGCATTTCTATGGTAGGGGGTTATGACACTCCTAAGGGCCTTAATCTGCCTAATGGGGTCTTGGGTCATAACTTGCTTGAGTTTGTTTGCCTTCTTTGGCTTAGTCACCAGAGTCCACTCGGTCTCAGACTCAGAGGCGCTACTAACTGAGGTCCCCTCATGATCATCTAGGCTCTCCCGGATTCTGTGAGCTTGAGAGGTGCTCGCAGAATGGTGGGGCCTAGTTTCTCCACTCTTGTGGGGCACAGGAGAGTAGTCGTTTGACTCCTCCTTACTCCCAGGGTTCACTGAGTATTTCCCCTATTGCCCTAATTGGGTAGAGGTCTTCGGGATACTCTTTTTGGGCCTCATCTCATTGGGTTTTTCATTAAATTGGACCAACTGGTCCCTTGGAAATTAATATTTCGGTGGATCTAATTCCCTGACCATCCCCTCATAGTAGACTTCCTTGTCAGACATCAGCCTGAATGTTAGGGTATCTACACAGGGACGCCCTTCCATCACTTTCTGTGGGGCGCTGATCTGCTATTTCCATCACGCTTGGTCTATTGAATTCTGCCGGCCTCATCGTTTCTGGCTCATGTAACCCAATAGACATGAAGCTGGCAGAGCTCATAGTATTAAATGGGTTCATGATCAGGGGTTACCCTGTCCCTCTCTACCTGTTCGGGTCCCTCCAGTTAAGATTAAATCTAGCACCCTCTTTCTCCCACCTTGCTAGTTTCTCCTTTTCAGCCACTTGTTCTAGATGAGAAGCAAGGATCTGAGCTTTTTGTTCAGCTAAAGGCCTTACTGGCCTCTATGACCCACTCTTGTGCTGCCACTTGTTTGTTGAGCCCATCATTATTTTCACAGAGAGCCTCACTGTCTCTGCGCTTCCTGTATGGTCTGGGAAAAATGAGACAATTTCTTCTCCAGGAGACTCACCTCCTGAGTTTTAGCATCTTTGGTCTGGGTGTTCTCTTCCAGAGCACCTTCTACCTGTCTGGCGTGCTCCAGTAGCTTCCCATACTCTGTTTTCAGTTCATTTAGCTCCTGGAGGGATAATTCACTCCCCTGTAACTCGGTTTTTAACTTGCTTAATTCCTGGCCTAGGGTGTCTTTCTCTAGACATAGGGTGCCCCTCTGTTCAGCAAGGTCATCCCTTTGTTTTTTGATGGCATTGGATTTCTGAGGCTCCTGATCAAATTCTGCTTTAGAATGGACGTCTCTCATGATTAACTTATTATTTTCCTCTTTCAATTAATCTATCTGATTTTGTAGAGTCACTATCTGCTCTGCGCAGGCCCTGTTATAGGTTAACTGTCCAGTCAGCTTCCGTTGACTCTCTTCTTTTCCTGACACTGTATTTTTGCTGCTTCTAGTTGAGCCTCTGGATCTGCATTATTTTGCTGTTGGTGGGCCAAATCCTCTTTTAATTTTATGATGTAGGCTGCAGATTCTACCTCCAACTCTGTTTGTTCTGCTAAACCTAAATCAATCTGGATTTTATTTAATAGTTCAGATTGATTCTGTGCTAGAGTTTCATTTTGCTCCTGCTTTTCCTGTATCATTCCCATGTGGAGATACAGGTAGGCAGTGATTCTGGCAATTTTGCACCTCTTTAATTTTTGGGGTCATATATAGCTCACTCAGAGCTTGGTGTAATAGGTCATGGCGGTGACCTGTTGGGTTATTTCTTGTATATAAAGGAGACAGTCTCAAAAATTTCAAAATTTGCTGATTTATACAGACGGTCTAATGCAACAAAAACCCTCCCTGTACCTCTAGTCTTGAAAAAATAGACCAAGTACGATCATGTACTTGGTCTATTTTTTCAAGACTAAAGGTTCAGGGAGGGTTTTTGTTGCATTAGACCGTCTGTATAAATCAGCAAATTTTGAAATTTTTGAATCTGTCTCCTTTACTTATAAACAGTTGTGGTCACCCCCTGACCGTGTGAGAGAGGGAGTATTTGAAAGGGGTACTGTTTGCCTTTAATAAGGTGGGTTATTTCTTGTAGCCAGACTTTTTCATCCTGTTCTGGCCACTAGCTTGTACAGAAGGTGCTCCCTAGCCATATTTACTGGAACAGCCATTATGGAAATGTTCTTTCTTTATTAATTATTTCGGGGTTGATTTAATTTTACTTTTATAGACACAGGCCTGGTACTTAGAGTATTTGTTTTTGGGAGGCTCTTGTACAGTGTAACACAGTATCCACCCCACGCAAAGTATTACTACCTTGCAGGTTAGTCTGCTGTGTTAGTCTGTCATGGGTAGTAACCAAATCAATCCCAGACGAACCCCCAAATTTGTTAAGGATTTCAATCAGGCGATGCACACCTTAGTCTCAGCCTAGTATGCAGCGTGCAATTGAAATGCTTATGTTTTTTTATATTAGATTCAATATTGAGATGGTACACCACTCATATCCCACCCCCTTTTCAAATACCCCGGGTCAAAATGGACCATGGACCAGGCTATAAAAAATATTTATTTATTTATTGGAAAATTACAAGAAATCATACAATTTTTAATATGGGGCAGCAATCACCAATGGGGTGATAAGAACAATAGGAATGTAAGGAATGCACTGAGTTTAACCTTCTATTGACACATCTACAAAACACCAGGGAACAGGAGCACTTTTTGATTTTAGGTAAGAGAGCACTTGAGTTAGAATTTCCCCCTGCAATGTTCCCTCAACCCACAAATAATCAGTTATAAATGGATATGAAGAAGCAGCAGGTAATCAGGAATGACAAATAGGAAACAGAATTTAAATCCAACCTTCCCTCCCCAAACAAGAGAGAAAAACGGATTTTAAACCCCGGCAATGCTATAAAATGACACTCAGAAATGAACAATTACATAATGAATGTGTGTGAATAACCTTGAAGCAAATATTATTCCTCACTACAGCAACAATGCAAAGGTACAAACAATCACAAGCAATGTATTAGCAAGAGTATACAGTTCGAAAAGTGAGTAGAAGATTTAAAACAGTTTGCAACCAAAATGACATGTTGGAAACTTTGCAACTCCCGCCTGAAATTACCCAAACGGTTTTTAGTACAAATGGGTGAAATACACTTATTTAGAGTGCAGTATTTATGTTGGGGAATAGCTATAGATCACAGGTACAATATGGAAGTGAAATTAAGTCTCTAGATGGTAAATATTATGAGTTATGCAAGATCTATAAAGGTGCGTTTTGAGTAAAAGGGAGCGGTGAAAAAGGAAATTAAATCAGTTTTGACAAGAGCAGTTTTACTCTACACTAGAGTATTCAGGCTAGGCCACCAAAGAGGGACACAGTAAGCTCCAGTGTTGATTTGTGATTTCAACCCCAGTTCCCCAGCTCCCGCCCTGGTAGAACCAGTCCGATCACTCGAAATAAGATTAATAGTTTAGGATTTCACAAGACAAAATTACTAAAGAGATGGCGCTAGCACTAGAAATCAATGACAGGGTTGCAAGAATGAATCTGACGGTATTACAAGTTATCGGAGTAAGGATAGGATGACTTAGAGAGGGGAACTAAGGACACAGCAAGCCAAGGTATACTATGGATTTCTATGGATTCCTATTAATACTCACAGTCCACTTTAGTTAGGAGTTTGGGACAGTCAGCGTTCTGGTCACCACACGGATCTGGTCTAACAAAGGACAGCCGGACAAAATCAGCGGGACAGGATCAGCTGGGCAGGGACTGGATACCAAAGGATAGTTCTGGTCACTGGATACTACAGGTTAGCTGGATGGCAGGATTGCAGCAAGCAGTGAGTGGCAGCAGCATGCAGTGAGTGGGATCAGGATGCTTCCCCAAAACACCACAGCTTTTCCCTTTGGTTATTTGGGAACCTTTGTGCTTTTCAGATTTGAGGCCTTACTGGGAATGGGACCAGCAATGCTTGGGTTTTGCAGTGGACCCTGGAGCAGGATCAGCAATGATTTGGCCTTGTAGTTGGAGTCTGGATCTGGAAGATGATGGGTACAGGAACGCAGCGCAGGAAATCATGAAGAGTGTGTGTCTTGTCAGGTACCCTTATTTATAGGGCAAAATGACATCATTAAGGTAGAGGCTGGGCAGGGTTAACTAAGTACGCCCCTAAACTACTTTGATTGGGCAGGGGAGCTAGTCTCCGCTTTGCTCTCAACTGGTTGGGTTTCCAATGGAATAATGTCAGGTTTAAACCAAAACTCCCACATTTACTTTACTTAAAATCCAATTTTGCCAAAATCATACATTTATACAATTGCAATCTCTTGGCAAATTATACACACAGGTTACATATTATGTGCAGCACATATCAGTCCAATCCTCCAGTTTGTGCGACCTTGTTTCGCCTTTCTGATACATTTTGGTAATTTTAAACATGAAAGATTTGGCCTAAGATTCCATTACTTTGTACACAGATGCAAATTATCCCCAGAGATGTATGTACAAAAATTCACATTTGCAACAAGGATGCTTTTCTGGTAATTTGTCATATTTTGTAACTTCTGTTCCCCATGCAGCAATGAGTTCTACCAAGTCTTAAAAGAAAGCCCATGAAATTATATTTAAAACGGCACATTTTTTTACATTTTTCCAGAGTCCTGCTGCAAAGATAGAAGTCTTTAAAGTTTATTCCTGAAATAGTTTTTGTGAACAAATGGCAGTTCATTTGTTGGGTCATTTTTTTTTCTTTAGCTTCAACTGCTAACAACTTTCATTTCCTTCAGCTTGGTGGGGGTTTCTTAGCTTAATTGAAGGTTTTATTGCCCCTTCACACTTCACAGGTTAGTGTCCCAGGACTTCTATTGTCCCGGCCTGGAGCACAGACGAATGTCTGACGAGTGTGTGAACTTTCTTTGTCCTAGCCCATTCAAAGTTTTTCAAGCTGGCAATTATCACTTACGTGTCCTGGAAGTTTATGGTGTGCCTCCGTCCCTAGGGGGAAGTTTCAGGGCTGGCACTTGAATAACAGTTTTTTATTTTGGGGGAGATTGCAAACTCAGCCTATGAGTCTTAATCGTTATTTTCTTATTTGGAGTCTTGAATTAAAACAACCCTTTGGAACAAAAATGGCCTGTGTGTGTATTATCACCAGCCACAAACCCCTTCACATTGCTAGGTAATGGCAGGCTTCCTTCAACAGTTTACTTTTTAAATAGGCCATTTTTTTTCTCCAGTCAACAAAGCCCCTTTTTACATGTGTAGAAAACTGCTAGCATTTCTTCCTTTAAATTCGGTTTGGCATGTGTCTTTCCAATATGCTTTACACAACAGTCTGGATAAGGCAAAGGTCTCCATAAAATGTACATGTGTACATACAGCTCTTGATTCCTTTTCAAACAGTGATTTTGACACTTTTTAGCCAAAGTTAAGCACCTTTCCGTGTTTGATGCAGTACAGCTTCTGTTGGTTTTCAGGTTTTGGCTGGCACAGCCTGTCATTCTGGCATAAGGCTTGGTTTTGCTGAGGCACAGTGAAATATCCTGGGCATGACAGGGCCTTTTAAATCACAGTGGTTTCAGAATGAACAGATGGAATTAGCGCAAAGCAGCAATTTTAAAGGGTGAAAATGTTTCATTTTGAAGGGGAATTTTGGGTTTTCCGCAAAGCAGTGCTGCCTTTTCACTTGATTCCATTTATATGTTTCAGAACACACTAGCATACTTTTTCAGTGTGGCCCCTTGTTCCATCTTGCCTGAAGTGGGCTTGGCAGGATGGTGCAGCCATCTTTTTGTTGCTGGCAAAACAGTTTTGAGGCCCCGGTGCGCACAGGAGCCAGCGCAGCCAGATTGCTGTTTCTTGCACAAATGCTGATGTGGGGCAATGCCGTTGAGTGGGTCAATATATCCCACAGGTCTAACATTAGAGAAAGCTGCTTTGGGATAATAATACCTGCCACAGCAAGAATATCAAAATGAATTGCTAAAAGAACTCCCTCCTATATGTTCTAAAGAGCATAGTAGTAGTTGTCTAGCATCATGTTAAGTCAGACATCACCATCACAGGCATACCATTCTCCACTACCAGCTCAACGGCCCGTAAAAGAATGGTCTAGTTGCTATTCCTTTTCAAGGTATTGTGTACCATCAATGGTGGACTAAGAGTGATGATCTCCAAGCACACAGATAATCCCCGATGGTTCATTGCAAGCTGTTATGACAATTAAATCATTTTGATCCAAGCAAAGAGTAAATCTGTTGATTGCAGTATGTTTTTCTCTCCTTAAATCCTTAATGGACTTGTGCCAGCTGTTTGCCTCCCCATACCTCGCCTCTCCTGCCATAAATACTCCATCCTCCACTCAGGAAGCCTTGCATCTACCAGCCCTGAATCCTTTCATGTTTGGGACATAAATTACCACTCTACGAACCTCATCCAACTTCCCTTTTATCATGCCTATCTGGTCTGCACCTCTCAATGCTTATATATGCCATACAAACCATTGACATAGTTTGTTGGTTACACTTCCTTCCAGCCCAAAGGTAAAGGGTCATCTACCCTTGTGTCCAAGAAGCATGAATCCTACCCCATCACACATATACCACTACTACACAAATAATTATAGGGACGCAACTGAGGTAAGTATCAATGTCACCTTTATGTTACACTAAGAGTGTGTTAATGGTATATCAAGATTGCATTTTGTGTGTTTTATGTTGTGTTGTGTTATGGTAAGTTACACTTTGTAGGAATATTGTATATATTTTTAAATCGTTGGCTCATGTAGAAGTGGCATGCCATCCTCATATCTCCCTTTATGCAATCCCACTACCACAATTCTAGGAAAGGAACGGACAGTGTGGTATTCAGAAACCGAAATGTATTTAAAGAAATAATATAACTTCAACTAAGTTGGTCTCCAGCTTTACATGATGGAGATCAGCACAATACTATGGCAAAACCAATAATCAACAAAAATAATTTGACCTGTCTACATGCATCTCGCTGATATCCGTCCATACAAACATTCATTCAAACAGTCTTCATATAGAAATATTGTATTCTAAAAGATAGAAGCACCTTGACATTTCTTTTCTACATTTTATTCAGTCTAAACAACTCAAAATATATCAATGAGAGCAGTTCAAGAAGTGTGTTAAACACATTACATTTTCTCCAGTCTCAGGACAAGTATGGTATCGGAGAATGTTGGATGAATAATTACATTATAACACATATACAATCAAGTTAACTCTCGTGTATACATGTGAGGTACTAAAAGTATTGGTTATGTGTAGGTTGTTTCAATGTAGACCATGGTCAGCTTGCATTTGTCTCCTGTAGATATGGATTCAAAATAATACTCTCAGGAATGTGTTTATTCTTTTCTGAACCCACATGCTTGCTGTGTTCTCAAAATACGCTAATGCAGCTTTCTCTAAACATACATGTGCGACTTTCACAAAACATGAGTGTGCTACTTGCAGATTATATCTGTGTGTGTGTGTGACTTTGAATGCAGCTAGGTATGCAGCTTTAAATTCATGTGTGTGTCTCATTCTCAATCTATGGATGCGTGCACAGATTTAAGTATGTCTGCATCTAATTCTCAAACTTCACATGTGTTTGGGGTGGAGTTGTTACCGTGTACAATGTAAACAAACTGCCCTTCCACCTTATACATGAGTCTATTTGTGCATTTAAAATAAGGGAACACAGGGTTTGCAATTCACACAATTCTTATTAAATTGAATTAATTCCCTAAACCTGTTTTTGTTGCACACAACTATGGCTTCCATCAGATGCATTCATTCATGGTATCTCTTAGACAGCAGTATATAGCGACTTAAACCATGGTCCAAAGGACTCTAGACCGGCTTAAGTCACTAATAATATCTGCAATACTACTTACCTTTACAAGGGCAATAAAATGTATTCAATTTTACATTTCATTTCTCATAGCCTGGCACTTAAGGGGTTGAAGTAACTCACTTGGTGTTCCACATAGCTGGGATGACACAGCACATATGAAATAGCAGCACCTGTGTTTGTATTCTTAATCTGCATTCCCTGGAATTCCCTGCCCTTTACCTTCTCAGGTTTACTCTGGTCAGTCTATATGGACATTCTAGGGTTCATTGGGGTTTAATTTATATTTTGAATGTGGCTTCTGATTTTGGAGAGTCCGCTGGGTACTCAGTTAGGCTGCAATCATTACTTCAGCAAGCCCTCTCTCCAAATGGCTGTATGGAAGCCAAATTTTAAACGTAGAATTGTAGTGGGCATGTATGAGTGTTCTATGGAAAGTTGGCTGTGGCATGGATTCTGGAAAGGGAGGGGAGATTGAGGCGAGACAGTTGGAGGTGATGAGGAAGGCCGCTGCCAGCTAAGGGGATTACAGCTTATTAATTTACAATAACATTTGCAAAGCGTCTTGAAGTCTCCTGTGCTGTACTTCATGAATGGTCATTCTTCTTTCAATTCACTGGTCTCACATCTGCCTGGGATCAATCCTCTGCTCTCCCATCTCCAGTTCATTCCTCAATGTCTATCTCTCCATTTTCCATAATCCTCCCTATGTCCTGTCTGCATGCAACTATGTTTCTTTCTGACTCCATCTCTGATTTGGGACAGAGATGTCCAGTCCCATGAGGCACCAAGTGTGGGGGTGAAACCACTAATGTTTCATTTTTCAGACCTAGCTCTGGGTGTGAACATCAGAGATTAATAAAACAAATATTTTGAGATTCTGTATATCGATGTGCACATTAAGATATTTGAATGGTCGCTGTGAGATAAAATTACATTTGTTTGCTATTTTTCATCTATTCAAAACATGGCACTGTATATTTTTGTTTATATATTCTGGTATGTATTACTCATATCTACAACACGCAAAATGTTCATGTTAATCTGAGCTTGCATTACGGCAGAGCAATCCATTTAGTGATTACACATTTGATTTCAGGTTTCCCTCATGTTGCAATCTATCCATGTTCCTAGTGCGGAATTGGTGACATTTTCCTGCAGGAGGCAGTGACGGTTCTATACCTACATACTCCTTTTTTTTTTACAATATTACCATGTCAAAACCCAGGTCTCTTTTGATGTGCTTGGATTTCAGTAACCTTACCATGACTTTTGGATGAATTGAGTTTTTATGGCTGGCCTAGACTTGATGAAATGATGCCTAGCACTTTGAATTTTGTTTATCAGCTTGACCATCTGCTAAGGTTCGGTATGGACTCCAGGGCCAGTTTGGACAGACTAAAGGTCATTCCCTTAGTGCAGGCTCTTCATGTTTTGTTATTGAATATTCCTGAGCCGGGTAGGCCTGGATATGAATCTGCGTAGGGTTTCAAATTGTACTTTTAACTTGTTTCAAAATCCTCCCTTCAAACACCAGACTCAGACAAGTCCTTTTGAATTTCATATGCAAAGATTCCAAGTGAAATATATGTATGGTAGAATGGATTGGCACTTTTCTATTAGATTCTCCATAGCTCTATATCACATTATTTTAAGTAAAATGAAACATCGGCAAATACAGTCATTGAAATTATACAGTTTTCTATACCACACAAGTATCATTTAGATTTCATGTGCTTAATGTTGCAAAAGGCCTTATAATTTACAACATTCTGTATAAAACAAAGCAAAGATGGCCCTTGAATACAAATCACATTTAAGTTGCAGACACATTTTCTCCAACACCGGAGATATTCTTAATACAAAATGATGTTCATTATATGCTGGGAATAAAGGAACATTCCTCTGGTAATGATATTCCAGATTTTCCTGAATCTTTAAGATCAGGCATAGATCTTATTTGGTTTTCAGCCTTGTCCTTTTGAATTGTCACACAGTGGCTGAAAGAAAATATGTAATCAACATGTTGGCTTTGGCTACCTGTTCAGGACCGGATCAAATTCAAAACAATGGCAACCACCCATAAATGCCTCATTAACATAGCTCCTAAATATCTTACTAACCTGTTAACTCCAACCCAAAACATCAAGACTTGTGTACGAGCGCGATATAAATAAAATATCAATATCAATATATCAATATATCAATATCAATATCAAAGACCACACGCTCTGCTTCAGCCTTCCTTCTCTCTCTTCCGAAATTCAAAAGAACAAAGGCTGGGGGACACGGCTTCCCAGTTGTGGCAGCCAAAGGTTGGAACACCCTACCACTAGACATTAGATCTGACCCGTCCCACACCTCATTCCACAGAAAACTTAAAGCCTGGCTCCTCAACTCCAATGTGTAGCCTCTGTGCCTTAATGCTCACAATCTCATCCTACACAATATGCTCCTGCGAATATATCTGCTCTACCTCATTTGTGTATTACCTATTTTAATAAGGTTGTTAATAAGGTTGCACATGTAATTATTATTATGTACTGATGGACAAATGGGTATGTAAATAATGTATATCTGTAAATATGTGCAATATGATCTATGCCTAACCATTGGTTTCTATGGAGGCCTGTTGTAACCTTGTAATGTGTATTATCTGCATTCCAGCGCCCAGATACCTAGGGGTTTGGCGCGCGCTACAAATGTTAAATAAATAAATAAATAAACGCCATTGACTTTATAAGGGAAATCAGGCACTGGAAGTAATTACAGTACAAAAGGTACTTCACAATATTTGCAATACGTTTGTGTTTGGTATTGTGTGTTTACATGGCACCCTTATCACCATAGCTCTGAGCAAAATACACAATCAACACAGAACAAACTCCTTCAGGCAATATCTCTCACTCCATAAGGAAATTGTCTGTCATTAGCATCAATAGGAAACGATTGAAGAAACATTGTGGTACTGTGGTATATTGAATTCCAGGTAACCAAAGTTCTCCCCATTTATTGAGCTCAGATAAGCCGGACTTTAAATACTACTGAAAAAAACAAAAAACCTTGGGAATACTATTACGTGAATGCACAAACCTAGTTTTATCTGGCATGTTTCCAGATTCATCCATTTCTCAACAGTGAGCAAGAGGGATAGATTTCCAACAAATTAAATAATTGGTGATGTGTGCCAATTTTGTTCTTTCAAGAAGGCCTTTTTCAATAAACTTTATTTAAGGCCATTATCCATTGCTCCAAACTTCTCCACAGCTCTTATAGTACCTAACTGCCATTGTGATGGCTTTGAAGTGCTGTATGCTGCAAGGACATTCGGCAGACTGTAGTCTGAACATGACATGATAAGACTGTGAATTATATTGCAGAAACACAACTGTTACTTTGGCAGAGATACTAGTACTGTAATATTGCCTTAAACCGTTGTTATGCACTGGGTTTGACTACTACATGCTTGACTGTGTCTGAGATGTGACCATCTATCCCAGAGCAACCGATTTCCGTTTATATGTAGCATACACCTGTCATTAATATGACTTTGCAGTGCTGCACCTTTGTCTGAGAGCGAAGTCTCTTAACAGCTCAGGCCTCCTGTCAGAGGCGTTGCTAGGGGGAGGGGGGCTAAGGGGGCTTTTGGTTGTAGCCCCGGATAGAATCTCAGAAGCTACAACCAAAAAGCTAGCTAGCCCCCAGTCCCGACAGTTCCAACATTAGCCTAGCCCCAGGTCTTTTCCAGAGCTAGCAACACCCCTGCCTCGTGTACAGGTGGCTGCATGTGTTAGGCGACTGGTGTTATGATACACATGCTGCTTGTAAAGCACTTTATGCCACAGTAAGGCCACCTCAGAGAGGTGAGTGTGTGTAGTAGGGAGGGAATTTTTTACAAGGCAGGCCTTACTAAAGCTAACCGGCTAATCCTGTTATGATATGATATGATATGGTATTTGTAACGCGCCTATACACAAGTGTTTCAAGGCGCGACGAGGCAGGGAGGGGGGTACAAGGGGAGACAGAAAACGATCCTACTAGGCCAGGTGTCATTCAGATCGCGCAAGTGCAGGGGTAGGGGAGGGGAAAAGTGCAAGGGGAAGGGGAGGGGGGGAAGTGCAGTACAAGGTAAGAGGCGTACGTAATAAATAAATAAATAAATAGGGCCAGCTGGTGGCAAGTGTGAGGTAAGTGCAGAACAAGTGCTGGGGGAGGGGGGGCTGTAGGGATACAGAGACAGACCCGCAGTGCAAAGGGGTTCCAGGGCATCAGTGCAAGTGGAGAGTGGCAGGGCCCAGGACCGAGGCCGTTTAGAGTGGTCCAATTGCAGGATCAGTGCAGCTTCAGTGAAAATTAATTAGCCGCTCAGCAGGGGAGAGGGAGAGGGAAAGCAGAAGCAAAGAGGAAGGTTTTGAGGTGCTTCCGGAACCGGAGATGGTTCTCCTCAAGTTTCAGGGAGGCAGGAAGGCTGTTCCAGAGGGAGGCCCCTGCCGCGGAGAGAGATCTACCCCCAGCTCGTTGCTTCGAGAAGCGGCTAACCCTGAGGGAGTTGGAGGCGGATGAGCGAAGGGCTCGGGAAGGAAGATATTTGGGAAGAGAGAGTTGAAGGTATTTAGGACCCAGGCCCCAGAAGGCCTTGTGGACAATGCAGAGGGTTTTGAACTTTATCCTCGCAGCCACTGGGAGCCAGTGTAGAGATTTCAGTCCTGGAGAGATACGGTCCCTGGGCTTGAGGCCAAGGACAAGTCTCGCAGTTCTGTTCTGGATGAGTTGCAGAGGGCGGAGAGTGGAGGCAGGCAGATTAAGATAGAGGCTGTTACAGTAGTCCAGCTTCGAGAGAACCAGGGCTCGGGAGACAGTGAGCTTCTGGGGGAAGGAGAGGAAGGGAAGAATACCTCTGAGGAGGTGCAGCTGGTAGTGTGACCTCTTGGCGACGTCAGAAATATGAGGAGAGAAGGAGAGTGTGGAGTCGAAGATGACCCCAAGGTTTTTTGCCTTGCAGGTAGGAGCAGGGAGGGGGCCAAGGGAGGCAGGCCAGAGAGCTACAGGGAAGGAGGGAGTGGGAGTACCGATGAGTAGAATCTCAGTCTTACTGGCATTAAGGCAGAGGTCATTGGCGGCACACCATTCTTGGATATCAGACAGACAGTCAGAGATGAGGGAAGCATCTCCCTTCAAACCATGCTCCCATTAAAAGACTCTTATCCAAGGGGGGGACACTGTCGAGCAGCAAAGGAAATGGACGCCTAAATGAGTATCTCCATAAAAAGCAACATCCCAAACATTCGAATATCCCCGGAAGTGCCTGCTAACACTTTTTCCTACAGTGTGACCGAAGGCTAATGCTCTGCGGCAGTCGTGGGTGAAAACTGGCGACTCGAGACAATCCAATGCCGGGAAGAGAGCGGATGACAACTCCAGCAGTGTGAGACGCAAGCTGAGGCGGACCTGGACCTCGGTCGGCGAGAGGAGGGCTCCTGCTGTTGACCGGCACTGCTGCGGCCTGCGGGGGGTGGAGCAAACATGTCTCCCGCCTAGCATCCGTCCGAAACAGTAAGGAGGAAAGGAAAGACATGTGCCAGACTGGCGCCTCCAGGTAACGCAGTGGTGCTGTACCGGGAGCCCTCTGAGGCCCGTGGATGGGTCTGTGCATAACGCGCCGTTATGCACAGACCCATCCAACAAACGCCAAAACAGAAACCTGCGCAGCGGGCGGCAGCACCCAACTGTAGTGCAGAGCCCCCCGACCCGTCCACAGTCCCCCCTTGGCATGAAAAAAAGAAAATAATTATAATGCAAGCCGCGCCGACCATACCACTGGGTACAGCACACCCCCTAGCCACACAAGCACCCCTCTAGAGGCGGCCAGGCCCAGCAAGGAATCAGAAACAGCAATCAAACACACGCAAGCAGGAGGACAACCGAGTGCAGCAGGCAGTCTGGTGGAAAGTCAGAGCGAAAGAGGTAGCCCCCCCAGAATGGACTGCCTCAGTACCTTACTTGGCTACGCAGTAAGCAGTGAATCATTGTGGGGCCACAGAACAACTGGGCACCGCAGGTGGCTGAGCAGGAGCTCCATAAATGCTACAGTGGAAGCATCCACAAACAGAAGACAAATATGAGGTGCTGGAGGACACGTTACCCTCCCACCCCCCGCCACAGGCCAGGACCCTGGAAACACTGGAGGCTTGAAACTGCACTGATCATTGGGAGGATCACAGCTCATACATAAGCAACTGCAGAATACGCCACCACTATCCAAATAACATCAGAAGCAGTAGCTACTCAAAGGGGCCCCGATGCTGACAGATTGCACTGCAAACCCAACTCCGGGAAAAGGGTCAAGAACACCTTGGACACCCGCTGAAACATCCCCCTTTATAGGCAGCAGCGCAGCATGATGAAAGGCGCAGGGAGAAAAAAAGGCCAAATGGACTCCTTCACTAGCTCTCAGACCCCTACACAGGGGACATCAGATCCACCCCAGGGCGGCGGACCAGAAGTAACAACCGAAAATGTCTGTGAAGACCACCTGCTGTCGGCCATGCAAAGTGGATTTATGTCCGTAAATGTTAAACTGGACGACATTGTTGCGACCATAGGATCGCTCAAATCCTAGAAAAGGAAAGTGGCCATATCAATGAGGCAGAGACAAGAATTAGCGAAGTGGAGGACAAGGTAGGTCAGCACGACCGAGACATTGACGGCTTGAAGACGGAACTTAACAAAGTTAGAGGCAAATGTGAAGATTTGGAGTCACAATCAAGGAGAAACAGGTCCCAGCAGCAGCATGTAAGGGCCCAATGGAACCGTTCATTGAAACACTACTGAAAACTCTATTTGTATCGGCCACTTTTTCTACACACTTCTTCGTTGAGTGTGCGCACCGCACCCTTGCCCCTGCACCTAGACCAGGCATCCCACCTCGCGCAATCATCGCCAAAATGCTCAATTATCGAGAAAAAGACCTCATCCTGAAATTATCAAGAGAGCTAGAAACACTATGAGGCAAGCAACATACACATTTCCCAGACTTTTCAGCCGGGATACAAGCCCAGAGGAGAAAATACGACACAATAAAGCGATTGCTGAGAGCACAATGGGTTCCATGCTCTTTAATGTTTCCGGCAAAACTGCGAATACAGCACAGAGGGAGAACACACTTTTATGAAAATCCTACACACGCCATGAACTACGTGGAGGCATCTATTCCCCCTCTGCGGCCAGACCGTGGCGAAGATCAGAATCAAAGTCCCAGGCTCGAGGCAAGACTGGAAGACATGGGGGACTGAAAGGGAGGCTCTACTGTATCCTTAATGCAATGGTTTATGTTTATAACAAATGTACAGACACGACAAGATAGTTCAATTGAAGCCTGTACGGAGGCGTTCGACTGGCGGGCCAAGTGATGGTAGCTGCTAACAACAGGCCCCAGGGAAGTTACATGGTTAAACAAAGGGTGCATCATCAAGTTGGGTGGGTGATGAGGGAGGAGGGAGTGGGTGGAGTTCATAAGGTTGGGGACCTGGGAGGGGGTGGAACCCTGAACAGGCAGTTGGGAATGGCCCACCGGGAAAAAGGGAGGTGGGAGTGTTACATAAAAGTTGTCAGACAGGTAGACAGACGGGTAAGGGACCGAGCTACGGCCACCACAATGCGGGCACACTTACATAGACAAATTAAGTCGAATCAAGAAATGAATGGGAGACACGACAGTGCTGATCTCGAGGAACGTGCAGGGTCTTAACAAACCCATCAAAGCCAGAAAGCTCTTAGCGTATATCAAATGACACTCCCCTTAAATTGTGATGCTGCAGGAGATACATGTACTGGGCTCCACACATGATGGGTTTGCACCCAAGTAGGGGCAGCAAAGATACTACTCCTCCTACTCATCTCAGGCAAGAGGAGTACTCATATTGATACATAAATCACTTGCTTTCTGCGCTGAAGATGTCCAGGTGGACCCCAAAGGGAGGTATGTCATCGTCAGGGGTGAACTAGCAGGGGAAAATATTATGCTGATTAACACATACGGCCAAAATATTGATGACACCTCCTTCTATGCTCAGGTTTCAAGAATACTAGGGAAAACACTGGATGTACCTATGATATGGGAAGGATACTTCAACACAATTCTTAATGTAGCTAAAGATAGGTCTACCATAAAACAACATGGGGGCACGGCGGCTGCTCAAACACTTAACTTAAACAAATAATAACCATATATGGGTTGATAGATGTGTGGAGGGAGGAATACCCGGAAGCAACCAAATACACATCGGTCCACAATGCGATGTCCAGTATCGATTACTGTCTGATGTCCACGACATGGATGCACAGGCTGCGCGGCAGTAAGATCTTGCTGCATACCTTGTCAGACCACTCCCCGGTGGTAATGCGCATCTCGCTGTGCATGGTGCCTAAGTCCAGACAACTATGGAGGATGTCACCGCTGCACTATTAGACGCCACACTGGGGTCAGCCCTACATGAAGAAATTGAGATTTTTTTTAAAACCAATGAAGGCACGGTCTCACAATACACAGCAATATGGGAAACATTTAATGTATGGTTGCAAGGTACCGCTATCTCAGTCACATAATGGATCCTGAAGAACACTAGGAGAGAGCTGGGGAACCTAGTACAGGAACTGCATAGACTTGAAAATGAATATGGAAATACTGGAGACAGGGCCCTCCTCGGAATTAGTAAAGGAAACCTGCTGAAGTTCTGCAAATTGGCAGATCAAGAGACACATCTCATGGTGAAACCAGTCCAAGCCCGTGGATACGGGGAGGAAGACAGGCCTAGCCGTGACCTGACCGGTGTGGTCCGTGGCGAGAGGGGCACACAGATTTTCACAAGCATAGAGGGAGAGGAGGGACAATTCCTAACAAAGACAGAATAGATTAATGAATATTTAAGAAATACTAAAAGAAATTTTATGTAATGACAGAAGGAACTAAGGAAGAGTTAGACCGGTATTTGGGGAAGGTAGCGCTTATTAATATCATTGACGAAGCCTGCAAGGCACTTGATGAGCCAATTACACTAAAACAAATAGAAGAGGCCATCTTTTCACTGGCTTTGAGCAAAATACCGGGCCCAGACGGGCTGACAATGGAATTATATAAGAGATATGAAGACTTCCCAGCCCCACGGCTACTTAAGATATGGGAAGAATCCTACGCAAATAGTAACCTCCCACCGACAATGACTGAGGCGATCATAACAGTGCTGATGAAACTGGGCAGACCACCGAGGGAAGTCACCTCATATCGCCCATTGTCACTGATAAATTCCGATGCGGAAATACTGGCAAGCAGGCTCCTCCCATACATGTCTCTTCTCGTCCACCCTGACCAATCAGGTTTCATCCCTGGCAGGTCCACAGCCTTTAATTTGGGGCAACTATTTGGGATTATCTCACAAATAGAGCCCCAGGCATCCGCATGGGCGGCCTCGCTTCACGCTGAAAATGCCTTCGACTCTGTGTCCTAGAATTATTTATTTGGGGTACTGAAGCAGTTTGGGTTGGGGAGTCAGTTCAGCGGATACGTGAGATTACTTTACACTAACCCGACGGCGAAAGTCTGTACCAACGGGCTCACATCAGAACCAATTCCACTAGCCAGGGGAACTCGAAAGGGCTGCTCCTTCTCGCCGCTCCTGTGCCCACTAACAAACCAACCCCTCGCACAGCAGATGAGAGATAAGCACGGGAACAGAGGGATGCACATAGCGAGGCTCCTACAGATTGTTTCCTTGTATGCTGATGACGCCCTGTTATATTTGCAGAACCCAGGGTCAAATATTAAACCAGTCATGGAAGAAGTAGCCAAATTCACACACCACTCAGGGTACTGAATCAATACTACAAAGTCAGAGTTGTTCTCATTAACAAGCGGCACTACTGAGCCGAAGGACTTATGCACATTCAAATGAGCTCAAACTAGCCTAAAATATCTGGGGGTTATGATATCACGAACACAGAAACTGTTCTTTGTTAAAAACCATGAAGCATACCTCAACACAGTTGCCATGAAATTAGATGTATGGTATAAATTCCCAATGTCCCTGTATGGTAGGGTCTCAGTGCTCAAGGTGGTTGTGGTGCCCAAACTGTTACACTACTTCAATACCAGTCCAATTTGGCCAGGGCATAAATACTTCACTAAACTCCGACACAATTTTCTGGGAGGGTGGGGCGGCCCGTATGAGCTGGGAAGCACTGACCGAACCATACGACCAGGGGGGTGGGTCTAGCCACCCCGGACTTCGAACTGTATTACCTTGTGGTACAGACTCATTATGCAGGATACTGGTACCGGCCTGGTGCCAATCCATGACATTAAGCTCTAGAATATTATGGAGCGACCCAGACAGACCACAAATCGGTCATCCTAAACAGCCGGTACATAGATACATGCACATTTTATCCCGCACACACAACAGTAAATGCATGGCACCAAATATTTAAGCCTTAGATATATCCTGCCCATACAGTAATAAAATTCCCTTTTGGAATTGTCCAGGCCTCCCACAACATACGGTGTAGATCTCCAAATTTCATGGAACCCAGGGAAGGAGATGAAGCTGGGAGATTTATATCCAGAGGGCACATTCATAACTGCAGAGGACTACAAGGCAAAATTGGGAGCCGTCCGCATACTTTAGAATGCGGGCGGCGGTGCGGAAAAGGTGACGTTTGTTTCCCAACGAACAAGAGCCCTATAGTGCTAGGAGAGGACCGTACAGGGGCTGATCTCAAGACTTTACGGGCTGATACAGGACAACATGGTACAACACGCATAGTTAAGGGAAAATGGTAAAGGGACGTAGCAACAAGCATAGACCAAACTAAATGGCGGAGATTCTGCTGCCTAACGAAGGATATTTCCCTCAATGCCTGCCTGCGACTCATACAATTCAAAGTTTTGAATAGACTGCATTACAGACCTGCGAAGGTGGCACGATTTTCCTGAGATACATAAGACAAATGTATGAAATGTGGGGCAGAGGGTGCAGACACGATCCATATGTTTCGGAATTGCCCCAAAGTGATATCATTCTGGAGTCAAGTAGCCGAGGCACGCCATACAATGACAGAGATACCCTACCCTAGTTCCCCTTAAATACATGTTGGGAGATATCGGAAAGGTCAATCTTAAAATCCATAGACTCTTTAACATGGGATGTGTGATAGCGAAGAAATGTATATTGCTACAATGGAAATCAAAATCAGCCCCAACAACATGAGATTTGGTTAAGAGAATTGACTTATGTACATGAAAGAGAGGAGGTATATCTTTGAAAGGTGGCTGCAATGAGTAGACCCAAAGATATCTGGGGACCGTTCTGGGATTACGTAAGAGAGACACAGCAGTAAAATGTGATATAATGCAAGAATGAACATTAACACAACCTGTCCGCCTGTTACCTAAATACCGTTTAAAAAAAAAAGATTCTTAACCAGGCCCACAGCCCAATATCTACCACTGGCAATATCCCGAATGACATGATTAATGTTATATCAGTGAAGTGAAATGCCTCTGGTGTGAATATTAGCATAGAAGGACATTAAGATTGTGTTTTAGGGATGAAAGAAACCTTGATCAATACAAACTTCTTCTCTATCTTATACATAAAGAAACTAGCTGGGGTTGGCAAGGATCTTCCCTGAAGATATATCCATTGCTGTGGGATAAACACCGGAGTACACAACTCATTGTAACACCTGACTGTTAGATACTTCCTAAATGCTAATACCTCAGCCAGAGTATTGATAGCATGTGGATCTTGGGGACATGTTGTTATCTTTGTAACTGGCTTAGCTGACAGCATCACCTCTCTAGTGAATTTGTGTGAGAAAGTCTTCTCCCCAGGCGATTTGAACTTTTGTGCTCTCGACCCCAGCAACAAACCACTTGAAACTTTCTTGACTACATCAGCGGATAGGGTTTCTTTCATTTATCTAAAGATCCAACCGATCAACTAGGCCACACCATTGACATAATTTCCAGTCGCATCATGACCATTTCTGAGGTGGAATTTCATTCCATTTTCCTAGTCTGACTAATGCCTATCTAGTTCTTATGTTAATATATGTATCGCTACACTCTAGCTGTACCTAGTACTTGGCAAATTAATCACTGCTAGATGGCACTCTCTCCAACCAGCAACTGTTGGCAATAAGTAGATATGGTTTTGGCCGGTAGGCAAGAGAACAATTTCTCTGCATTACACCAAACGAGTGACTAAAAAACCCTGATCTCTTTACTCTTCACTCAAGAAGCGTAGCCAACATCTTAGATATGATCGCATCTCTGTTACATGAAGACTCTAAAATCTGTACTTAAAGCTGGTAACAAATAGCTTGGTGACCATGTTGGCAAACTTAAAAGAAAAGGCAGAGAACTTGAATGGTATGGAAGAAAATCAGGTCTCCAAACATTTTGAATGACCTGATTCAGCTATGGGATATCAAGAACAATTTGGTAAGAAGTTGATTACTTTCAGGGGAGAATTCAAAAGGCACAAACACATACAGGCCGATTCATGGAATTAATGTACGCCGAAAATTTCGGCGCAAGCTTGCGAAAACGTGCGATTCGCAGTGAAAGAGCGAAAATCGCAGTGCAAGTGCGATTATCGCACAGAAAACAGCGCACATCTATTCATGGAAATCCGTGCACACGCAAAATGTGGGATGTGTGCTGAAAAAGTGCGCGGCACACGCTGGCGCACAGGTCATCGAACGCCGTGCGATAAGGCCACAGCGAATTCGCACATAGCGCGGCGCTCATAACAAAAGTAGGCATAACACGGGGCGTTACACGCAGAATGGGGAACAACTCGTGAAAATGTGGGCGTCACGGGGGAAGTACAGGAGGCAAGTGCGCGGAACGCCCACACGCTCGCCTACAACACGTATTCATGGAATGGAATAGGGAAAAACAGCGCACGGCCAAAGACGCGCACAAGCCCATACATGTCCGCCACACGAAAGCAGGCGGTAGCGTCCCTGCGCAGGCAAAAAATGTGCGCCAAAGTTCTACACGCGCGAGAAGTTCCACACGCGATCAGGCCTGGGGGAGCGTGTGCGTGTATTTCAAGGGTGCGCGAGAAGTTCCACATGCGATCGGGCCTGGGGGAGCGTGTGCGTGTATTTCAGGGGTGCGCGAGAAGTTCCACACGCGATCGGGTCTGGGGGAGCGTGTGCGTGTATTTCAGGGGCTCGCGGGTGGTTTTACACGCGATCAGGCCTGGGGGAGCGGGGTACGTGTATTTCAGGGGCTCGCATGTGGTTTTATACGCGATCGGGCCTGGGGGAGCGGGGTACGTGTATTTCAGGGGCTCGCGGGTGGTTTTACACGCGATCAGGCCTGGGGGAGCGGGGTACGTGTATTTCAGGGGCTCGCGGGTGGTTTTACATGCGATCGGGCCTGGGGGAGCAGGGTACCACTCACCGTCTGCCTTGCGTGTAGAAGAACGCGTAGCCAACACCCACCCACTGTGAAGTAATAGTGTGTGAACCCCAACGCCTGCAAAACACACGCACCGCACCCCACGAAAAGCAACGCCTGTGCGCGATACGTCACAGACACGCATAGGCGCTAAGGGCCTTTGGTCCAATGGAATCGCGTATGCGTGCTGACGCGCTTACGCGCTAAGGGCCTTTCCTCGATTTACACGCTGACGTGCAGAATTTTCACGTGCCAAATCACTCCGTATCAAGCTGGCCACGCGTAAGCACATGGAAGACCACGCTCCTGCCCAAAAGGCCGAATTACTGCCCCCCAGAGCCCCGAGCAGCCTCCCACGAGCCATCTGCTGCTGCCTGCCTGCCTGCTGCCACCGTGCCCTGCCATTTGGTGCCTGCACATCAGCCATCTGCAGGGGTCCAGTTGCTGTGTCCACCCCTGCTGGAACAGAACACTCCCGACTGGGATACCATCGCTCCACAGCCCAGGCCCAGGACCCAGTTGCCCACCCACGCCTGCCTCGGGGGTCGCCATGTCGGGGCAAACACCATCCGAGACCACTGGCGACCCCCAGCCAGAGGGGCAGAGGGCCCCCAGCTTCAGTCAGAAGGAAGTTGGTGTCCTGGTGGAGCTTGTCCTGGGGCATTATGATGCCCTCTTCGGATCACCACGCGCCGACACGGAAGAACGGGACAGGATCTGGGGCGACTTTGTGGTTGCCATCAACGCAGAGGGGGTGGCAACCCGCAACATCAAGCAAGTCAAGAAGCGCTGGGAGGACTTCAGGTCCAGGACCCTCATAAAGGCCCGGCGCCTCGTGGAGGGGGGCCGGGGCAGCATGAGTACCATCCACCTGAGGGTCCTGGAACGCGTACGCCCAGCGCTCCATGCCCAGATCCTTAAGAGGCAGACCCGTCTGGAGTCGAGCGGTAAGTGGCCAAGCATTGCTGTGTGACACAGGGCATGTTGCAGTGTGCTGGTTGTCTGATACTTGCCTGTATGTGTGACATAGGCCATGTACACGTGTGTGTGTGCAGGGACATCATGGTCATGCATGTGAGACCAGTAATGTGTGAAGCACACGGTTGATGTATGTGTTTAAATGCAACATGGGGAGCCCTATGCGGAATGGACACATGAGAGCATGCCAGTCTCTGTTCCTGGACATGGGTGGGGTGAGGGATGTGTGCTGATGCCATGTACATGTATGGTGTCCATGTCTGTGTTTCTGGCCTGCGTGTCTGACTTGTGAATGCCATGGATGCATGACACATGTCTGTGACAATGTTCAGAATCACTGATGCAGCCTAGTTATCCTTGCATCCACTGTGTCTGGGGTGTACGAGTCCAGATGGATGAAAGTACGTTGAAGTGTGTGCATGTGATAGGCATGACCCATGATGCATGTGAGTCCAAAATCAACATCGTATGCTTCAAGACTCCCTTGGACATGTTTGCTTATGTCCATAGCATGCGCCATGCCTGTTACTGCATGTGTTTTGCCTGCACTGACCCATGTGTTGTGGAGGGACATGATGGAAGTGATCTTTGACAGTGCCACTCATCTGCTGTTGCTTCCTGTCTAGGGGACCATTGTACAGTACCCTGATGCTTGTGTTCTATGTCTCCCTCTACACAGCGCAAAGTGAAGAAGAGGGCGGAGACGGCGCTGTGGAGCTAAGCGGCGGGGATGCCCCCACGGCTGCAGCGGAAGGGGTGGGTGAGCCCCCACAGGGGCTTGCAACGGCGGAAGACGGTGTGGAGCCATCCAGGTTGGTGGTTTCCACAGAGGAAGAGGAGGCCGCTATTGAGCTGCACATGGGGCCTGGTGGGGGCATCCCTGCTGGTGCAAGTGGTGCAGTCCAGGGGCGGGGGCAGGAGGCAGCACAGGTCGCCGTGGAGGTGCCTGTGCATGTCACTGTCCCTGACACTGTGACTGCACCACCATGCACCAGCAGGGATGCCCCATCCCAGGTCCGTCCGCAGGTAGGGGGGATGTCCATGTCATCTGACTCCCCTCCACCTGCGGACGAGGGGACCCCTGGCCGTATGGAGAAGGTCCTGATTGGTGTCGCGTTGCGCACGGCTGTCATTCGTGATGAGGTGCGTGCTTCCCGGGGGGTAGCACGCACGTCATCACAAAGAGCACCGTGGCAACGTGGCCCAGTTGGGAGCGGTCATGGTCGGGGGTCTCATACATGTGTCGGGCACTCTGGCGACCCTCTCCTCCTCTGTGGAGGCTATGCGCCAGTCGTACTCCATGCCGTCTTCCGGCCCAGATGCCACCAGGGCCCCCTGTGGACCTGCCCCGACCAATGCAGCCACCTCGGTGGGGATCCCATCCCTGCCACAGTCGGGAGTCGGAGGTCCAGCAGGGGTGGACACACCAGCAACTGGACCCCAGCAGATGGAGGATGTGACGGCATCATCGGGCAGGGCACGGGCACGACGGCGTCGGTGGATTCCATCAGCCTGGATGCCGTTGTGCTGGCACAGGCAGTTGCGTCGGAGGCAGCAGCAGGCTCGACGTGGGAGGCATCATGGCTCGGGCCATCAACATCAGGGGTGCAGGCATCGGCCGGAGGGCAGGAGAACCCTGGAATTGGAGTGGCTTCCGTGTGGGAGCGGTTGGGCCAGCAGATAGGTGCGGAGCGGCAGCGGGCAGAGGAGGAACGGCTCACAATGGTCAGGGCGGAGAACTCCATGCAGAGGGCGCTGAGGTGGGCTGAGTGCCTCGAGGGTCTTCGCAGGGAGTTGGAGCTGGGCAATGCATTATCCCTGCGGGACCTCGGGGCCAGGGAACATGCCCGCCTCCAAGCCATTGAACAGGAGTTCGATGATGCCCTGGCCCATGACAACAACCAGTGAGCCGTCGGACTAGCCCGCTGCCCTTGTAAATAGTTATGTAGTTAGTGTTAGGTTTCCTTTGCTTTTTTATTTATTTTGGACCTTTTGGACAATGGGCCACATTTTTGTATATAGTTTTATTTTATTAGGTAGTATTTTTATGTAGCTTTCATTTCTTCAGTTGGGATCATGGACCCTGGTTTGTTTATCCGTATATAGTTGACTGTTGGATTTTTTTTTTTTTTGGGATTTACCCATGGAGCAATGGTTTTCTGTTTTGTTTTTACCTTGGATTTACTTTCTTGAACTGTGACTTTGGACACCTTTCCTTTGGATTATGATTTGTCGTTTTTCATTATTTTACGGACATGCTGCTTTTGGTTTTTGATTCCCATTGTCATTTGTTTATTTTTAATTCCATTTATGCTGTTTTAATACATTTTTTTCATCAAACTTCAATGTGTAGTATCATCTCATTGGTATCATGCATATCATGATATGGGTTTTGAGATTCACTGACACCCATTGGGTGTATGTGAGGGCCATGTGTTCATTTCCAAACTTGCAATTGGGGTTCTATCATGTCATTGCCATTTCTAAGTGGGTGGATGCAATACTCGGGTGGGTGTTTGGCATTTGGAGGCTGACCATAAGGGCCAGGGATCTAGATTGTGATGACATGTTGGCTGGGGGACATGTGTGGGGGCCTGCTGGCAGGTGCCCCGCAATGCTGGGGGGTGGGGGTGCAGGGGGACATGAGTGGGACATGAGTGGGGGCCTGCTGGCAGGTGCCCCGCAATGCTGGGGGGTGGGGGTGCAGGGGGACATGAGTGGGACATGAGTGGGGGCCTGCTGGCAGGTGCCCCGCAATGCTGGGGGGTGGGGGTGCAGGGGGACATGAGTGGGACATGAGTGGGGGCCTGCTGGCAGGTGCCCCGCAATGCTGGGGGTGGGGGTGCAAGGGGACATGAGTTGGTGATCAGTAGTGCAAGGAGACATGTGCCTTTGCTGGGGGGCATGCCCATGTTGGGTGGGCTGCCTGCGGGACATGACCAGGGATGCAGGGTAGTCCCCTGTGGTGTGGGCTGCCTGCAGGGGCTGTGGAGGGTGTACAGGGAACACCTGGGAGGACCCACACTGCCAAATCACATGTAGGACTCCCCGGCACCCCTGAAATACACGTACCCTGCTGAAATCGCGTGTGAAAATTCTCGCGCACCCCTGAAATACACGTACCCTGCTGAAATCGCATGTGGAACTTCTCGCGCACCCCTGAAATACATGCACACGCTCCCCCAGGCCCGATCGCGTGTGAAACTTCTCGCGCACCTCTGAAATACATGCGCCCAGGCCAATCGCGTGTGAAACTTCTCGCGCACCCCTGAAATACACGCACACGCTCCCCCAGGCCCGATCGCGTGTGAAACTTCTCGCGCACCTCTGAAATACACGCGCCCAGGCCAATCGCGTGTGAAACTTCTCGCGCACCCCTGAAATACACGCACACGCTCCCCCAGGCCCGGTCGCGTGTGGAACTTCTCGCGCACCCCTGAAATACACGCACACGCTCCCCCAGGCCCGGTCGCGTGTGGAACTTCTCGCGCACCTCTGAAATACACGCGCCCAGGCCAATCGCGTGTGGAACTTCTTGTGCACCCCTGAAATACACGCACACGCTCCCCCAGGCCCGATCGCGTGTGGAACTTCTCGCACACCTCTGAAATACATGCGCCCAGGCCAATCGCGTGTGGTACTTCTCGCGCACCCCTGAAATACACGCACTCAGCCCGTTCGCGTGTGAAACTTCTCGCGCACCTCTGAAATACACGCACACGCTCCCCCAGGCCAGATCGCCTGTGAAACTTCTCGCGCACGCATGTTCCCGAAACCCGTAATACACGTTCCCCGCTTTGCGTTTGCTGTTTGCCAGTCCGGTAAACTGGTACAGGGTTGGCGCAGCCCTTTGCGATGGTTTTGCGATCTTGATGGCTTTTCCTTGCGCGAGGGCGTTCTTGGGGGCGTAACTGGCGCTGCTGCAGGGTCGCTGCGCCACTCTGCGCCACGTCTGCTTTTGGAGGCGAGAATCCATGAATACGCTGTGCGCGGAAATTGATTTTATCGCAAGCGGCTGGCGCAGACATTCGCACGGGCACGCTGTGCGCCAGCCGCGTGCGACACTTTTGTGCGAATTTCCATGAATTACCCTGATAATGTTTACAAATATTCCACATGTATTAAGTGCTCACTAAGTTTTCATGACTTCACAAAAACTGGTAGGCAACCTCTGGATCTATTTCTAAAGCATAGTTTTGAACCTTTAATAAACTATCATTCCATGAATCACGCCACTCTCCTCGCCAAAGGTGCAAACCTATCTGCTGTCTCACCAACATTCCCAGGGTTCATCCTAGTCACTGTCGAGAAACTCTCCAAAGTGGTACGACTCATGAAAGCTCCTCAGTCACAAGCCTTCCCTTGCTCCTAAGCAAACCTCATGAAAGACTTGACCCAATCCTGGCAGCTAGTGTCATCAAATGTTGTGGTTCCTCTTTGTCATAAAGGTGGTTCGCAAGCACCCTAAAACCTGCAATCATCATTTTGCTTTTGAAAAAACAAAGACAGTCATTACAGAGCTCTCCAACTGCAGACCTACAGCAATTCAAGCTGACTGAACACATACTTTGCAAGTAACTTTAGAATTATACTAAAGTTGTTGGCCTCCTGCATGACAGGTAGTCTAGCTTCAGGTTTCCCAGAAGCACTGAACAACGCTTCTTGTATGAGGGATGAATTCTTCAGTTCTTATCGGCCAATCTACCTCTTGCCCTGATATGGCTCGATCTGCCTGTGGCCCCTGAAACTGCAGGCCATGCCTGCTTGCTGTCTCAGCTCCAATACCCTCTGGGCATCTTAAGTTCTGCCCACTGCAAGATGTCAAGATGTCCTGAAATACTGCTCCACCGTACTATAGGAGCCTGAGTGGCAGTCTACAGAAGAAAGATATCTGGCTACTTCAGCAAATTCAGAACAGAGCAGACAGCACAGGCAATACATTTGGGCACACATGATCACACCTCTAAGACAGTAAAAACTTTACACTGGCACCCAGTTCAACAACAAATACACTTTAAAATGCTTTGCATTGCTTGTAGAGATGTCTGGCATATTGGCCTTAAATATCTGATCAATAGGCTCAATAATTACAGGCGATATCGAGCCCCCATTAGCACCCGGGCCGGGGAGTGCAGCTGTAGAGGAGGTCCCAAATAAAGCCGCCCTCCAGTCGCCCATTTTGAAGTACCAGGAACATTCACACCAAAATATGTGACGTATGAGGAGCAAATAAACCAGCAGAAAGCAGCGGTAGGGCTCTGCCCAGTACCTGTCAGAAGAACAATACCTATTGAAGTACCAATAACCAGACAACCATGGACAGTAAGGTACCCATTGAGAAAACCCTACCAGCAAATTAAACGAAATGAAGATTGCTTAAGTACTGTCCAGGAAGAAACCACAAATGCCTTAATTGAAAATGATAACATCACGAAGGCCCGGACAAACTTGCAGATAGAAGATAAGACAACCCAAAGATGAGACAAGAGATGAAATGCCATGAATAAGGATATCATGAACCTAGAAGACGAAACGATGTTGAAATATAAAGAAATTTAAGCTCCAAAGCAGGATGAAGACATTCAAACCAGCTAACGCCTGCACATATGCTTGAAACCGCAAGAAAGCTAAAGAAAACAGTGTGGGTTGCTATGCTTAGTAGAAGATAGAACGCGGCAAGCGCCACCTATACATATCTACCTCAACGAAGCACACTATACAAGTGCGAGTCCACTTTACACAAAAGCAGAATTAACTCAGCTTACTTGAGATCAAACAGGATAGGATTCGTATTCCAGCTAAAACGAGAAGAGATGGCAGAATCAAAACTCAGCAGAGGCAATGTGAGCAAGGAAGAGCCAAGGTCAGACCAATAGAAGGAGCGAACAGTAGCTTCGCGGAATCAAAACTAAAGAACAGAATAGCCTATCTCAGGAAGGCCGAGATAAGGAGGCGTAGGCAGGTGGCAAGCCGAATAAGAATTAAATGCACAAATTGAAGGAAACTAGGCAAATTCATGGTGTAGTAGCACATGACCATCCGAGCAAGAAGCACGGGTTCACACCTACGCCTGGCTGTCACCCAGACAGAGATATCATAACTTTTTCTGACAAGAAGATACAGTTTCGAGGCCAACCACAGCCAACTAATTGACACATAGCCACTAAAGTAATGATTGATTGAAGGGAGGCCGGGTGAACCTCAGGGCACCATGCACCAGCTTGACCATTCTGCGTGCTGCTAAGTAAAGTGGGGATTTATGCATGGGGTTGAAGGCAACCCAATCACAATGGACCAAATAATCTAGGGTCCTAGAAATAGTAGAACCAATGGGACGTCGTACTCATAGTGACGTCTACTAGAGTAATGTTAGAAGGAAGGGCTTAGACGCCCACCTGATAGTGTTTATCCAATACTCTTACTCCGTTACCATATACAGATATAATACCTATAGTAAAGTTACCTTTTCCTAACCAATAGAATTGCATGTTAACTATTGAGTGTTACAGGTCAATGATGACGAGTTTTGGGTATAAATGTTACTGTTTGTATGAAGTTCGAGGCAGTTGAAGCAAGACGGACTATCACATCACTGTTGATTTCCATGTGTCCCTGTTTTTTGTACTTGTCATTAAACAGACTCCCCTTTGCCAAACCATTGAGATTTCCTTATTGAGTGGTGTTGGAGTAATACATCTGCACCCCCATCCATCTAAAGGTGCAGCTATCTTGTCTTAAAGTACTTCGCAGCAAACCCCGACTCTATGGGCTGGGGTCTCCCCACTACACTTGGTAGCAGAGGATGGTTTATCGACTATCGATTATGGATTAAAATAAGACACCTATTGACCATCTACATAAAGTAACTCTAGGTCTTCGGCAATATCGCGAGTCCTTTGCCATTTGGCTGAGTAGACCGTGAAGCTCCCCGTAGACAATGGTAGCGTAAACAAGAGTCTGCAGAAAGGGCCTGAAGGGACCCGTTTTCCCACACTTCCCTTCTCATTCCTACGGGCAACTGAGCGAGCGAAAAGCTGAAGGAGGCGGTAACAAAGGGAGTGATACCGAGGGTCCAGAGACGAACCATGCAAATGGTGAGTGAAGCAAAAAATGGAGTGCTTTAGCAAATAGTGCATGCCTTAGAACAAGTAAAGGGAAAAGGTAACGGAGGGAAGAGGGAAAACAAAATATAGTCAGAAGTAGAGAAGACTATATATATATTAGGGGATAATGACTTGAAAATAATAAAAGATAAATGAGAGGTTACCGGGGTAGACACCCGAGAAGAGAGAGGTTACCAGGGCAGACACCCAAGAAGAGAGGATTCGCCTTATTCCTACGCTTTAATATAACGGCTAAAAGAAACGTGTACCCAAAGTCCCACATAATGGGAAATGAATAGGCTACCACAACGTTTAAAGACGTCATGAAAGGGGTACGTTTACACTCCATGAAGGGGTAATGATTAGAGGCAGAGATATTTGTGTCCAGTTGGTGTCCGTCTAGTCTGTAAAGTGTCTGTCTTAAATGTTTTTTTGTTGTGACGTCATATGTATGACATTTTTTTAAGAGAACTGTTTTAAAATGTTTGCGATTTGATAGCTGAGACAGTATCACACATGAATTGATGTTTTTTTAACAAATCGGTAGTATAAAGTTTTTCTGGAAAATTTGGGTTGGAGCTTGCGATATTTGGTGCTCGCTCATATTGTTAGAAGCTGTTTAAATCACACGAAAGCATTGACAAGTGTTATATAAGAGGAAAGGGAACAGATTTAAGCATGGAAGACATAACTCCATTGGCACACTTACGCAAGCAATTGCCAAAACACGCACCCAAGCTAAAGAAATATACAACTGAGTGGGTTAAAGGTACCGCCCACAAGATGTTTATGCCATGGCGACAAAATGGGTCTTTATCTAAAGCCGTTTTACAACATATGACTACATATTTGCATGCCACATATACAGGCAAGAAGTTAGAAAAACGCCTTGCTGTTCTCGAGTTGTGGAAAATGTATGAACAGGGAAAGGAGGAAGAGCCACCAACAGATTAGATACTTAATGTATGCACAGAGGGGGGTGTGAGACCTCCCGCACCACCTGCCCCACCCGAAACGAGAACTGAAGAAGGTAAGAATGAGGGACTGTACCCACTAAGAGAACTTAAAGCAGCCACGGGGTACAGCAACCCCGCATATGAGTCACCTACACATAATAGTGACGAAAATCAAGGAAAAGAGAAGGGGCAAGGAGAGACGTGATGACGAAAGAAGAGATCAGGCACAGACAAGTGCGTCTCTTGACAAGGAAAGAGAAGGGAAGAGATGGAAGGGAAGCGAAGGTACAACTGATGAGATAGCATTCACAAAGGATGAATGGATGGGAGGACAAATCTTATTGAAACTCGATGGCAAAGGCATTGAAGATGCGAAACAAAAGGAGAGGTTAGATGAGACACAGAGAAAGGGGAAGGAGAAGGAATTAAGAGACGAAAGAATAAGAAGGAAAGACAGACAAAGGCGAGAACAGCTATATCGCGAAGAGCAAGATAGACAGCTCGATCGCAACCCAAGAGCAGCCAATGATCAAGACAGACATAAACAGCAAAGGTTAGAGGAAGAGCAAAGAATACATGAGAAAAGAATAAGAAGACAAAGAGGTGAGGAAATTCAAAGGGTAGATGAACGTAGAAATGAAAAGAGAAAGGAAGAAGATAGGGTCAGAGAAGAGGCGAGGAAGCTCAAAGAATTTGATGACGACATAGGATGTAAGCAAAGACAGAGAGCATGCGATCTTGAATATCTGGGGAGAGAGGTTAAAAACCCGCTCCAGTAGTAGCTTGGGAAGACATCGAAAAATTATTTCCTGCGTACAATTCAGTGCCAGGCACATCTAGCACAAATATTGATGATGACATCAACACCAGAAGCATCAGGGAAATGATCGATAGAATATATGATGAAATGGGGCTAGAACAAATACCCCAAGAGGAGGGGGAAGACCAGCGCCTGGAAAGTACTCAGCTGTATGACACAGAGGAGCACACTCGAAGTAGTGGGAATAGAGAGCTATCACTGGATAGATTAGAAATAAGCAGGAACAAGGAGGATACGAGAAGTTGCTTGAATCAGGGACAGAAAATGTCCGACTCCGAAAGGGAAGAGTGCGAAGAAATCAAAGAAGGGAGGCGAAGTGAAAGGCGACTCCCAAGGGAAAAGGAAATAAGATGGTCAGATGCTAGTGAGTCTGCACCAAGAGCGTCAGAGTCTGCCACGCAGCATGACCGATATGAAGAAGTATTTCACGGTCAGAGGGGGGTGTCTTTGCCACCTTATGTAGATAGACTCAGGACATTGCCAGGTAGATGGTGATGCAGGAATATTGGAATATTACCCCTGTGATAGACAGGAGAACAATGAGAGAAGAAAAAGAGGGCTATGCATTCCAATTTCCGCTAATAGAGAAGGGGGGAGTAAGACCACAATATATTCCATAGCCACACATGGATCGAGAAAACTTGAAAAACAAGCTTCCAATGCTGACATCGGAAGCCGGAAAATGGATACATGAATTAGAAAAAATGACACAAAGCAACACGCTAGCTATAGGGGACATCAAAGATCTCCTAATCGCCATACTTGGTGAGAGAGCAGATGATGTGTGAGCACAAGCAGGCTACCCTGGTGTAACCACAATTAATAGTGTGCACGACGGAGAGCCATTTAACAATTGAAGAGCCGCAGTATGGAAAGCACTACGAGTGCTGTATCCAGATACTTCTGATATGGGAGCTATAATGACCCGAAAACTCAAAGATTCCGAGGATCCGTTAATTTATATACAGAATTTCCAGGACGCATGGGTACTCAAGACTCATGAATCGTGGACGAAATCAATACCTGTGTTTTACCATATATTGTGCCAAGGGTTGCCAGAACCGGTGCAGAAACAACTCAAGAAATTGGTAGGAGTTGAGGCTAAACCTTGGGCTGAAATACGGTTGTCTATCGCACATTATTATAGACTGCTGCAGGAAAAGAATCACAAAAAGGAACCAACTCGAAAGGGTGAGGAAGTGAAATTGGTGCAGAAGAAATTATCAAAGTATGCCCTTGAAGGAGCCATGATAACTAGTGCAGCTGAATCAAGCATGCAGCAGGTAGCTAGTCCACAACAAAATAATAAGGGTAACGTAGGGCTTTACCCACGGGCAAGAGGATTTAGGGGAAGTGGCTGGCAGAGCAATCAGGGAGGTTTGCAAAATAATCAAGGAGGCTTCCAAAACATGCAAAATGGAAACCTGGATATGTCAAATGGGCAAATAATCCGAACACCACCAGTATGTTGGCTGTGTGGAATGACAGGGCATTTGGCGCACACATGCAGAAATCAAGGCATGATACAGAACGGCCAAGGAATGGGAGCAGGCATGGCGAATCCACCTGCAGTTTTGCAAGAGAGCGTTGCACAGAATCACACAGTGCAACAAAAAGCGCCAGGAGTGCAACAAGGAGTGCAACCTCAGAGCATGGGCAATTTTCCACAAAGACAAACCCAACAGGCACAGTTGCAAGTGTTACAAACAATGAGCACAAGGCAGACTCCAAAACCTGGAATGGGAGGTAACAATGGGAATGGGGGAAATCCACCGGCACACGGAGGGCTGAATTTATATATAAGTTAGGGCAGCTCACTAGGAACCCTGATGTGCTCTATCCTATCAGTGACACCAGACCCTCACAGGGAACCTAGGGTGGATGTCATTATAGGGGGTAAAGAATATTCCTTCCTAGTGGACACGGGTGCAACACGCTCGTGCATACGTGAAGGCAAGTTTTCCTTTTTCCGGTGAGGCCATAGATAATCAGAGTTTTACAGGAGCTCACAGTCGAGTTCCCTTTACAAGCGCACTCCCAGTCTCCCTAGGAGAGTGCGAAATGAATGTACCTTTATTATATTCACGTCAGACCCCAGTAAACATTTTGGGTCGAGACTTAATGACAAAGTTGAACATGACAATTTTGTTCACGGAGAAGGGCATAGTATGGTCCACTCCAGGAATGCACTATTCAAATGTATGCGAAATGGTTAGAGCATACTCAGGACACATAGCCATGAGGGCCATACCATTAGAGCCAGAAATCTTCGCATATGGCATGCGTGTGCTTATGGCAGGATTGCCAGGCCTTGCAGACAAAACCCTGAGAGCCCCCGATGAGTTTTTATTCAGACCAAGAATACCGATGCATGAGGAGGAGGGACAAGTATTTCCCTTGATGATACACATGGCAGCAATATGAGGGAAAGTTGTTTTTGTGGACGGTTAGGATAACGAGGGCAGACAATGGTGTGCGAGAATCGCCATCGAAGAAGGATATCGAGTGACTGACGTCACCGATGATGATCTGTTTGAAGAACAAGCAGAAATAAGAGAGACAACGGTAGAACTAAGTCTCACCCTTTTGGTAAAGATGATCAAGAGGGAGGTACCTCAGAGAATGATGCTGGCATTGAACCGCCCTGAATGTTTTGATGATGACATGGCCAAAGTGCCTGTCTCACTGTAGACTACCAGACCCTATGACGTGGGTCTCTTGAAGGGGGTTGGAGAAGTAAGGATTAAACTGAAACCAGGAGCAATTCTACCAAGAGCCCAACAATATCCCATGTCCAGAGAGGCAGATGAGGGGATTTTTAAGACAATTTCTGCCATGATGGACCAGAGCATCTTAGTGACGTCAGAGTAACCATGTAATACGTCAGTGTATCCTGTCAAAAAATCAAAGGGAGGGTCTTGGCGTTGTATTCAAGATTTACGCCCAATAAATGATATTGTTGAGGCCGAGTTCCCTCTAGTCCCTAACCCGTCTACAATATTATGCAATATATCTGTTGAGGCAAAACATTTCATGGTGATTGACTTGAAAAATGCATTTTTCTCAATCCCGTTGCACCGTGACTCACAAGATCTGACGTCATTCACATTTAGACAAATGTGTCTGAAAAGCATAAGGCTGCCACAGGGGTACTGTGAGTCCCCTTCTATTTCCAACAGAATCCTGCAGATTGATTTAAGCAATATTGCAGTAAAAAGTGTCATATTGCAGTATGTGGATGACATCCTAATATGCAGCACAACAGAAGAGCAATGCAGGCACGATTCTATTCAACTATTGACTATACTGGCTGAGAAAGGATATAAGGTTGACAAGGAAAAGTTACAATATTGTCAACAGGAAGTGCTGTACATAGGCCAGCTGATCTCACACGAGGGAAAGAAGGTAACCCCAGAAAGGGCTGAAGCCATATTGAACACGGCTAAGCCACACACGATAAAGCAGATGCAGAGCTTTTTAGGCCTTTGCAACTATGTTAGGGCATGGATCTTCGACTACAGCTCTTATACTAAGCCTTTTACTTCATGCCCTAAAGAAGGTCGAAGTGACGAAAGAAAAGATTGAATGGTCTGAGGCCATGGAGAAAGGGTCTGCTGAAAAACAAGAGAGCAATTTGTACAGCTCCAGTTCTCGGAATTCCCAATTATGCAGAGGAATTTTACCTGTTTTCACACACAAATGGCAGCGTCAGGGCGGCAGTGCTCGCTCAAAGAACCTCCTTGTGGTACAAGCCCCTGGCACACTACAGTGGGAATCTGGACCCAGTAATGAGAGGCCACTTCCCATGTGAACAAAGTTTAGCTGCTGCAGCGTTCGCCATAGAGAAGGCGACAACAATTGTAATGGGATGCTCCATGACGTTGTACGTCGAACACTCATTATTTGCCATTCTAGAGCAACCAAAGGACACATTGACATCTCAGAGAGCTTCTGCTTATGAAGTGATCATATCGAATCCCTCGATAAAAATAGTCTGATGTAAAATAGTGTTCCCAGCCATTTCATAGCAGAGCCAGTCACTGAGGGAGAGCACATACATGACTGAGCAAATTATGAAGAATTCTATGATGAAATTCGCAGGGTAAAAGAAAATACCTTGGCAGGAGGAGAGATCGCCTTTATTGACGTGTCTTCTAGAATCGTCCAAAGTGATGGGCAAAGATACACAGGTGTTGGTGTGATAAAGCACACAGCGAATGGAGAGTTTCAAGTGCTTGTTAGTGCGCGAATACCATCCCATTACTCAGCACAGGCTGCAAAATTATTGGCATTGATACTTGCCATTGAAAATCACGCAGACCAGGAAGTAACAGTGTACAGTGACTCCGCCTATGTGACGTCAACAGTGCACACAGGCTTAGCATGCTGGAAAAGGAGGGGTTACCTCGGAGCAGACGGCACGCCAGTGCAGCACGCAGCCTTATTGGAAACGCTGATTAAGGCACTACAGCTCCCAGTGAGCATAGAGGTCATGAATTGCGCCGCCCACACCAAGGGAACATATTTTATCTCTTGCGGAAATCAAGCAGCAGACACGGAAGCCAAGCGTATGACATCAAAAAGTGAGGCGGTTATGGCAGTGGAAGCTATCCATGCCAATGGACTAATGATGCTTACACGAACCACACCTGAGGGTTACAACAATTTGGGGCAAACACAGTTAACGGAACTCCAAAGGGAGGCACCGCAGGAAGAGAAGAACCTGTGGAAACATTGAGGGTGTTCTTTAAACCCCTCTGACAGCTTGTGGTGATAAGACAACACTGGTAAACCAGTAATGCCTGTAGCCCTATTCAAAATAACGCTGGAGCAACTACATTACCCAGCCCATATGGCAAAAGAGAATCTAGCAGCACCGCTCGCGGAAGACTGGTTCATACCAAATTTAGCTGAGCATGTTGCATTCTTTATGGTAAACTGCATGATCTGCCGGCAATTCACCGCTGGGCACACATTAAAAGTTATGAGAGGAGTCATCCCCAGGCCAGATGGGCCTTTTCAGCACTTGCACGTCGATTACATCGACATGATTCAAGTATGCAACGGGTACAGATACTTAATTGCTGTGGTGTGTCCATTTTCTAGATGGATAGAGGCAGGTCCATGTACACACCCAGACTCTACCTGTGCGGCCAAATGTTTTGTGAGGGAAGTGTTCCCAAGGTGGGGGCTATGTGAAGTAATGAGATCAGATAATGGCCCTCACTTTTTAATTCAATATTTGAGCAGATTAGCTTGCTGCGTGGTATAAAGCACAAGTTCTCATTAGCGTATCATCTACAAGGTAATGGGATCTGTGAGAAGCTCATTGGCTTGTTGAAGGAGAGAATATCCAAGTTGAAGCTTACTCTAAAGAGGGGATGGTTGCACTGCCTTCCACTGGCACTGTATGCTCTTCGGAACCAACCCGGCTCCGACCATCATCTTACGCCACATGAGATAGCCACAGGAAGAAGAATGAGAACTCCCCCAACACCCCGAGATAGAGCTAGATGTGATGCCCAGTCAACAGGAGAGGTTTTAGGATCTGAAATGCAAAACTATCTGAACTGTATGACATCTTGCCTTACTGTAATTTCAGACCAGCTGGAGCGACAACGAAAAGGGTGCAGCGCATCACAGAACACAGAAGGAGACACTACATCAGACCAAGTTCAGGGTCTACGTGTTCCACCCGTCTTCCCTGGTGACACCGTCTTGGTGAGAAACCATACAAAGAAAAGGTGGGATGAGCCAAGATTCAATGGACCTTTTACAGTAGAGGACGGCACTCCGTCCGCTGTGAAGCTACAGGGCAGAAGAGCATGGATTTTTCTCGGTGATATCAAACCCTACATCGGAGAAGGCCCCCTGCCTGCACCCCAACGAGAGGAATCGACGAGCAACGGGGAAGACCACAGCCCGTGCAGACGAGATCCATGACGAGGAAGAAGGACGCATGACCAGCTAGACAAAGACAAAACTTTTGTGCAAAATGTTGTGGCTTCATTTTGGATATTACTCTAAGCAAAAAAGGGGAAAAGGACATAAAAACGGACACACTGTGCATCCTAGTTGCAGGGTGAAGAAGAAAATTGCACGTGTAAGACACAACATAGTCTGTTGACTTTTAACTTTGGACTCAGGCACGCTGAAGCCTTGATGAGAAAAAGACTATGCCAAATTTTGACCGAGGACATATACATTGGAAACAAATACAGTATCCCGATTCATTCAGCACCGAGACCTTATTCAAAATCACTTATGGTGTCCCACAGTAGAGACATCCCAAAGGACGTGGTCACCTATATCAAATTAGTTCTAAGATCATACCCGTCATTGGTAGGGAGGCTCACAAGTGTTATAGACTTTCTCCAAGATCCTGAAAACAAAAAAATAATAAGACAACTGCTTACTGTCATTGCCGAACAATTTATTATACTCCCTGAGTACAGTATGAAAGAATCAAATGATCCCAACACAGGCGGAAATAGATGAGCTCATCAACCAACTGTTCTTTCGCATAATTGAAGACTGTCCAACTCCCATTGGGAAAACAACAGACACTCACATTTCTTCGAGATCCAGCAAATACAGAACATTTGAGCCATCTCTTGAATACGATAATCATTTTGGTCGCACTTCACGCGACTGGACAGTGCAGACATTGTTTACATCAAGGAAAAAACATATAATCCTGAACCCAGTAAGACAGGACAGATGTCCCTATCACCAGAAGACAGCAGATTGGCACGCAATGTCCTCTTTCGCCTAGTCACTGACTTTCCAGAGCTGGTGGGGAGACCTATCGAGGTTGACGTCCTCACCTTCAGCAGAGATCCAGCAAATGTCGCACAGATGGGAATGCTCCTGCATAGAATCATACTCCAAGTGGAACTTTCCAATCATCAGAGAGATTATCTGAGGAGATTTTAAGAAAACTTTCCGCCGAGGGACAGATCGAGGGAACATAGTCAAGAACTCCATTTGTTATATTTGTTGTTATTTTTTTCCCCATTTCTTCATACTGATCAGTGTCCAACATGTCCTCAGGACTGAAGCAGATTCGAGGGGTGGACTGGGAGCTGAGCTACTTTGAACATGCACAGTAAAAATAACTGAAGTGTTATATAATCTGTTTTTCCCATAGTCTAACAGAGGAACTGTATCCTGAAATAAGAGACAATCCGTCGCCCGCAAGAGGGGGGACACTTGTGAACCATCTAACACTCACAAATGCAGTATTTGAAAGACAATATTGGTTAAGGAAATAATAACATTGACAATTGGCGAATGATCAAGATGGGGACTCAGAGCAGCAACCTGGTCCTCCCACAAGCAGAGAGGAACCCCTGCTTCTCTGGAAGGAAATGCTGTCGCCTAACATATCGAACCATAATGTACTTATGCATTGTATTTGTAATTATTTTACTGTCATTAACGATCAGAACTGCATTCTTTATTGGTGCACGAAGCGTTCCAATTTCAGTGCACCCACCTGATGATACACGCATGAAACCCACAAGAGCACCCAGACCTTATATAGTTATTCCAGTCCCTAGGAGATCTGACGGTGGAGTGAATGAACTTGAAATTAATGTGATTAGCAATGATACACACACTTGAGGCAACGAATGAAAAGAAAAGCTGGAGACAGTGTCGGCATGAAATGAATGAAGAAAAAACTCTGACACCTACATGCACACACACACTGAATGCACACGAAACAGGCCTAGTGTCAATGACCGCAGAACCACGAACGAAAGCAGCAGAGAAGATGAGACAGCCTGCCATAAGGAACTTCACAGAAACTGCCATGAGAAAACAAGAAGAGTTAAGAGAAAAACCAACAGAAGCAGTCATATCAGAAACTCTTGAGAAAACAAGGTCCAACTCAGAAAAACTCCCCACAAGGACACGAATGTTAGTAGACTTACTATTCCCGCACATAGCCAGAGCGAGGAAACTGCATGAGGAACTGAAAAACAAAACCACAGAGACTGCATTACCCAGCATATATGTTCCAACACAAGGGACAAGTACCAGTTCCACAATACAGCCATATACCGGACCAGTGTCAGGCTGGTTGGCAAGGGCATTTGCACGCAGCAGAAAGAAGATGCATGAGGACCAGGAAAGATCTGCCAGACTCCTGTCCACTCAAATGGCGCAGATGAAGAGACCTGCACCATGGACCAGGATACCTGAGAACCCTGCAGCAAGAAAGAGCCACACAGATGCATTCAGAGATGTAGTAATAGCAAACTACATGAAAACCTTAATAACCAAGAGAAGCATGCATGAAGACGACAATTAACTGAACGATTACCTGGATAGCACAGCACGCTTAGGAAACAACATTTGGTACCAGCACATGAAGGAAGTTGGAAGACGAAAATCCAAAGGGGAATGTTTTGTTTGCGCACTCCTACCATACAGCATGGGAAGTCCAAGATCTTCGTGGCTGTAGAAATCGATGTCCCGACAGCACACTGTCTCTCACACATAGCAATGTGCAATGCCAGAGGCCATTTCATGGGAGGTGATGCCTCATTGATATGGGCAACTGAAACAACTTATCCCGATGAAGATGATTATGTCCAGGACATTAAGACGAGAAACAGAGCCCATACTATGAATCATGTGATCAGGTATGAGAAGCCTGGAGTTAAAGGAACAGGAATAAGATGGGAAGTGAACCCAAAACTAAATGTCCAAGGAAAAACTCCCGAAGAGGCTCAAAATTGGAAAAACAGAGGCCAAATGCAGATTTGGGAAACAGTGCTTTCACCAGACAGTTGGGGAAAAGGAGTAGTGATCTGCAGAGCATGGGTGGTACTTGGAGCCTGCAAGGAGGCAATTGAAAACTCACAAAGACTATACAAACCACTATGGCCTAAACTTACAAAATTACTGACATGGGTCGAAGACAGAGGACGACTCCTGCAGATAGTGCCACTAGAAAGTCCGAAATTGTGCTTCAGGAACAATGGCACAAGAAAAATGGGGGAGAATCAAAACTGCTAACGAGTTTTTGAGGCTCCAGGAATGACTCATGGGACTGCAGTGATCATGGATCATTATTGGGCATGTGGACCCAAAGCATACATCAGACTGCCGAAAAACTGAGGAGGTATTTGCACAATAGTGAACGTCCACGTTCCAGCATTCTTGATCCCGAAAAGTGACCTGAATATTGACAGTTCTCCAAAAGCAGATGCTCACCTGAGGAAGAGGAGATCTGTGGAACTGACAACTCGAATGAAGAGAGAGAATTACTTCTTTGCCAAATCAGAAGAAGCATTTCATGCAATCCCATATGAACACAGGCTGTTCAGCCTCACCTCATCAGTGTTCACAACGGTTTTTATGCCAAGAATCAAAGTAGGAGTAAATACTAGATGGTTGCAGATAACCAGATGGGAGTTACTGCAAACCATCAACACGACAATAAAAGGATTCAATGCAATCAAGGAAGAGTTAAGAGCCATCCGGCTGATGACTCTCCAGAACAGATATGTACTCGACATGATCACATCTATGGATGGAGGAGTTTGTGCAAAAATAGGAGAATCATGTTGCACATTTATACCTTCTCACGACGAGGAAAATGGAACTTTAACAGAAGCTATAAGTATGCTGACAAACCTGCAGAACCAGATGATCAATGAAACCGACGAAGTTGATGATGACAACTGGTTTGGATCACTGTTTTCATAGGCTCCACAATGGATGGCGGATGCATTCAAATTCTTGGGAGCCCTGCAAGTGCTGATATTACTAGGATTTTGTGTCATCAAGATAATTATCTTGCAATGCCAGAAAACTGCGAAGAAAGCCATAGGGATGAAGATCATGATTGATGTCAAACCAGGATGGATGCTTAGAGATCTGACTGATGAAGAAATAAGAGACTTTGTGAAGGCTAGCAAGCACGCACCAGAAGGGCAGAAATTATGAAGGAAAACAGATTTACTGCAGCCCAAATGTACAATGTCAGCTGATGACATGGAACAAAGACGAACATGTAAGGACAGCAGGAAGCCTGAGAGGAGTGATAAAAATATGGACTCCAAAGAGACACTTCTTCAAACCATCATGTACAAACCCAGAAGATGAGGAAGGAATGAACCCTGAAGATGAAGTGAAGATAGATACAGACAGAGGAACCAAAGTGAGATGAATCTAAAGGAGGAAGTGAAAGTGGTCGATGAATCGCCCAGAGGGGGTGTGTAGAGGAGGTCCCAAATAAAGCCTGCACTCCAGTCGCCCATTTTGAAGTACCAGGAACATTCACACCGAAATATGTGATGTATGATAAGCAAATAAACCAGCAGAGAGCCGCAGTAGGGCTCTGCCCAGTACCTATCAGAAGAACAATACCTATTGAAGTACCAATAACCAGACGACCATGGACAGTAAGGTACCCATTGAGAAAACCCTACCAGCAAATGAAACGAAATGAAGATTGCTTAAGTACTGTCCAGGAAGAAACCACAAAGACCTTAATTGAAAATTAATGATGACGTCACAAAGGCCCGAACGGACTTGCAGATAGAAGATAGAACAAGCCAAAGAAGGCACAAGAGATGTAATGCCATGAATAAGGATATCATGAACCTAAAAGAAGAAACGATGTTGAAATATAAAAAATCTTAAGCTGTAAAGCAGGATGAAGTCATTCAAACCAGCTAACGCCTGTACATATGCTTGAAACCGCAAGAAAGCTAAGAAAACAGTGTGGCTTGCTATGCTTAGTAGAAGATAGACCGCGGCAAGCGCCACCTATACATATCTACCTCAACAAAGCACACTATACAAGTGCGAGTCCACTTTACACAAAAGCAGAATTAACTCAGCTTACTTGAGATCAAACAGGACAGGATGCATATTCCAGCTAAAACGAGAAGAGATGGCTGAATCAAAACTCAGCAGAGGCAATGTGAGCCAGGAAGAGCCAAGGTCAGACCAATAGAAGGAGCGAACAGTAGCTTCGCGGAATCGAAACTAAAGAACAGAATAGCCTATCTCAGGAAGGCCGAGATAAGGAGACGTAGGCAGGTAGCAAGCCGAATAAGAATTAAATGCACAAATTGAAGGAAACTAGGCAAATTCATGGTGTCGTAGCACATGACCATCCGAGCAAGAAGAAGCACGGGTTCACACCTATGCCTGGCTGTCACCCAGACAGAGATATCATAACTTTTTCTGACAAGAAGATACAGTTTCGAGGCCAACCACAGCCAACTAATTGACACATAGCCACTAAAGTAATGATTGATTGAAGGGAGGCCGGGTGAATCTCAGGGCACCATGCACCAGGTTGACCATTCTGCGTGCTGCTTAGTAAAGTGGAGATTTATGCATGGGGTTGAAGGCAACCCAATCACAATGGACCAAATAATCTAGGGTCCTATAGATAGTAGAACCAATGGTACGTTGTACTCATAGTGATGTCTACTAGAGTAATGTTAGAAGGAAGGGCTTAGACACCCACCTGATAGTGTTTATCCAATCCTCTTACTCCATTACCATATACAGATATAATACCTATAGTAAAGTTACCTTTTCCTAACCAATAGAATTGCATGTTAACTTTTGAGTGTTACATGTCAATGATGACGAGTTTTGGGTATAAATGTTACTGTTTGTATGAAGTTCGAGGGAGTTGAAGCGAGACAGACTATCTCATCACTGTTGATTTCCATGTTTCCCTGTTTTTTGCACTGGTCATTAAACGGACTCCCCTTTGCCAAAGCATTGAGTTATCCTTATTGAGTGGTGTTGGAGTAATAAATCTGCACCCCCATCCATCTCAAGATGCAGCTATCTTGTTTTAAAGTACTTTGGGGCAAATCCCGAATCTAGCTTTCTCTGCTGACGAGGTTTCCAGACAAGTCCGATCAATGAAAGTCTCGTCTAAACAGGTTCACCCCTGTTCCTCCAAAACTATCAAGGACCACATCGACTCCCTGGCTCCTGCCCTGGCTGACTTCTGCAACCACTCCTTCGCCTCTGGAGTCTTCCCTTCCCCCCTCAAGCACTCCCTTGTGCACCCTCTTCTCAAGAAACCCTCCTCCGACCCCTCCTGCCCGGCTAACTATCGCCCTATCTCCATCACTCCCTTCCTGGGCAAGCTCCTGGAGAAACTGGCCATCTCCCAGCTTAACCTCCATTCTGAATCTGTTGGTAGTCTTCATGACCATCAATCTGGCTTCAGAGCTGCCAGAAGCACGGAAACTGCTCTCCTGAACATCCGTGAAGACCTGCTCTTGAACCTCGATTCCAACACTCCGTGTGTTCTCATTCTGCTCGATCTCTCCTCTGCCTTTGACACTGTCAACCATGCCATCCTGCTCAACCGTCTCCGGGAAAACCTGGGTATCACTGGTCAGGCTCTGGCGTGGCTGACCTCTTTCCTTACAAATCGACCCTCCCAGGTCCAACTGGGGTCCTTCCTCTCCGACATCTTTTTCTCCACCTGTGGTGTCCCCCAGGGATCTAATCTCTCTCCCTGGCTGTTCAACCAGTATCTGGCACTCCTTGCCCACCGCATCGCCGCTCTCTGCCCTAATTTCCAGTGCTATGCGGACGATACCCAGCTCATTTTCAGGCTACCCTCAGCCTCCCCCTCTCCTTCCCTCATCTCTGACCGTCTGTCTGCTATCCAAGAATGGTGTGCCGCCAATGACCTCTGCCTTAATGCCAGTAAGATTGAGATTCTACTCATCGGTACTCCCACTCCCTCCTTCCCTGCAGCTCTCTGGCCTGCCTCCCTTGGCCCCCTCCCTGCTCCTACCGGCAAGGCAAAAAACCTTGGGGTCATCTCCGACTCCACACTCTCCTTCTCTCCTCATATTTCTGACGTCGCCAAGAGGTCACACTACCAGCTGCACCTCCTCAGAGGTATTCTTCCCTTCCTCTCCTTCCCCCAGAAGCTCACTGTCTCCCGAGCCCTGGTTCTCTCGAAGCTGGACTACTGTAACAGCCTCTATCTTAACCTGCCTGCCTCCACTCTCCGCCCTCTGCAACTCATCCAGAACAGAACTGCGAGACTTGTCCTTGGCCTCAAGCCCAGGGACCGTATCTCTCCAGGACTGAAATCTCTACACTGGCTCCCAGTGGCTGCGAGGATAAAGTTCAAAACCCTCTGCATTGTCCACAAGGCCTTCTGGGGCCTGGGTCCTAAATACCTTCAACTCTCTCTTCCCAAATATCTTCCTTCCCGAGCCCTTCGCTCATCCGCCTCCAATTCCCTCAGGGTTAGCCGCTTCTCGAAGCATCGAGCTGGGGGTAGATCTCTCTCCGCGGCAGGGTCCTCCCTCTGGAATATCCTTCCTGCCTCCCTGAAACTTGAGGAGAACCATCTCCGGTTCCGGAAGCACCTCAAAACCTTCCTCTTTGCTTCTGCTTTCTCTCTCCCTCTCCCCTGCTGAACAGCTAATTAATTGTTCACTGAAACTGCACTGATCCTGCAACTGGACCACTCTAAACGGCCTCGGTCCTGGGCCCAGCCACTCTCCACTTGCACTGATGCCCTGGAACCCCTTTGCACTGCGGGACTGTCTCTGTATCCCTACAGCCCCCCCCTTCCCCAGCACTTGCTCTGCACTTACCTCGCACTTGCCACCAGCTGGCCCTATTTATTTATTTATTACTTTACGCCACTTACCTTGTACTGCACTTCCCCCCCTCCCCTTCCCCTTGCACTTTTCCCCCTCCCCCACCCCTGCACTTGCGCGATCTGAATGACACCTGGCCTAGTAGGATCGTTGTCTGTCTCCCCTTGTCCCTCCCCTCCCTGCCTCGTCGCGCCTTGAAACACCTGTGTATAGGCGCGTTACAAATACCATATCATATCATATCATATGGGCAAGCCGGGGGTCTCCCCAGTACACAGCCAATCAGGATCTGTGGATCGCAGGCTGAAACCTCCAATCTCAGACTGTGTTCCGTGGAACCGGCAGGCTTGTTCCTCCACCCTGCACTGCCACCTTCCCCCCACCCTCCCTTCCCTTCCCTTTTTTTAAATATCTCCAATCCCCCTCCCAGCCCTACTTACCTGATCGTGGCAGCGTCGACCCCCGCCGCCGCAGCTTCTCTCCAGCTATCTTTGCCGGCCCCCGTGGAAATGGAAGTGGGGCACGTTCATTCATAAAACATACCTTGCTATCACCACCCGGGTTACCGGATGGGCAAACCGGGGTGTTGATGCTAATGGTGTTGGTAACCCATTCCACTGGCTATACCAAGGCTTAACGTCCCAGTGCCCTCGTTAAACGCATTCGCTTCACTCTGGTCTTTAACTCGGGCTGCCAGGCCGTTACCCCCGGTATAGCCCGTGGATCAGGTTACACTAATGCCATACTATACTCGAAACAGAACTCTCATTACACTTAATATGGAGCCCTCTGCTCATCTGCAGCCTTCGACTCAATGGGTCTACAAAGGGAAAATCTTAGGGGGGTCAGATGCTCTCCATCAGTGGCCCAGAGCCATGCAAGAAGCTTGAGGGAAGCTTTATTTATTTATTTTATTGTTCATTTATGAACTGTGTTTATTTATTTATCGTTTGCTTGTAAGGCACTTATACAGCAAGTATAATTTAGTTTCAAAACGCCCACAGGGTGAGGGGGGCGGAACAAGGGAGTGAAATACATTACATAACAAAATAATTCATAAGAGCATTGGAGGGAAAAGGAGGAAGGACGAAACTACTGTGCCTTGTGAGTATTCAGAACGTGCAAGTGCAGCAAGAAAAAGGGTAGAGGGAGTAAGTGCTAGGGAGTTAGGGCTCATGGGTGAGCCACAGATGAAGTGCTTGGGTTGTTGAGTGCTACATGGCCATGGGCCACGTTAGGAGTAAGTGCGATCCTCCAGGGAAGAGGGAGTGCCAGACAGGAGCTGGGGCAGTTGGGTGTGGGAGTTCATGGGCCCTGATGATGCATAATGGCCCCGGACACCAATCACAGGAACTGTAGGATTAGCAGAGAAGAGAAAAGGGGAAGGAGGAGGTGAAGAGGAAGGTCTTGAGGCACTTGCGGAATTTTAGAAAGTCCTGCTGAAGGCGCAGAGGCAAGGGGAGGCTGTTCCAAAGGAGGGAGCCAGCTGAGGAAAGCTACCACCCACCCTCAGTTCTTGCTTTCAAGACAACTGCGTTGCCCCTGAGCTGTCCTTCCTCCCCCTTTTGAAGTTGCAGCCTGTGCTGTGCCCGTTATGTGTGTTAGTGGAACTGCCTATGTTCTGCATGGCAAGGCAGCTTACCCTCCATGGGCTGTGCCTGAGCTTGCACTGTGTGAAGGAGGATTTTGCTCCTGTTGAGGCAATCCTCAACACACTGAACAGTTACCTGGGATTTCCGGTAATGGTTCTGCGTGTAGGCAGCTGGTTGGAGTTGCTGCCCATCGTGCCACGCTGCCCCAAAGCGCCGACTGCTCCGCTTATGTGAGTGGGGTGGCTCGAGCTGCACCCATGCCGCATGGACACATGTGGGTGCAGCAGCCGCAGAGGGCGATGGGCTGCGCGAGCTGATAGCGGGACGCCTAAGTCAGCGAGCGCCACATTCCCGGGAGCGTTTGATGTCTAAGCGGTCTCACATCTTCAAAGTGCCCTCGCCTGGGGGGAAAAAGGGAACACGTATGCCGTGCCGTTTTTCCCACATTCGCATTTAAAAGGTTCTCTGGACCCTGGGCGCGGGAGGCGAATGAGGCCAGTCGCAGGGTGTTGAACAAGCCCGCTATTGACACCCCCTCCATGCCCCCTTCTCACGGTTGCGCGAATTTTCTCAAGTAGGTGCAAACATTTTGTATTGCACTACAACAAATATATATTCCCCCCCCCCGCAACCGGCGTGGAATACAAGCGCGCACTGTATTTCTGCACAGTCCACCTTTGCTTCTGCGCTTCCCCCGGTACCTTTATTTGATTTTAGGAATACGGGGCCAGTGTTTATATTGCAGTGCGAAGGCCTAAAAATACCCCATTTAATGCCTTCAGCATGGGAGAAGCAGACCATATGCTGACGGGGAAACAAAAGGAGCTCTGTTATATTAAAAGTTTCATATCGCGCCCTGCCCGGCCCTAGTCCCCTCCCTCCCTGCGCCGCGCCTCCTCCTTCCAGACTTCCTCGCTGGGGCCGGGGCGGCTGCACTGGGAGTCCGAGGAGCGGAGAGAGGACAGGGGAGAGACCCCGGCGGCTAATCTGTGAGGGTCAAGCAAATGTGGACGCAGGAAGGCGACCCCACCCCCAGGCCTGCACGGAGGGGGCTGCCTTGGGATCTCCACCCCGCTGCTGCTCGTGAAGGTGAGAAACGGGTGGGCGTGGGACGTCTGGAAGGAAGATTACCAGATTCAGGTCCCATTACGTACCCTTGGGTTTTGAGGTTCTCCTACTGGATAAGCAGCCTTTTTCTTTTCCGCCAGTAATGTCTGGTTTTCGCCTTCCCGATGGGATGCGATCCGGTGATGGGAAGGCAACACGCCTAGAATAGGAGGGGGAGAGAGAGAAAATGGGATGCGTGTGTGTCTGTCCTCCCGCAGGAAGATTCGGAAAGCAGTTGCGTTTTCTAGGTTGCATGCGCGGTGCCTGGTAGGACGGGAACGAGACCTCGCATCCAGTTGAGAACTCGTGGTTTTGTCATGGGTGGTGGGACATGAAGGCTGAAAAAGACGGTGGCTATTTGCTCTGAGTTTTTGCCTAAGTTGGATGTCCACATTCTGCAAGCCCCCCCCACACCCCCGACCGATATGCTAGCGTCGCTCCCCGGAAAGGTGGGAAGCGCACGCTGGATGCACCGCGCTTGGCGTCGGGGCTTCAGAGCAGCGGATGATGGCTCCTTGCCGGTGCTGGGTGGAGTGCTTCAGGCTACGTCGACTAATGCGCCGATTCGCGCAGCGCCCCGAGGCTGCCCACATGGCGCCAATGTGTGTTCCTTGAGGGGCAGATGGGGAGATGACCTGACCTGCAGGGGAACCAGGCGATCTTAACCTGCTTCTGAACAACCACTAGTATTGGCGAGGGTTGAGCCTGTCACGTATGTCACTTGATTAACAAGCCAGGGACTCTGGAGGGTCAGGGGAAGTGTCACTCGAACTACAACCCCTTCCTGACGCTCAGACTAGGCCCGTTGTCCAATACCTGAAGGGTGGTCGTTCAGGCCATTTTGTGGGCACATGTGGCCCACTTGAGTGGCTTAGTGCATTCTGCTATTGATAGTTTTGATAAATATCAATCGGCCTCATTACGAGTGTGGCGGTCCGGAAACAAGGGAAACAGGTCTGACCCTGCCAGGAGAAGCGACCCCGGCAGGTAAACTGCCATGGAAAGACTGGCACCATTCGCAACAGTGCTGGTACTTCCAAGTCCCCATTCCCATGGAGTCCTATGTGGGAATGAGGACTTACAAAACCTGCCGTCTGCTTCCCGCTCTGACCGGACTTGTAATGTCCCGGTGGCACCGGCAAGTCATGAGGCAGATCTGTTGTTACGGGGTCACCAGCAGCGGGTTACCTCCAACCTCGTAATGAGGCCCAATGTCTCACAATGGCTTAAAATGCACAATTTGGCAACATTGCACCATAGCTATTACCCAGTTTAGTTTGAAAAGTAGCACACTGCGGTTGTGAGGTGCTATTTTGGTGGCCCACTCTAGCCCTTGTCCCAGTCTGACTCTGCTGACTCTTCCCCAGGCCTGACCTTTCTCAGTGTTTTGCAAAAGTGTATCCAGATTTCACAATAGCCTATTTTGCGCCCGACTATCATGTAATGGATTTGAGTGCTGGCCGGGGGGGAAAGCTATGTGGGAAGGGCTCAGTGATCAATGGTGTCCGTAGTCCTGCTTGTTGAGAATATGGTGTTCTTGTCGTCCATAGGGCCCTGATTTGGTGAGTCCTTTAGAAACTCAAGCCCCTGAGGCTGAAATGGACATGACCCTACATCAGCCAGCACTACCCTATGACCATGTGATGTTCCCCAAACTTTATATATGCAGAAAGAGTGGACTTGGGTTTTGAACCGGGCATCATCATCTGCCAGTGAATATCAGAACAAGCAGCCACAGCTTTCTGTCCATTGTTTGTCTCTAGAAGCACTCCCCACACATCATGGAGCACTATTGTGGAATTATAATTATAGTTGTTCTTTTATAACACGTTTAATACCAGCGAGTGGTCTCTAAGCGCAGGATTGGGTTATGAACCTGTGTTGTGCTGCATTGTCTTGCTTCCAAGACAGACACGTTACCCCCGAGCTATCCTTCCTGGTCTCAAAGTCAAATCGGTACCTTGCACTTTTAGTCTCTTGCATCATCTTCTCCACAGATCAAGTGCAGCCACCCCAAGATGGCATTCCCCACAAAGTGCATGCAGTCAGGTTAAACAGATCTCCTCTGGCTCCTATGCCTTGTCATCTCCCCAGATCTCCTCCAACACCAATCTCTTGTCATCTCCTTAGATCACCACCTCCCATGCCTGGCATCTCAGACCTCCTCCAGCATCCGTGCCCTGTCATCTCCATAGATCTAATCCACCACCCATGCCCTGTCATCTCCTCAGATCTCCTCCACCACCCATGCCTTGCCATCTCCTCAGAATTCATACACTGCCCATACCTTGTCATCTCCTCAGATCTCCTTGAGCACCCGTGCTCTGTACTTCCATATATCTATTCCAGCACCTGTACCCTGTCATCTGCTTAGGTCTCCTCCACCACCCATGCCCTATCATCTCAGATCTCCTCCAGCACCTGTGCCCTGTCACCTCCACAGAACTTCTCCAGCACCCATGACCTGCCATCTCATCAAATCTACATCACCGGCCATGATTTGTCATCTCCTCAGCTCTCCTCCACCACCCATGCATTATCATCTCCTCAGAACTCCTCCACTGCCCATGCCTTGCCTCCTCCTCAGATCTCATCCAGCACCCATGCCCTGTCATCTCAGATCTTCTTCACCCAGCCCTGTTGTCTTCCCAGACCTCTAGTGCTGTGACCTGTCATCTCCACAGATCTACTCCACCACCTGTGCCCTGTCATCTCATCAGATCTTCACCACCTCCCATGTCTTGTCACCTCCTCTGATCTCCTCAACCACCAGTGCCTTGTCAACTCCTCAGATCTCCACAATCACCCATGTTCTGTGATTTCCATAGACCTACTCCACCACCCATGCCCTTTCATCTTAACAGATCTTCACCACCCATGCCATGTTATCTCATCAGATCTTCTTCACCACTGGTGCCATGTCATCACAGATCTCCTTCACCACCATGCCGTCATTTCCTCATATCTGATCCAGCACCTTTATGCTTTGTCATCTCCTCAGATCTCCTCCAGCACCCATTCCCTGTCATCTCAACAGATCTAGTCCAGAACCCGTTTCCTGCCATCTTAACGGGTCACCTCCGCCACCCATGCCCTGTCATCAGCTCATATCTCCCCCACCACCGATGACTGTCACCTCCTAAGATCTCTTCTAGCACCCATGCTGTGTTATCTCCTTAGATCTCTTCCAGCACCTATGCCTTGCATCTCCTTAGATCTCCCCCAGCACCCATGCCTTGTCATCTCCTTAGATCTGCCCCAGCACCCATGCCTTGTCATCTCCTTAGATCTCTTCCAGCACCCATGCCTTGTCACCTCCATACATCTCCTCCATCACCTGTGACCTGTCATCTCTGCAAATCTATTCCATTATGCTACCGGACCTGGCGGCTATTGACGCACTTGAGAGAAGCCAGATCTTGGAGGTAACGATGATCCGTAAATACAATTGTCTGATGTTTGGCACCCAGGAGGTGGTGCCGCCAAACCTGAAAGGCATCCTTTCAGCCAGTAACTCCTTTTCTGTGACCGTATAATGGATTTCTGTGGAGGTAAATTTATGGGAGTGGAATGCCACAAGATGTAAACGACCAGAAGAAGGACATTCTTGAGATAGGAAAGCCTCTAAAGCAAAAGAAGAAGCATCCGCTTCCACTACAAAAGGCAGCTCTGGGTCAGGATGTTGAAGGACCGGAGCAGTGGTAAAGACGGTTTTTAAGGATTCAAAAGCTTCCTGATGCTCGTCTAACCATAGGTACGGGACATGAGGACTGGTCAAAGCTGTGAGAGGAGGTACGATAGATGAGAATTCATAGATAAACCGTCTGTAGAAATTTGCAAAACCTAAGACTTACTGTAGGGCTTTGAGATTGACTGGAGTTGGCCAGTCTAATATTGCTCGGACTTTTGAACGATTCATCTACTCCATTACCCATGCCCTGTCATCTCCTCAGTTCTCCTTACCACACACGCCCTGTCATCTCCTGAGATCGCCTTCACCAGCCATGCCCTGCTACCTCACCAAAACTCCTCCACAACCCATGCCCGGTCAACTCTTCTGATCTTTTCCCTTAACCATCCAGCTTCACATCTCCTCAGATTTCGGCCACCACTCATGGATGCCCTGTACATCTCCTTAGGTCTGTGCCAACACCCACACACATCCTATGTATTGCTTATGAGTTGTTGCACTCACCCACACTCTGGACAGCTGAAAGACTTCAGCCACCACCCACAGTCTGTGCATCTCTTCCATCTTCTACATTGCCACTCCCTGTAATGCTCCTTAGAGAACTGTTGTATCCTGCTTGAATGCTTCCATGTGAGAGTGAGGGGGAAGTGATGTCATGAATGTGCGATGCATGGAGCCCTGGGTGAATGATGCACGTGAGGGTTCCATGACTGCTTCATAGATTAAGATCTTGGTATAGCTGGTGAGAGGATGGGCCAATGGGTACTACCCATATACATTAAGTTGCTGAACTAGGAAATGAAGAATAAAGCAGGAGATGATCTTGTGAACTGCAGGCTCCAGCATGCTTCGTTCATGAGCCATTCATAATAACACCCTCCCCACCCATTTCCTGCACAGTTCCTCTAATGTCCTCCATCACCCATGTGTACAGCTCCTTAGAGACGCCCCATCACCCATACTCTGCGTATGGTGTTATAAAGCTCCATCACCACATCACAACGTCTCCCCAATTATCATTATTACCCACAATTTGTACATCTCATGAGATGTACCAATTATGCACAACCCCTCCAGCTCCTCTGGCATCCCCATCATACACAGACTTACACTCTATGGGCCTCATTCCGAGTAGGGCGGTAAGGGATACCGGGAACCGTTAAGAAGACCGGTGCCGGTAATCCCTTACCGTCCAACTATGAGGTCCCTTAGCAGGTCCCTCCTTCAACGCCTGGTTTTCCAGGCGTTATGGACGGGACCCGCTAAGGGACTTCAGAACTAATAACGGTATCGCAAATTGTGGTACCGTTATTAGCTACTTCCCTATTCCCATTGAGTCCTATGGGGGCTCAAATGGGAATGGGGAATGGATTTTTCAATGGGGACTTACCGGTGCCGCAAAGGTCGGACTACACCGGTAAGTTGTCGAGACTTGATTGTCGTGAAGATTAGAGGGGCCTCCGTCCCCAAGTACCACACAAGGAGAGATAAAATGACTCTCTATGTGATCCTTGAGGCCACAGGTGGGAGATGCAGGAACGCCGGAACCACGTAGCACTGGAAACCCCAAGGCCGCTGTAAGGCAAACAATTATTAGTACAAACAATCACAGTGAAAGTATGCAGAATGGACTAGTAACGTCCAGGAGGAAGCTTACCGAAGTGTAGTAGAAAGGTTGCTGCTAACCACACAGGGGCCTGAGATGTAGCTATGTGGGGGCGCGTGAGCAGCACCTTCAGATCATGGTAATGGTGACTTTGGATGATGTTCGTAGTAGCCAGCAGTTGCTGAGCCCACCTGCTGTTGTTGAGGTGGAAGACGTAGATATTCGTGATTGAGGTGAAGCAATCCAGGGAAGAACCAAAAGAAGTCCGGTATGAAAGTCCTGAGGTCAAAACAGCCAGTAATCCACAAAAAAGAAAACGCCAAATCCGAAGGGTAAGCCAAAAGAAGTACGAAGTCTGGAGTTTGAGGTCCGAGTTTGAGTAATCCAGGTATCAAGATAGTAAAACGCCAAACAGAGTCGCAAAGAACAGCTGTGAAGCGATATGTGTTCACGAGAACTCTGCTTTATACCTTTTGTTTCACAGTCACGTGACCCAAAGTAGAAGCACGTGATCAGGAACTCCTTGTCACGTGATCCGTAAGCAAACGTGAACGCCTGACTCTGCCTGACCCAATGAGCCACGCCAATTGCCAATGCAGAAAGGGATTCAACCGGGACCGAATGTGACTTCTGTGATCTAAGGTATGGACCCCAAGCTGCTCACGCGGCCCCCGTCCTACATGTGATGTTGGGATTGGACAGGTTGCAGGACGTGCTGTGGGGATTTTATCGTGCGTGTGGACATGATGCATGACAGAGCCCCCCCCCCAAAGGCCCACAACCCAGTGGCAGGACAGATTCTCAAGGTGAAAACGGGAAACGAGGCGGGGAGCATGAACATCCCCAGCAGGGACCCAGGAACGCTCCTCTGGACCATACCCCAACCAATCCACCAGATACTGCAACCTACCCCTAAAAATGCGGGAACCCAAGATACCAGAAACCTCGTACTCATCAGGGGTGTTTAAAGAAACAGGGGCAGGGGGAGTATGTAGGCGGGTAGGACTAGGGCAAGGTTTGAGGAGAGAGGTGTGAAAGACAGGATGGATACGCCAGGCAGCAGGAATCGAAAGCCAGTAGGCCACAGAATTCATCACCTTACACACCACAAAAGGCCCAACGAACCGGGGCATTAACTTGCGACTACCTGGCAAGCAGAGGTGATGAGATGATAACACACCCTATCCCCCACTGAATTATCCGGGGCTGCTGAACGCCTTTTGTCCCCATTGAACCAAGTCGGAGTTGGTACCGGTATGGGAGGTAGTCATGTGCAAATAGCGCCACGACTACCACCATACTCGGAATGAGGCCCTGTATTACAAACACCCTGTACACCCCCCCAGATCACTTTCATAATGGACACTTTGGGGGGGTCCATTGTTTGGGGCTTGCACTCTGATGGTAATACCTGAATATCAAAGGCAAAATCTGCTGCGATTATTCATCTCCCATAAGAAAGGGTCACACACACTGCGGCGATCAGACCATAGGGTATTATTTTAATGAAATACATGTAACTAGTGAACATGGCCCTCGCGAGCTGTAAATTAAGATGAGGTCATCCTATCTCTGTAATGCTGGATCTGCTTTTGCAAGTGTATTCCTGTGTCTACCTGGGTGCATGCATGGTTTATTGTATTAGTCCAGGGAAGGAAGTCTAGCAGCTACGCAGACTCCTCCCACCCCGCTGCACCCCCCAAACTCACACACACTCTTTTGCTAAGGCTGTGGACTGGGAGAAAAAGATGTATAGTTGGCCTGTGTGCAGCTGGCTGGTTCCATTTTTCAGATCCTGTCCCCCTTGTCCCTGGGCTTTGCCTTTCAAGTGGGAGTAATATTGCTAGGCAGGACCCATCTATCCGCCTAAGGGTGTTTTTACATGAGGGTATGCTGTGACCAGGGATGGTCTTTGCTCTAGCATGAGGGGTGGCTGGGTTGTAAAGAATGTTGACAGACTTGTCCTGGTCATTTACCTCTCCTGGCCTTACAGTGTCGAAGGACTCAATGTGGTGACGTTAGTGATTGCACCAGCATCTTGGGGAGCTTTCTCTCCCATAACCTCAGGAGGAAGGGCTCCAATTTAGGAAAGTGAATGCAAGTGGGGTTTTGCCACGTGTGTGCACTGTGCTAGGATCACCCCTCTAGTTTACCCTCGGTTTCCGTGCTCAGAGCCAAAGGGCACCTCTGATGGAATCATTTAACAGCGTCATGTGATGCCCAGTTCTTCATTTCTTTGTCTCATATTGAGCGCTGAGCTAGACAAGCGCATGACTCAGTGGCAAAGATGATCCGGAAATGGATGGAGGTGGGCTGCAGACTTCCAGCATAGCCACTGTCTGCATGCCAGCCCCAACGACCCTGCGTAAACCAGTGTGGGGCAGGTGCATAGCAGATTGCTCCTCACTCAGGAGGACGGCTCAGTACTCTAGCTAGAAGCAATTGTTGCTGAGCCTGAGTCATGCGACTTGGGAACGGACCCCGACCTTCTGAATTGATGTGTGCCCATAAACTAGGCATTGTACATAGCTCCTTATGCGAAAGCCCAGTCTCCAGTCATTACCGTAGATTTCACTGAATACCATTTTACCTAATGAGATTTCACCGAATCTATTTCACCGAAAATGGTAGGTAAAGTGGTATATGTATAGTGCATAATAGGTGGAGTTTGGGGTAAGGGCATAAGTTATGGTAGGGAGGGGTGAGAGGGCTTGCGGGGAGGAGGGTCTCCCCTGCATTATAAAAAAGAAAAGTATAAAAAGTAAAAAGTGAATTTCGTTTTTCGGAGAAATCTCCATTAGGTAAAATATTTTTGAAGAAATCACATCCATCTGTCCCCAGTCACCACTGGTGCTACCACTGGTACAACTTACTTTTCTACAGATCTCGAAGTGGAAGATGCTTTCAGAAACATTTACCCGCGAGCAATGCTGCACGACGACGTGCATTTGAAGAGCAGAGAAATAACCACCAGGTACCAGGAGATGGTTTCTTTTTGCATAAAAATGAAGCATTTGTTTGAGTAGAGCGGCCTAGGTAAGGCCAATACTGAATTTACAGGGACAGGAAAATGTTTTGCTCAGAGTCTGAAAGTAAACTATGTATGGTCCTGGGCAGTTTTGGTGCTACAAAAAGGAGACTTGATGTGCCAGGCCCTCCCTCCGGCTCTGTGCTCGCCCGCTCCTGTGGTTGAGCTGGATGGAGGAATCCTTCAGAAGAGGCGCCTGCTCCATCAGTGCACTAATCCAGCTAAGGGAGTTTGATTGGTTCCTGTCACCACTCAGTGGTTGGACTCAGTCGATTCCTGACACTTTTCAAAGGGGCTCATAGTTGGGTGTATTCCTGTCTCTGGCGGTATCGCTGAATGTCCTTCTCTGGTGAATGTGGTTTATAATCTGGTTTTAGCTTTAGGCATAGTTGGACTGTGTGGCCACTTCCCATTGGTTGTTTGCTGTGCTATACTTCATTGTTTGACTGTGCTTACCCCGGCTCTTCAGAAGAAAACTTTCCACTTCTGCTAAACTGCAAAGAAACCTTCTCCTGCCCGCTGTTCCCTCTTTATACCAGACTTACACAGGGTGGTTTGGTGTAGCACATGGACTGGTGCTTTCTGGGCCTAGACCAGTCGTCTTCAAACTATGTGGCTGCCCCCCCCTATCGGGATGCCCGGGGAAGGAGGGCGAGGCTCTTCAAAAAGGGATTACTTTGGTTTATAATAGAAAATATAGCAGATATAGCATCTGGGGGGGTGGGGGGCATCAACAATAGTGTTACCAAGGGGGCCACTCCAGCATAATTTTTACTGAAGGGGGGTTCAGCATTCAAACATTTGAATACCACCGGCATAGGCGAACATGCCCACATACTTTATGCGGACTATGAACGCCGCACTCACCCTGTGCATCTGCGCAGAGGTTTTCCTCAGTCTTTCGTCTTCTCTGATCTCCATCATTCGCGCCAAGTACAATTTACTCTGAAATCGCCCTGCCACCCTATCACTCTAACTTCAGTCCCCCACACTCTGACATACCCTCAGTTCTCCTTCATCACTTTAACCATGGGCCTTTCCTCCGCTATCGTGCTTCAGCCACAGCCGGCACATGCCAAGAGAATTTCATCCTCAAACCTGTCTACATCATCCGGGATCTCCATTGCCTGCACAGGGTCAATTATACAGGTCCTCCGAAACGACTTGAAACTAATGCAGCAGTAATTTGGCACAGTACCAAAAGATACTAACATACCATAACATTTCAAGTGGTTGGCTGTGCTCACACCTCTTGCTTCATTGTAAGCTTTGTAGAAGGAATCATGGCTCTCTTATAGGTAGCCAGAGGTGAATACTTTGGGTATGCTGGCATTACAAAATCACAGTAAACTGCATTTTACCTAAAAGTTAGCCCAGCAAATTGCAGTGTAGGTTTTGTGATTGATTGATATTTTATTTCTATCGCGCTCATACACAAGTGTTTCAGGGCGCGACAAGGCAAGGGAGGGGAACAGGGGAGAACAAAACAGCGATCTTACTAGGCCTAGTGACATTGAGAACGTGCAAGTGCATGGGAGAAGGGGGAGGGGAAAAGTGCATGGAAAGGGGTAGAAATGGAAAGTGCGAATCAGAGGAGAAACAAATAAATAACAAATAATAAAGGTAACAAACAGTGGTAATGCAGCCAGCAATTTGCAAGTGCTAGGTTTAAGGCAGCAGACAGGGTAGGTCTGATAAGTGCAGGAAGAAAAAGGGGGGCTGTATGGGTACAGATACAGACCCCAGTGCAAGGGGTGGCCCGGAGGCAGTGCGGGAGGGTGGCCAGGTGAGCAGGTACCTGGGCCCGAAGGACAGAGGGTGGCCAGGTGCACGGTGCCAAGAGAGAACAGATCAGCAGGGGAGAGGGGGAGCGAAGGCAGAAGAAAAGAGGAAGATCTTGAGGTGCTTCCGGAACCAGAGATGGTTTTCCTCAAGTTTTAGAGTGGCAGGGAGGCTGTTCCAGAGGGAGGCCCCCGCCAAAGACAGAGATCTACCCCAGGCTCGTTTCTTTGAAAAACGACTGACCCTGAGGGAGTTGGAGGTAGAAATTGGTAGTTGGAGCTAATATTTCAGTTCTTTCAAATATTTCAGTTAAATTCAATTTTTTATATGAAGCATCATATGTGCTTTCATTTGTGCATGGACCTTGGCAGCACTCCAGCATGATTATAATTCATAATTTATTTAATAAAATACTTCTATTTGCTTTTCTCTCATGTAGACATTTTAAAACCCAAATGTTAAAGGTACATTCGACAGCAGGGAGTGTAAGCTCAGGGTCGTCTCAGGGGATCGGCGCTCAAGTGCTGGTTTGCCCATGCAACCAAAATCCTCAGGCTTTGGACACAAAAAAGTAGCCTAACCCTTCAGCTCAAGTCAGAAACAGGTGCAGACCATAGGACCCCTGACTTCTCCAGCATTCCTGGTTCTTGCCACACAGTGAAGCCATTTCACTGCCATCACATGTTGTTTATATAGCATTGCAATTCAACTCTAAAGCACAAGATACAACATTCCATTCACATTCCCACATCCTTCCACAGCACCCTATCATCAACACGCTGCAGACCCAATAGCCACACCATTTGGTCTGCTAACATGTTTACTAGCCCCAAAATGCATAGAAGCTCCTGCTTTGTGGACAAGGACGACAAAATACGACCATTTGATTCAATGAACTGTTGAACAGAGCTCGGGGATCCAGCAACCATTAGGGCACATGCTATATCAGGCTCATGGATCTAGCAACGGGTAGGGGGTGTGCTATATCAGGCCTATGGATCCAGCAATGGCTACGGTGTGTGCTATAGCAGTCTCAGAGATAAAGAAATGATAGGGAGTGCATTATATCAGGCTCAGGATTCAGCATCCGGTAAGGCACATGCTATATCAGGCTCGTGGATCTTTCTAATCTGGATAGCCTATGAAGAGCCTCAAACACAAACATTCCAGCGTAGCAGTCTCCAAACAGAAATGTTTACCAGAGTGCATTATGCCACGTTTTGTGATCTATGTTCCCAAGAGCCGATAACCTCTGTCTCAATCGGCAAACCATTTAAATCATATTTCGAGATATCCTTTGTCTAAAAATCCAGATTTTGAGTGATATTGACATTTTTAACAATGCATGGCTGGACGTGGTGGCTTTCACGCTTAGATCAAGACTAGTTAGAGACTGCTTGTTATCCTCAGTTGAAAAGTTGAGAAGGTGTAGTTTTGACTTTTATTTTTAAAATTACTTTGTTGATTTCTTTAACTAATGCAGCCCCCTGACAATCTCCTGTACGCCTGTCGAACTGTTTCCATGCCCGCCAATGAGCCTATTAGGCAATCCAATATAGACGATGGTCTTGGCTGGCTGGAAATCTGGCGGGATAAGGGCAGAACGAAAAATATGAGAGGCCTGGTTTTTAACGTTTGCTCTTGGAATACTGAAGGTTTTAATAATTTGAAGAATCCGGATGGGATTGGAGACTTGTTGGTTACGACTTTTTATGTTTTCAAGAAACTTTTGTGTTGAATGAAGTGATTTGAGATGGTTACACTGCACATTCCCAAAGGCCATTCAGGGCCCTAAAGGAAAGCCAAAGGGTGGCATGTTGATAGCCACACGTACAAGTCAATTTTTTATTAGGTCTGTTTGGAGCAACATGCACTATGGGATTTTGGCTGTGCACATGAATAGAGAAAATGCGGGGAAAAAACTTTTGATTAATATATATTGCAATTATAAGGATTCCCCTATTCAAGTTGTACTTACTCATATGAAGGATATTTTGCTATGTTGGTTTTAAGAAAATTCTGGCGAAGTGCTGCTTGGGGGGATAGTATTTCCCTGGTGTCTGGCAGCTCTGTCCTATCCAACACTTGCAGCTATCAAAGGAAAAAGCTGTCCTTCCACAGAGTTAAATGGGTACAATTCTTTAAAGAGTAGAATCTATGTATCTTGCCCAATCACATTCCTGCAGGAGACAAGACCAATCCACTTGGCACAGTGGTAATGTATACTCCTGTCTAGACTTTATACTCGCAACAGAGAGATTGTTTCAAGATCTTGTTTCATACAGGACCGAAGATGGGGCCCCTATTGACCATAAACGCCTCTATGCATTGTTCAATTGTAACCTATTGCCAGGTAGACATTTATTTTTTCTGGTAACCTGTGCATATCCAGAGGTAAAAAATAAACTCAATTGGTCCCCGAAAAATATTGAGAGGTTTAACTTAGTTATCCTTAACATCATGGGATCTACGGAGGTAATCAAGAATAGAGAACGTTTAAATTCTAGGGCCTCTCCTAGCTTCATTATGAGCAATTTGAAGATCCTGGAGAGTAATAACAACATGGGGCCAATAAAAAGGCAACCTTTTAATAGCGATATCCATTGAGCGAAAATGATACTTAGGAAGGCACAGGGGTGGGCTAGGAAACACATTCCAGATAAGCTTGAATAAGTCCTAAAAAAGGTTAAAGGTTGGTATAAAAATAAAGTAAAATCTTGGCAATTCAATATTCCTCAGGCCGAAAGGAGAAAGAATGCTGGCCTGTATTATTGGGAAATCTGATGTCAACTGCTGGAAGTTGGCAAATCGATGTGATAACTTCCTGTCGCTGACACAAGCAAACCCTATTGAACAGATTAGATGGACTGAGCAATGTTACGAAACTTTATGAGGAGTTTAAGGACCAATGGATAAGTATAATGAGGACCTTGAGGACAGTTGGTCTCTCCCCTATATCCCAGATCAAATTGAAACACTGGTCATAAAGAGTAGTAAATCAAAAGCCCTGGGTCCTATTGGACTTTACAACCTGGTCTTGAAAACTCGACCCAAATTGTGGGCCAGGATGCTCTGCAATTTGTTTCAGGAAATTATCAGAAGGAGGCAAACTCAATATACCTGGAAACAGTTGCATGTAGTACCTATTTTTAAAAAGGGCTGCCAACTAACCCCATCAAAGTATCGTTCAATAGCCCTACTGGATGTTGACTCAAAAATGTTTGCCTCGTTTTGCTACAAGAACTAACCAATGGGCTGTTCAAAATAACCTTCTCTGTCGGAATCAAGTTGGTTTTAGGGCAGGAGTCTTTACGACTTGTGCAGGGTATGTAGTAGACACATTTCTGGAATTAGCCTGGGAGAATGTTGACATCAATATTTTTGCTGCCACAATATATATTTCTTTCGCATTCGACCAGCGCAATCGAGGAACTCTTTGGATGAAACTAAGTGGTCAAGGTCTGCTCAGTGGCCTATTAAGAATATTGATATATTTACATACGAACACAACCATCAAGGCTCGATTAAACCTAGATGGTTAACTCACACGAGAAATCCCTACATCTCGGTGATTATGCCAAGGATGTATCCTTCCAACTTTTCTGTTCAATGGTTAGTTAGCGGACTCGGGAACGATTATTAGTGAAATCTCTTTAATTCTGCTGATCATTAAGGGGGCAAGAATCCCCTGGATATCCTATGTTGATATTATCCTGGTGGATTGAACCCATGTTGGGTTGCAAAGGCTATTGAGGGTATTTGAGACTTTCTGTGATAGAAATGATTTATTGATAAACACCACCAAAACCAAAATGATGTCCTTTGCCAGGGGGCGTAAGAAAAGATCCTTGTGGTGGATAAGTGGCTAGAGGTGGTGGTGGATAGAGGTAGTCTACGAATTTAAGTATCTTGGTTATTTTAAATCTCACCCTAGCCAAGTAAAACTGGCCTCCTAAATGTCTACAGGGAGAAGGCTACTAATCTTACCACATAGATGAAACTCCTTAACAATAAGTATGGAAAATTCTCTTCACTACCCGTGCAGAAATTTTATGAGGCCAAAGGTGTTTTCGCCCTTTATTTATGTCATCAAGATCCACCATTTGCTGGCTCACCAAAAATGTACAACCTGGGATGGATCTTTTTTTGGAAAAGGGCCCTTTGCTTGCCAGCTGCTACGCCCACGATAGCAATAAGATTTGAACCAGGGCTGCTCTCCGTAAATGCAAAGATACTTTGGGAAAAAGATTCTCCTGTGCAAAATGTTGGAATTCCCTCCCGCAGCCAACCTGTTTGCGGCCTTTTCAAAAGTGCTGCAAAGTCCTCCTGATTGGCATATTATTAAATGCAGATTGTTATTAGATTCGTATGGTTTAAACTACGAGAGGGTAATGGCAAACCTGGTGCTGTTTGAAAATGAACCCCAGAGAGCAGAGCGGTGTCAATCGTGTGAGGGTGTCTGAAAATATAAAAGACTCCCTGACTAGAGAATGGTACACAAGAGGGTTCATATCTGTGCCCCCTACCTTAATCAATTCCCGTCTAGGAAATGTTGTAACACACTACTGTGATTTAGGTTGAATATGTCATTAACTAAAGAGAACGGTCTGCAGATTAAGAAGGATGGTGATGAAGTTAACATCTGTCGTTTTTGTGCGACCGAAGGGGAAACGCTTAAACGTCTAGTCCGCGAATGCTCATATATTATCTCAAAAACAAAGGAAATGTTTGGCGCCCTTTATGGGAAAGTTTTGCATTGTGTCAGAAGAGATTATTCGGCTGTACTTGCAGAACCCGTCTACCTGGAACATGTGTAATAGTTTGTACCAGTTTTAATTAAGCATTGAGTTGACTCAATTTGAGGAAATTACTAATGGCAGTTTATTATGTGAGGTTGCATAGACTGAGAGGAATGATCATGAGTCTTAAGGATTTTAAGAGAATTGAATGTATTGATATTTCAAATGAATTTGCTATTGGGCCTCATTACAAGGTCGGCGGTAGCCATGCCGCTAAAACAGGCAGGCTGCCACCGAACTTGTGAATTTTTCCGGCGTCCAGGAATGGGCAATTACTGGGGTATTACAACCCCGGCGGACCCGGTAATTGGCCATTCCTGGGTGCCGGAAAATATTCTTCGCCATTCCCATTTGAGCCTGATAGCGCACATTGGGAATGGGGAGGCCGGATGCACCGGCACCATTCGTGAATGGTGCCGGTGCATCCGACATGCTCTGCTCGCTCTGCTGGTCGACCTGGCGAGCGAAAAGGCACCCGCGAGCAGAACTCGTAGTTTGCCGGTCCGTTGCCGGTCCGTTAACTACGGTATTGGCAAGCTTACCGGTACCGTAGTTACCGAACCGGCAAACTTGTAAGGAGGCTGATTGACTGTTTGTTGTATATAGGAGCCTCCTAATGTATGACAGCTAACAATATATGATCAATTGTTGCTAACCAGCAGCGCGACTGCTTTATGTATGTTTTATTATGTTGTATTTTGTGCAAGGTTTTAAGGAGTTAGCAGAGAGAAAGAAAGTATGCCACAGAAGGAGACAGGAAATGAAGGGGTACAGGAAAAGGGAGAAGGACACAGAGAAGGAATAGAGGAAATAGAGGGAAGAGAGCGTGCTTGAGCGTAGGAGTTGAACATTGAGTCTGATGAGATGGGGAAAAGGATAGAGGGGCAGGTATGTGGTGACAGTGAAGACCAGCTGTGAACTAAGTGTGATGGTATGGAGGGATAAGTAGGTAAGATGGAGGAGACAGAAGGGCAGGTTGGGTGCAAGGATGTATAAAACAGGGGGCCAGTACACTAAAGGAGACCGGGAGCCAGGATGAGGGTGACGAGATAGAGTAGACAGGAGGCGAGTATGAAGAGTTGGAGAAGATGATAAATATGAAGAGATGGCGTAGACGGGAGGTGAGTATGAGGATATGGAGAAGTCAAACAGGTGAGTATAAGGAATGGAGTAGACACAAGGTGGGTCTGAGGAAACGAGGGTGTCAAAGGGGTGAGTATGAGGAAAGAAATTAGACCTGGAGGGGAAGAAGACTGATAAAGAGGAAGTCAGTAGGGGTGAATTTTAGATAATGGCATGGACAGGTGCTAAAGGAGAGTATGAGAAGATACAATCAGAGATAATGGGGTGAGTGTGAGGAGATTGAGTAGATGGGACGTGATTGTGTGGAGATAGAGGAGTCAATGGGGTGAGTATGAGGGGTTGGCAAGGTTAAGGACATTATGAGGAGATACTGTTAGAGCAGACAGAGGTCAATGTGTGGAGTCTGGAGATGAGCGAGTCAAGGGTGGGATGTGTGAAGGACCGCCTGAGCATTTAATTTGGCTCACCCAAAGATGGAGACCACACATGGTACGTTTTATTATACTACACACTTTATTCAATTCTGAGGACATCCTGTCCTCACACGTTACTTCCCATAATCCACCCACCCTGAGCCCAACCTCTACAAATAACAAGGTTAACGGGCAATGTGACACATCGCCCTTTCTTAGACACTAGGTTGTACATCAACCCATTTCTTCAGTCAGTCTTGTCGGTTTTGTTTTTGGCCTCACGGGACCTCTCTCTCTCTGACGATCCAGACTTCTTATCGGCATTCTGCACTGCATCACCTCTGGCATCTCCCACACTTCCTCTGATGCCTCACTTCCTCCTTGGTATGTGTCTTCTGAGTCCCATGCACCCTTGTCTCTTCTGGCCATTCTTGTTCCGTTGTTCTCCTCTCTCTATTCTTTGAAATTAGATACGTTGTGCATATTGAGTCTTCCTTCCATCCATCATTTGGATTGTTTCAGCAACACCCTGTCCCCCACAGATGCCTCCCGGGTACCTTTCCTTCATCCCCTTCTCACAGCTGAGTCCTTGTCATGGCTCCTCCGGTCACAGTCTATCTGGTCACCTGGTCCTTGGCCCTGCAGGATTCTGGTTATGATCCTCGTGCCAAACATAAGATCCGCCGGGCGCGTGCCTGTAGTGCTGTGCAGCATATTGTGGTAATCCCTCAAGAGCTGGTACAATACTTGCTCAAATGGCTTGCCAGTGACCTCTGCCACCTGCAGTGCCCTCTTGATGTTCCCCATGAACCGTTTGACCATGCAATTGGCCTGGGCCCATAGAGGTAATTTTCCGGTGTTTAAACCCCATGTAGTGTGCAAAATTGGTAAAGTCTTGACTTGTGATGGGTGTGCCATTGCACAATTTTATGATTTTCTGGATGCTATATGTAGTAAGAATGCGGTATAACAGATGTAGTCGCAGTGGATGTGACAAGTTGTACTTTTGTGAATCGCAAATATTCATCTTGCACAACAAGGGCATAAGAACCATCCCTGATCGAGCTAGAAAGATCCACAGCCAGTCCCTACCTTATGCCATTGGGCAGTTGCGACATTTGTAAAGGGTAGGGCTGGGGTACCGGGGTTATAACACAGCATAGGGTGCAGATCTTGAGTATCTGCTCTACTCTACTGTCCAGTCCCAGGAACCAAGTCTTGTTTGTCCCCCGAGACTTTGCGCAGTGGGCCACTCACTGTGGCATCGGTTTCTTGGTAGCGTGAGCAATAACTCGCCAGACCCAAGAAAGATCTCTGATCAGATATGTTGTTATGCCAAGGAGCCACATTCAATGCGGCCACTTTGTCAGTGTCTAGACATATCCTACGTTCCAAAAAGATATCACAAAAGAATTTGAGAGTGTTTCCAGAATTCACATTTTTCTTTATTGAGCATTAGTCTGGCGGCCTCTAGTGCCAGGAAGACACAGTGTAACGCATCATCATGTTCGCTCATGAACTGGCCAAAAATGAAAATGTCATCACTGTAGTTGATGCAATTTCATAGTTGTTTGATGACCTTATGAATGTCCTCTTTAAATATTTCCGCCGCAGAGGAAATTTAAAAATGTAGCCATTTGTACCTGTATAACCCAATGTGGGTCACAAAAGTAGTAATATATCTACATTAAGGGACAAGTTCCATCTGATTGTACCACTTGTTGAGGTCTAGCTTCAAGAATATGGTTGCCCCTTTGAGAAGATGGATCATGTCCATAATTCTGGGAGCCTGGTGTCTTTCCTTTTGACTAGCTTTATTTGGCCACAGCATGTCTACACATAGCCTGATGGAACTTTCTGCTGTCTTCTTAGGTACGGGCGCTATCGGGGATGCCCAAGGAGTGGGCCTGGTCGCTGGCTCGATTATGTTTTGGTCCAGCAGATGGTGGATCTCTTCCTCCACTTGTTTCTGGATGTTGTTTGGGATTCCTCTGCAGTTCTGGGTTATGGGCCTAACCGACGGATCAATGTGCAAATGCACTTTCCAGTTGCGCAGTATTCCCACCCCTGTGAATAGCATGGGGAATGCTTTTACTATGTCACCTTCTTGAGCTATGTACTTGGACACCATGATATGGTAAAGGACATGCACCAGCCCCATGTCTATGGCAGTCTTGAAACTCAATATACACCTGCTATTGGGTTCGGTGGTGAGTAGGGTTAGTTGTATGCGTGCTGAGTGTGATTTGTGCAAGCATACAGCGGAAAACATGCCCTTGCTGGGTAACGCAGTGTTTCGACCCATATGGATAGATGTCCACAGATGACGGTTTCAGTTTTGGTGGGTGTGGGAGATTGTTCAATGCCTTCTCGCTCACTGTCCCCCTAGTGTTGATCAGGAATTTGGTTGGTGTGTCATTGACCTGTAGCATGAGCATGGGACTGTGTTCCTTGGCAACATCATTGGCCAGTGCCCACACGTATCCTCTTTAGCGCTGATCATCCGGGAAGGAAGATGAATCACTCTCCGATGGGGATCTTACTTCTATGCATCATATGTTTCTACGTGGCCAGGTCTGAGCTTCTTCTGTCTGGGGATCTGTGAGGTTTCCTCAACTGGTACCTGTTGCTTTCTCCCTCTGGCTATCTGTATCTTCTGGTTTGGCGGTTGGATTTACAGTCATCTGATCGATGTTTCATGTGCCATCTTCTGCTTGTCAGTGATGGTCTGTATGAGGTTGTTGCAGGCACGTTCCAGCAAACTGCTCTAAAATGGTCATCCCCTCTGCATGCTATGCATTTTTGTCCCAACGCCGGGCATGTGCCCTTGTGAGGGAATTCATATCCACATGGTAAGCACATTTTATCTGTCCTCTTGGCTCCCTCACCCTGAGCTGGCAACATTTTCTTGATCGTCTCTTGTTCCTTTGTCGTGGGTAGTACTTTAAGTTGGCTCTTATTGAATACTTTTAGAGTGAAGGCAGAATCCATTCTACCATTGCCAAAATCTCGCCCAGTGTTCTTCGTTTCTGCAGGAGTTTCTTTCTAAAGTTCGAGGACTTGCATCCTGATATCACCTGGGAACGTAATACTTCTTCGTTGGAGTCGCAATGAAAGCGTAATGTTTCATACTTATTCTGAGTCGCTTGACAAAGTTGTCCAGTGTCTCACTTTTTTCTTGTGTAGTCATATGAAACGCATGGCTCTCATAGTCCACTTTAGTGTGTGGCTCAAAGTAAGTAGATAGTGATTCCTTAATTTCTTGAAGCTTCGCCTCTTCGTCATCCACCAGCTCATATACTAGATCTTACACTTTCTCGCCAACTGCCAGAGTTAGGATGTTTTTCTTCCGCTCATCAATGAGCCCCATGGCAACATTGTATACCTTGAAGACCGTGGCCCAACAGATCCATCGTGGGCTTAGGTTACTCGTGTCTGGGATATCAAAAGCTGTGGGTAACTGTCATGGTACAGCCTCCCCTCATGCCATCTGAAACATCTCGGAAGATCGTGCTGACACTGTGGCTGGGAAATCTTCCGCTGGTATCTTCCCGTCACCCTTCGTACGGACTTTCTAGCCCCTGAGTTTCCTCACTAACCAGCTCCAGGCACAACCCCAGCTGACTCGCCTGCCAAATGGTCCTGCCACATTGTGGATACTGTGGTCAAACTGCGTGGCTTAAAGCATGGGGCCGCGTCGTCTTCTGTGCACCACCATGTGACTTGTCAGGTGTCACGATAGGAGGAATCCTGCCCCTTCTGAATGTATATCCCTCATCAGTGGGTCGGATGTCAGCATCCTCCTGGCACTCTTCTATGTTGCTGTGGGCGATGGTGCACCCTTTATCTTAGGGTAGCACAACGTAAGTGTGATAATCACTACCACCGCCTGAGGATCAATTTGTCTGTCGGGCCGTCTCGGGAGGATAGTTTAGGGGCAACGTGCTCACCTTGGAAGCAAGACGACACAGAGCAACACAGGTTTGATCCCCGGGTCCGCGCTTAGAAACCTCTGGGTATGAAGCGCGTTATAAATAACCAATCATATCTCCGCTACTACCCAGGATGCAACTGTGCCGTAGGGGTTAGCGGGTCGGGGACGCACCAAGGATTTTGCAACGTGGATCACCCTGTACAGGTTGGTCGGCTATCTCGTTGCCAATGTGATGTTGCACGAACATCTATGTGTGAGGGAGTGCATCAACATTTAATGTGGCTCACCCACTACACACTTTATTCAACTCTGAGGACTTCCTGTCCTCACATGTGACTTCCTATTAATCCACCCACCCCAAACTCAGCCTCTACACATAACGAGGCTAATAGACAACGTGACTGGGGTGTGAGTGAGTAGGAGACAATGGGGTGAAGAGGACCTGAAGTAGAGTATGAGAAGGTACTGTTGGAGCTGCGGGGAGAGAATGAATAGACGGAGGAAGTGAGCGTGGGGCGGGTGTCTGAGGAGATGGCGAAGGCCGGGAAGGTGAAGGAAACTGTGATGAGGGGTGTGTGTGCTGATGGGGGAGATAAACGAGGAATGCGACAGAAGGAAGGGACCGCCATCGAGAAATGCCAGGGGACGGCTGAGTGCACATTATCCCCAAGTGCAGCAGCGTGTTCAGGCAGCGTTATAGATCCCGTTCTTGGGATAGCAGACATGTCGGTGCAGCCAGACGCGCCGCCTGGCTCCTCGAGTTACGTGGACCTCGGTCACTGTACACAGCCGAGCCTGTAATAACCAAACACCGCACATCCTCCCGCTGGAAATGTGATAGTCAGGGAGGCCGGCTGAGCCCTGCTCGCCGGAGGTGGGGGCAGGGGGCGAGTGGGGGGAAATAAATAGAAGCACCACAGAAGGGGACCTGCTCGCTCCATATCGATCTCTCCCCCATCCCGCCTCCCCCGCACACACTCCACAGGCATATGCCTCCAAGAAGCTGCACACGGGGCAACAGGGTTTTGGTTGCGAAGCCCACAGCAGTGTTTAATTGTATATTAAAACACTGTACACTTTTGTGAGCAGCTGAGTCCGCTAACCCCGTGCAGTCGGCGGCGGCCCACTCACTCCCTGCAGGCGTGTCCCATATGCGATACTGATGCGCCCCTTCTCCTAGACACCAACTCGATAGTCGAGTCAATCTGGCCGCATCTACGCCGAAGCCTTTATTCTTTCCAATGTTTGCCTTTGGCCCCTGTAGCTCCTCGTAGGGGAATGCCTGCCAACCGCTATATATCAGCTGTGCACACAGACCTGTTCCAGATCTGGGCTCCTTCTATCCTCCCAGTATATGGAATATCTGATTTGATTTTTTAAATGCATCGCGTTTTAAAACACGGCCTGGGGGGTGTCGTGGGGGCCTTAACGTTCCTTTGTCTCTCAAACAGCTTCTCTCATACTAAATGCTAAATTCACAATAGCCCCCACCCCTCCTCCCGCCCTCCTAGTTTATTGGGGAAGAAAAGCCGCAAAGAAACCCAAATCGCAAACAAACGAGTAGCAGCACACCAACAATTGTTAACACACAACATGAGAGATTTAGCATAACCACGTGCGCGCATGTGTTATGTCTAAACGCGCCCTCGCTAGCTGGATGTACGGCAGTTGAGACAAGCTGCGCTTAAGACGCTTCTAGAAAGGCATAACTGCACCCATCATGCATTACTGCTCGATTTCACACCTGGAGTTCCTGCAGTTCTCATAGCTCATCTTCCGATACAACTCTTGGATGTCATTTAGGGGTCGACATGGGTCACAACTGCAACCCCTGAGGTCTCTGTTGTAATGTGCATAGGCGCGTGTGGAATGTTGATGCTGGTTCAGGAATCAACATTCCACAAGGGCCAGTTTATCTCTGACTCTGGTGGTTGTACCTCGACATTGGGGTCCATGCAATAAAGAACTTAAATACACTTATCTGTGTGAGGAGATTGTGTCATTGGCGACGAGGATTTGCGTGGACCCTGGCTTCATGCGTGCATTGCTGTTTCTGTTGCCTTTCCCGCTGCTGCCGGCGCACCGTTGCCCCATCCGCGCAGCGAAGAAAACACACTGCGAAGTCGTTGGCATCTATCCGAACGGCCCGGAGAACGCTGGAGGATTGGCGGGGGCCCTGTTAGGGCACCGGAGAATTAGTGCTGCCCGTGCTGTCACCACCGCCAGATTGCAGGTGCTCTGTCTACGGAGGTCTCCGTACAGTCGTGTTGCGGTCACGGCTGCAGGCGGGCCCCGCATGGACGTATACGGCCCTGCCTGACCGTCTCACCGCCGTGTGAGCTGAGCAGTCACAAGTTGGTGTGACTTGCGGTGGTCTCTGGAGGCTGCACAGGAGTCCAGCCCAGGCTCGGGTGAAGGATTGGTCAAGAAGGGTGAAGGAGTGGCCTGAGACGCGATACGGATACGTGTCCGCCCGAAGTCCTCTTTTTGTTTTGCCGGCTGCTGCCATCAGGGGGCGGGGCTATCTCCAGAGTCTCCGCTTCCTTGGGGGAGGAGACGCGGATGTAGCGGCTGCTCCAGGCTACGTCCTAGGAGGATTTCGGAGTGTCGCTTCATGTTCCATGCCAGCTGAGTGCTGCGGTGCTCACTTTGGACAGGTGACGGCAGCAAGGGGTTGATGGATACGGCTGCTATGCTGCACCGGTAGGTCGCTTTGACTTTTTTTTTTTTGCAGTTGTCTGTCTCACGGATTACCTGGATTGCATCTGACACTCACTTACGCGGGGCCAACCGGCCTGATTTGGAGTACTGCATTTTTACGTTTCAGTGCATGAAAACAAAGTGACAATTTACGGAGACGCTTCCTGATTGGTTTGGGACAAGGAACCCTTTTGGTTTCACGAGGAGCGTACTGTTTCCTGGTTTGTGGTCTGCAAATTGATTTTTTTTTTTGGGTGACCAGCGCATCGATTTAACATGCTACATACAGCTGCAAGGCCTCCACCTGCCTTTTTGCCAAACCCTGGTGAACCTACTGCCCCTTGGGAGCAGTGGGTGGATGCCTTCAAAGTATACCTGAGGGCCGCCGGCGGTGCAAAATTCAACGATGATGAAAAGGAGGCTGCATTGCTCAATTGTATTGGTACTGAGGGGTTGAGGGTTTTTCGTCACTTGCCTGGAGAGAATGTAATGGTTCCAGGTGGCGGTGAGGGAGAGATGGTTATAAGTGCATATGAGACTGCCCTAAAAAAATTGCAAATTCGATTTCGTAAAAGAGTTAATGTGGTTTTGGAGCGATCTAAATTCTTTTCTAGGGCACAAGGATCCACGGGAAGCATAGATACTTATGTTACGGCATTACGAGCGCTAATGGCCACGTGTGGGTTTCCTGGTAATGGGGATGAACACATCAGGGACCAAATTATGATGAAGATCTCTAATCAAAAAATCAGAGAAAGATTGTGGATTGAGAGTGACCCATCCTTAGATAAGGTTTTGGAGATTGCTAAGGGCAATTGAGGCTTCCAAGACGAGCGTACAGATTGTTACTGAGAGGGATGCTTCTAGGGAGGTTGTTCATGCTGTAATACCAAAGAATAAGAAAAATGTGGATAAGGTGAATGGTCAAGTGGGCAGGTGGTCTAAGGGTAAGGATGGGTGTAAAAATTGTGGTTGGTCCAGCCATGCGGCTGATTCCAAGTCCTGTCCCGCTAGCAATGTTGAATGCAGGAAATGTAGACGCGTGGGCCATTATGCACGCATGTGCAAAGTGCAAGTGGTGGCTAATGTGGCTCCAGATGATTCCAGAATGTTACAAGAAGGTGCCTCTGGCGGTACACCTGAACAGGGTGTGATTCTGCATGTGGTTGGAAGTGTGCAAAAGGGTCCCTGGGTTTCAGTATTGGTGGATGAGCATCCTGTGGCTATGTTGGTGGATTCAGGGTCACCTTACACATTAGTAGCTCCAGAAGTGTATCATGAAGTATTGGGTAAACAGATTTCAACTTTATTGGCTTCGGACATCAAGCCATGCGCATATGGGCAGAACCCTATTGATGTACTGGGATACAATTGGTCCAATTTTTCCTTCAATGGGAGGAAGGCTTTGGGTAAACTGTAGGTCGCCTCCAAGGGCACTAGTGTGTTGGGTTGGGATGAGCAGGCAGCTTTACAAATGCAGATTCATCCAGGTAAGGAGGTGACAGTTCTCAGTATTGTAGAGGGAGCGGTGGATAGCAACATAGTTATGCCAATGGTACTCATGAATGAGTTTCCAGAGGTATTTTCGGATACTCTCAGTAAGCTCAGAGGTTTTGCCCATCGCATTGTGCTGAAGATGGGCACAGTCCCTAAAGTACACAAAATGAGGAGAGTGCCGGTTGCGACAAGGGAGGCATTGAAAGCGGAGTTGACCAAATTACAGACGGCAGGTATAATTGAACCTATTGAGTCGTCAGAGTGGTTGTTTCCCGTGGTCTTGGTCAAGAAGGGTGATGGGAGTATCAGAATGTGTGTAGACCTTCGGGAGCTTAATTCTAGCATTTGGGTAGATCGGCATCCCTTGCCGAACATTAACGAGTTGTTGTTGACATTGGGGGATTCGAAGTATTTTTCCACCTTTGATTTGTCAACGGCGCACCATCAAATTGACCTGCACATTGACTCTAGGCCTCTCACATCATTTGTGACTCCTTTTGGCGCATACCGTTTTTGTCGCACGCCATTTGGCCTTGCTTCAGCTTCTGCTGTGTTCCAACGGTTAATGCAGCAGATGTTTGGAGGGGTCTCTGGAGTAAGTTATTTTCAGGACGAAATCTTGGTGTGGGGTAGTAGCAGGGAGGAACATGATGTTAGGGTCAGGAAGGTCATGCAGAGAGTGGTCTGACTGTAAAACTAAACAAATGTCAGGTGGGTGTGGAGGAGGTTCCCTATTTAGGTCATACCCTGAGTTCGCAGGGTATTAGCCCTAAGGGGGAGTTGGTACAGGTTATGAGAGACACACCAGTTCCAGCAAATAAAGACCAGCTGAGGGCTTTCCTGGGCCTTGCAGAGTATTATGTTAAATTTATATCCAACTATGCTGAGAAGACGGTGGCCATGAGGGCCCTCATGAGGAAGTCAGTCAGATTTGTGTGGTCTGAGGAGTGTGGGGCAGAATTTGAGCTGGTTAAGAGAGATGTGGAAAATGCTCCGTGCCTGAGGTCATTTGATCCCAAGAACAAGACTGTACTTACGGTGGATGCGAGCGAGATGGGTTTGGGTGCGGTGCTAGAACAATGTGTGGATGGTGAATGGATGCCGGTGGCCTTTGCCTCAAAGACGCTGAGAGATGTGGAAACCAGGTACTCGGTAATTGAGAGGGATACCTTGGCTGCGCTGTGGGCTTCAAAACATTTCGGCACATTTCTTTGGGGTATACGGTATGTAGTCAGGACGGACCACAAACCGTTGGTGCAGGTGTTTTCTACCAAAGGTGTGATGGCAGTATCCCCGAGGATTGCGAGGTGGTTGGTGGAGCTACAGGATTACAATTTCTCTTTGCAATATTTTCCAGGGAAGTTTAATGTTGTGGCGGATTGTTTGTCCCGTTTGCCTGTGATGGAGGGTGACAGTCACAATCAGGCAGGGTTGGTGAAAGAGGAGGACTTGCAGGGGTGTCAGGTTGCTTATGTGGCTTCTGCTGTGGAGAAGTCATTGTGGGATGTGGAGTCTGAGTCTGATGTTGAATTAAAATGGATCAGGGAGGGTCTGGTTAAAGGTTGGCATACCGTTAAGGACAAACCCGAGGGGAGAGGCTATTCCCAGGTATTGCATGAATTGGCTGAGGGTCCTTGGGGTGTGTCCAGAGGTGTCAGGTTAATCCCCCCTGTAAGTCTAAGAGGTAAAATTGTGGAATTGGCGCATGCTGGCCATTTGGGTCGGTCTTTGACCAAGATGAGACTTGGGGAAGATTACTGGTGGCCGTCTATGGACAAGGATGTGGAACAGGCGGTGAAAGATTGTCAGGCTTGTGCCATCAGTGATAAAAGCAAGATAATGCATCCCCAACCGGTACATCCTGTAGATGTTCCCGAGCAAGTCTGGACCAAATTGGCTTTGGACATCATGGGTCCTTTTGAATGTCTTCAGCCTGAGTGTAGATATCTGTTGGTTTTGGTGGACTACACGTTCAGGTGGATCGAGGTAGCCGCCTGTGGTAATATCACTACAGATTCTGTTATTGCTTTTTTGAGGAAAGTGTTTGATCGTGAGGGATGACCGGCCAACTTAGTTACAGATAATGGTGTGCAGTTCACATCCAGAGCCATGAGAGAATTTTTGGATCAGCATGCCATTTCCCATCACCGGACTGCTTTATATAATCCATGTGCCAATGGTCTGGTTGAGAGGGCGAATGGTACCATTAAGTCTGCTAAACAATTGGCTTTGGCTAATGGTTTGGATTGGCAGGAAGTAGTGACACAGTACCTGGCTGCGTATCATAGGACTCCTTCAGTGGCTATGGGAAAGTCTCCATTTGAACTCATGAGGGGCAGAAAAGCAGGAACTATGTTGAGAACTTTGGCTTTAGGTGGCAGTGGTTCATGTAATGTGGATCTGCAAAGTATGCATCGCAGTATTCTGGCGCACCAATTCAGGAAGGAATTAAGCATTAGGCCTGGGGATAATGTGTACATAAAAAATCCTAGGTTGGTTCACAAAGGCAATAACACGTTTTTACCCCCAAGGAGAGTTGTGAAGACCGGTAAGGGTCATGTACAATTGGAGGATGGCTCCGTGTGGAGTAAAAGACGTGTGGTGGTGGATGGAGTCAAGCGTGCTGGAATGTCAGGTGCAGATTTGAGAGGGGAATCTCAGGATGTAGCTCTGGATTTTGATCCTGTGGGTTCCCAAGAAGTGAGGTGCGAACAGGAAGAGGATGTGCCGGGATCTTCTGGTTCAGGTGTGAATGGGGAGAGTGAGATGGTTCCTCCTCAGCAAGCTGATGTGGGGCAAGGTGGGGGCCGCCTCGCTAGGCGGTGTGAGCCCCCCATAAGGTTTAGAGACTACATTTGTTAAGTGTTGCACTCTTGTGTATTTCAGGTGCGATGGTCTTGATTACTATTCTGTATCATTCCGACATGTTTTGTTTATGGAGGAAGGGTAGCTATATGTTACTGTTTCTTTCACCATTACTTTTACTTTTATTTCCTGTTCACTTTGCATTTTGTTAATGTTGTTTTGGTTATGTAAGGGAAGAGGATATGTTGTAATATGCATAGGCGCGTCTGGAATGTTGATGCGGGTTCAGGAATCAACATTCCACAAGGGCCAGTTTATCTCTGACTCTGGTGGTGGTACCTCGACATTGGGGTCCATGCAATAAAGAACTTAAATACACTTACCTGTGTGAGGAGATCGTGTCAGTCTCCCTTGCTACCCCTGTGGTCTCCCTTGTTACCCCTAAAAGAAAAGTAAAAACATGTTGTATTTATTTATTTATTTTACATTGAAGCTCCTGGGCTGTGGGCAGCAGCATGTGGCTCTTGTTTCTGGAGTGGCTGGTTTTCTGATGGCTATAGCCAGTAAGATAGGTGGGTTGAGCGCTGGCTGCTGCAATGTGTGTGTGATCTGCAGGTTTCAGGTTTGACTCCCAGCAAGGTCAACTGAGCCTTTCATCCTGCTGCGATTGATAAATGAGTACCAACACAGGTTGGGTGGTATTGTATGTATATTTGTTCTATATGGAGCGCTTAAGCGTAAATGCTATATAATAACAAATCATTATCGTTTGGCCTTGCCTTCACAGTCATTTGTGTAATATGGGCCTATACGCACTGATATCAATGATGCATTTGTTGATCCATTCTTGTATGAAATGTATATCACTTTACAGTGATATCCTAGCAATATATTTTGTAGTGTACTCACAAACAAGGCTATGTGATGCCACTTCCTGTTTTGTTGTGGGGTGAAAGGTCGTGTTCCATTGCTTCCCGTGATGTAACTTTGGGGTGTGGGTCAAGTAACATCACTTCCTGTGAGGTCATCAGAGGTCAAGGGTCGTGTGATGTCACTTCCGCTACCCCTGGAATTTTGGGGAAATGACGTCCCTGCTTGAATGGCTCCAAGCAGACTGTCTCAGGCTAACTAAGGGATAAAACTTCAGACAGCTCCAGTGTCTCACAGGCTAAAGGATGGGAAGTCAAACGGGTTCAACCCCAGCTCCCCCAGGCTAATGCACTAGATTTCACACAGCCACAGTCGCACTACTCACAGGCCCATGGGCGACTGTGGCTGTGCGAACACACAGCTCCAATCCTACCCTTGCAGGCTAAAGTGTGGGGCTGCACAGAGCTCCAACTGCACCCCTTGTTGGCACTTTTGTGATCCCTGCTGAAATACTTGCTTCTCACAGGAAACCAGGGTCTTCGGGCTCAGTGTCCAATTCTTCTGCAGCATTTCGAAATTCATCTATTTTTACCCAGCTAACAAGAGGAAGACCCTGGAGTTCGGAACTGTGTTAACAAGGACTGCAGGACCACAAGTGGGTGGCAGGTGACAACAGTGGTTTCCAGAGCAGTGTGACACGGGCCGTTGACATTGACACTAGAAGCTGGAACCCGGAGTTAGAATCGCAAGACCTGGATTAACATCAAATGGCACCCGTCAACTCTTGGCTGATAGGATTTCACTGCTAGTGAAACTTGCAATGGCCCTCCAAAAGCAATGCAGGTGTCAGAGCAAAGCCTGCTGTGTGCCCTTCATGGCAACACTGTGGGAGTCTGCGCGGAATCTTCCATGCGTGGAGGACACAGATGATTGTCTCCTGCACAGGAATAGGCCATGCTGGGAAATCCTTCCTGCACGGACACAGAAGGGACTTTGGGATGAAGCTTCCCGGTGTCCAAAACATCCAGCACTCTAAAAAAAGGCCTCTCAGTGTGAGGGGCACGGATGACTCCATGATAGCCCGCTATGACCGAATGGAAGACCCTCTTCGACACCCATTCATACTCTAGGATATCCACTCCAATGTGAAACAGAGAGGACTCTGGGATATTCCCAGTATGATGAAATAGAGAGGACTTTGGAATAGCCCCCCCACGGTGGAAGAGTGATATCTTTGAGGTCCAGGAGGATAGCTCAGAGGCAATGCACTTGTCTTGGAAACAAGACAATGCAGAGCAGTACAGATTCAAAACCCGGTCCGCGGCTTAGAGGCTGTACTCTGGCATGAAGTGTGATATAAACACACGATTCCATAAAAAAAAAGATTCCCTCTCCAGCGTGGTAAAGAGACGACTCTTGGACAAAATGGCAACATAATATTCCTTATCCTCCTCAGTTAGCCTCTGGCGGGGAGGCTGAATGACAAGACCAACGTCCTTTGGTGTTGTGTGGCGTGCTGGAGTGAGATTCAGAATAAAACAGCACAATCAGCAGTATGTTGAGAAAGACCCAATAAGAGATCGTTTTCAAACAGGTAGATTGGCTCAATTCGGGTTCGAATGGGGAGAGTCCAACCAGAATGAGTCCTTTTGCCAACAATCCTTTGTTGGAGAATTGCACGAGTGTTTGTGGTATGTTTGCGTACTCTGTTGTGTAGATTCCAAAAATATCACGTGGAGCCCGACTCAAAAGTGTCAGTTCTACAGGGGTTCTTTGTTGGTATGTTGCATGTGCGTTCGCAGTATGTTCATTTCATTTTAGTGGGTGGCTTTGCTCGAGTTACATTTCCCATGAATTGATGTGTGTTCGTTGAGGCTGGGTGCTTGCCTCATGCTACTATTAGTTGAATAATTGAGAGGGAGGTGTCTGTGCCGTGAATCCGGCGACGTCTAGTGGAGGCTTGCGGTAACCACGGGCTGCTGTGCGGGTCGTGGGTACTGAGTAGCTCCCTCGTGAAGGAGGTGCTTGCGTTGAGCGTGACCGCCCGGGGCAGCGATAGCACCTTGCTTTTACTCACGGTTGGCGTGGAGGGCTGAGCAGCGCTGGTGCCCTGAATGTGCGCACGGCGTGCGCTGTTGGAACTTCTGCTTTCGGCAGCAGCGTGCCCAGCGGGTGCGACTCCGCGGGTGGGTCTGCGGGCCTGTTGTGCCTGGGGCGTTCCTGCAGTGTGGCGCAGCGTCTCCTTGAGGGGTTGTGGCATGTGCAGCAATGGAGCCGTTTCCGCCTGGTCACCAATGTGGTGTAGTGCAGTGGCGAGCAGAACTATGCGGGCCCCGCACGTCTGGCTGACTATCTCGGAGCAGTAACCCTTCGCGGGCTTTCTGTCTCCCATTTATTATCTCTCCTCCACGTGGTCTTCCACAGCCACGTCCCCCGTGGTCACATGACCATCACAGCTGTTTACTGAAAGGCAGGTTGTTTTCCTCTGTGTGAACATGTTTAGGAAGAGAGTTCCAGAGTTTTGATGGGAGAAAGGTGAAGGAATCGGAAATGGAACGGAGGAGCTTCCGAAGCTTGACAACATTACGAAAGCATTGTGGCTGGATCGTAGCCGTCTCAACGGTTGCTAGGGGGTGAATTTCCTTCTGATGGAATCGGGCCTCTGACATGTAGTGCATGGTGGGTGTGGCACAGAAGTTTGAAGCGAATACTCTTTCTGATGGATTGTGGGAAGACAATGTATATTGTGTTTTATGTCTTATCAGTCCCAGGAGCAGTCTAGCCGCCGCATTTTGGAGTTTTTATTGCCTTTTAAGTTGTTATTTTGGTAGTCCAAGGTAAAGACTAATGGGGTGAAGGCTCAAGTCGAGGGTACAAGCAGGGGGACGGAGTCTATCCACTTTTTTTAGAGGGTAGACTCAGTCCCTCCTCCCAGCTAAAATGAGGAACATTGAAAGTCTTCTTTGCATTTATGAATTAAAGCCGACCTCGGGGATCGAACCTGCAGTCAGATTGGCAGGCTAGACACTTCACCACTGCACTATATAACGGGATGAAAAATAACAAACAACTAAAGGTGAAATGTGCCATTTTGGTACTGCAAGTGCCAGGGAAAACATTTGTATTGGTTCTTGGAGTTGAAAACATGCACACCTTTTAACGTTTTCAAAAACACTATTAGCGGAAAACATCCTCTCTTGGTTTTGTGTGTGTGTTGATTTTATGAAAGGCAAATGCCATTCGTCCTGTGGTTATGCAAAGCCAATTTAATGAAATATGCATATTTCGCCTAAATATGGTAATTTATGGCGGTGTCACATCCCATTGCGTTTGTTAATGAGTCCCCCCAACTTTTATTTTTAGGACTTGACCCATGATGGCATAGACTAGTCTTGAAAATACAAGTGTGGTGACTACCAAGGTCCTGTTCATGAAGGTCAGGTAGGGCACAATGCATTGGATCGTTTGGAGCTGGAAGAAGCCCTTTAAGAGGTTTTTACGCTCCAGTGTAACATTGATGTTCTTTGTGATTCTGAGGTTTCTGACAGTTGTCCTTCGAAGAGACCGGGTCCCCATTTCATCTGGCCAAATGCTTGGTGTGAGATTTGGTGGTGCTATGCCACATACTGTAATCTCTATTTTGCTTGGGTTGCGTGTACGTCTGTTTTTAATGACCCAAGAGTCCATGTGTGCAAGGCATGTGCTGAGGTCAGCTGTGTTAGCTGTACAGTCAAGTGTGAGCTTGTAGATTATTTGGGCGCCATCTTCCGAGATGAAGCAAGTGATGGCTACATTCTTAATAAGTTCCAGGAGCAGGGTTATGTACATGTTGATAGACAGGTCCCATGGTGTACCCTGCATGCCAACTGGTGGGGGAGTTTTATCAAAGGGGCCATCTGTGTTGTTTCAGTTCTCTCTGTAAGGAATGAGGCCATCCAGCCTAGGGGAGTTGCTTTTACTAGTCTTTTTAATATGATCTCACTGCTACTAGTGTCCAATGCAGTGGAAATGTGGGCATAGGTATTCTATCAAGCTCGCTGGATTTCTAGCATTGACCGTAACGAGGAAGTCCTGGCTGGGATAAGGATCAAAGGCTGTTAGTGTTGGGGGAAATTGTGTATTGGTGCAGTTCTGCCATTGTTGGATCTGGTAAAGTTGGTCATTTGCTGTCCTGGTGGTATTGGATTTGAAGAATTATGTTACGGGATTGTGTTGAGATCGAGTCACAGAGGTTGTTAGTTGGTGTGGTGCCATGTTGGAGGCTCCAGGGTGTTTGAATGTGTGGATTATTTCAGAGACTCCCTTCTGTTCATGTTGTGTTGGTTCTATTCGATGGGGGCAATGGCTTTTTTTTAAAATTTGATTAATTTGCTCTCTGATGTGGCAGCTGTTTATAGTCGGCCAATTCATTGGTAGGAAAATAATAGTTCCGAGGTCATTAAGTTTGGGGCTAATCCATTTGGGAAGAAAAGCTGAACAGGATGGAGAGATCCAACATCTTTTTTTCATGAAGCCCTCCCGACACTCCTGACTATTCATATAATATGTATGCCCATGGTTTCAAACAGGGAACACTCTTCTGAAACATTACATTCTCTTAAACCTTTATGACATAACACCAAGTGATAAATCAAACTTTGACAGACCCCTGTAATGGCTAGTGAGCAGCTCCCACTCACCTGAAAGTGAATCTCCCAATTAAGTCTTGAGCCTTGAGTTACAATTTAGATCAAGGTAGGGCAATTGTTATCTAATGTACAACCCTCGATACATCTATTTCTTGTGTTTTTTTTTAGTTGGTGACTATCATTTCTTTTTTCTAAGAGGCTCTTCGTGGTTGTGCCCTTTGAATGTGGTTAGATGTGCAGCAATGCAGTGTGTGCGGCGGATATTGGTTGCCCTTAATGCCAGGTATGAGCACTGTTGAGAGCATTGCAGGGCAAGAGGGCTTTCCGAGGTGTAAAATAGCTTTCACAATCCTTCCAGCATTGGGTACTGAGTGCAAAGGTCTCCTGAATAATACTCAAATGGATCACCACATTTTTTTGATATTTTCCACCAAAACAAAAGCACCATTTTTGGACATAGGGAACCAGTACCTCATATTCTGTTAACATTTGGATTTCGTTTCAGGGGCAAGCTGCTTAATAGTGTCAACTTCCATATTTAAAATAGAATGTGTGCAGTTAAGAAGAACAAGCCTTAGAAACATTCACCACTATGGGAGGAAGGAGATGTTAATTTATATATCGAGTGCTGGCAGTTAAGGAAGGTTCTCACATCTTTAGAATTGCATGGAAAATGTCAGCCTTGTCTCCAGAATGGCATTGCATCAATCAAAGGTAAACAAGGAAAAGCTAAAACGTTCAAGGAACAGAGATCTTGTAGAGCTTAGGGCATTTGATCTCACACATAGGTTGTCAAGCCCCTCAGGCATATGAGAGGTGCTGATCCACTTCAGAAATGTGCGAATACCTGTTCCTAGCTGAGCTAAAAGGCCATGGCACTGGTGAGACTCGATTCCCGGCCCTTCAGACATCTCAGAGGCTCTGCTCCTCAGGGACATCAGAGGCTCTGTCCACATGGATATAAAAGGTCTTGATTCTCCTCGGGGAGGTAGGTTGACTTGCTCTTGATCAAGACTGACTGTGACAATCCTTAACTTCAGGGGTAAGAGAGGTCCAGCAGACCCCCTGTGCACATGCTGGCTCCATTACCCAGGGATTTGGGAGGGCCAAGCTTCTCTTCACAAATGTGAGGGAGGCTATTTCCTCTTAAGACTGAGAGACTCTGCACCTATGAGAGCACCCACAGAGTCTCTGCCACTCATTGCGGTATATTGAGGTATGTATTAACTCTATTAGGTGAGAGATTCTACTCCTCAGTGAGTTAAGAGACCTGGCCCATTGGGCAGGTGTGAGGCCCATCTGCGCCAAGAGGCCATAGATTCTGCTCCTCATAAATCAAGGTGCCTTGTTTTGCCTCATGGAAATGAGATGCCCTAGTCCTTGCTAGGTAGACCGTAGCCCTGCTCCACCTGAGTGTGTGAAGCCTTAATGTTTATTGGGGAAGCTAGCAGCCCTGATCCTCAGGGGGTGGAGAGGGATTTCACCTCACCAGATAAGTAAGAGGCCCTACTCCTTAGGTTGGCCATGCTCTTCAGCGGCGTGAGAGACATTGATCCCCAGAGGAAGCGATAGGCCCTGCTTCTCAGGGGGTTGGGAGGCCTCGCTCCTCGTCAGAGAAGTGATAGGCCCTGCTTCTAAGGGGGTTGGGAGGCCTCGCTCCTCCTCAGAGAAGTGATAAAACCCTGCTTCTCAGGGGGTTGGGAGGCCTCACTACTCCTCAGATATGATATAATATGATAGGCTATTTATAACACGCTTAATACCCAGAGGTTTCTAAGCGCTGACACGGGGATTGAACCTGTGTTGCTCCGTGTGGTCTTGCTTCCAAGGTGAGCACCTTGCCCCTGAGCTATCCTCCAGAGTCAAAGAAGTGAGAGCCCTAATCCTTAGGTTGGCCCTGCTCCCCAGTGGTATGAGAGACATTGATCCCCATAGGAAGCGACAGGCCCTGCTTCTCAGGGGTTGAGAAGCCTCGCTCCTCCTAAGAGAAGTGAGAGGCCCTACTCCTTAGGTTGGCCCTGCTCCCCAGTGGTGTGAGAGACATTGATCCCCATAGGAAGCGACAGGCCCTGCTTCTCAGGGGTTGAGAAGCCTCGCTCCTCCTAAGAGAAGTGAGAGGCCCTACTCCTTAGGTTGGCCCTGCTCCTCATAGGAGTGAGAGGCACTGATCCTCCTCGTGGAAGCGAGTAGCCTGCAAGTCTGTGAGCTCTGGGCTGACTGCCTCTTTAAGAGATCCAGTTGCCTTCGTTTGGGATTTCCTGGCTGCTCTGGCAGAGATTAAACCACAGACCCAGCCAAACATATTTGTGTGGGAGGAAGAGAGCAAACTGCGCCTTTTCTATGTGTGCCAATGTTAACTGTCAGAGGGAAAGGAAGTCATTGGGGCAGAGGTAGCAGCGGCTTATAGAAGTAACCGACTGGGGACTATTAACATTCTTTAATGGACAATACGTCATCAAATGTGCAGGATGTCTAGGGCGCAATCCTCCCCTAAGGGTGGGTCTTTAGGAAGCTATAAATATAAAGATGTCTTTTTGTTGTTGTGCTATTCCCCAAACTGAAAATGAAACATCACATTATTATTTCATGTTTCTGCTTTATAACAACACGGCTAGGAAGCTGTCACCTAAGACAGATACGTACCTAACAAAAGCATGCATGCATGTATGGAAAGCGATGTATGCGTACGAATGTACGCATGTTTATAATCACATACGCATAAATGCATGCTTTACATATCCAGGAGTGCATACATGCACAGACGCTGACACGCATCCCTTTATATGCACGTACATGTGAATAAATGTTGTCTTCATCACACAATATGTGTACACATTTACACGTGTATATATACAGCCACAAGCGTAGGCATCACAGCTCTACAAAGGTAGGCGCACAATGCCGTTTATTTCCTCGGCCCCTGCTCTTACAGAGTGCATTACCTACAGTGATTGAGCCCAAACGATAGTTCCTGTATGTCCTGTCTCAAGCTTCCCTCCACATCCTCTGCAGCTGCCCCGCACTACTGGTGATATCATAACTTGCTGCTCGCAGGTTCGAGTCCAGCCTGGGCAGGTTCAGCCTTTCAAGGAGCGAGCGCTGCTGAATGGGCTAATATTAACTATTAACACCTGCTCTCTAATAAGGAAGGAGCCATTTAGCGTGTTGGTGAATTTTATCAGAGTGGTCAATATCATATTAACGTTTGTTGCAGAACAGTGGAAATAATGAACTAGCCCCCCCGCTGGTGCTCAAAGGCGAGAAGGACTGGTCTGGCGTGAGGGGGCAGATAGAGGGAGCAGATGCTGCGGCACCTCCAGCCCCTCACTCTACCCCCCCCCTACGGGATCAGAATCTGAGGAATACGACGATCACCCACCGCCATCAATTGCACCCTCACCTTCAGAGGTTCCACAAGATATGGTTGGGCTGAGCGACCAGCGGGATTTCTCGGGTGGAAGTGTCCCACCTGACAGCCACCCAGAGGGCACTAGTAGAAGTGTACCAAAAGAAGTAGTGCAACTGTGACCCCGGCGGGGAACAGAGTAGGCAGGACGGGTTGCAGCCATGCCGATTGACAGCCAATTGAGTTGTAACAGATTTCAGTTTAGCTGTAACTGCTATCGGGTAGTAAAGTGGGGAAGTGTGCTTTAAATTCACAAAGCACAGTTCCGGAATGGTGAAAATGGTGTCAAAAAGTAGTAGAACTGTTTACATTAAAAAATAAAAGTAGTGGAACAACGCTTCCGACTGTTCCCGCTAACTTCGACGACTGCCAGGGGGGACCCTAAGATTTGGCAGCTTAGGGCCCTCCGACGATAGAGATCAGGGTTCCCTTCGGCGACTGAGGTCAGGGGAACCTTTAACCTAGAGGTTGAGGAGCAGGGGCTGAGAGATGAGAAGCCCTGATGCCTTGTAGATTAGGGCATTAGGACCACGGGGGATCAGGCATCCTTCATTCCATTCATATGTCTTAGCAAGCAATGCAGTATTTAGCATGCACAATTTACAGACAAAATACCAAAACAAATTTGGAAAGAAATGACACATATTAAAAAAAACAGCAGATGCAAGATTAGTGATAACAGACAGGGGAATATAACAGAAGATCACACTTAGGATGATATCACACATGATCAAAAATGTACTGCAGATCTTGCTCCGACCCTATTACAAATTCTAAAGCAGATACTCGAAAAGTGGACTTGTCAGGGTTTGTTCACGATACATGAAAGAAAATACCTTTTGAATCTATATCCTGTGAAAGCAACACTCTGCCTATAGTGAAAATACATAACACTGGCTAAGCATTTATCCTGTGAAAGCAACACTCTACCTATAGTGAAAATACATAACACTGGCTAAGCATTTATCCTGTGAAAGCAACACTCTACCTATAGTGAAAATACATAACACTGGCTAAGCATTTATCCTGTGAAAGCAACGCTCTACCTATAGTGAAAATACATAACACTGGCTAAGCATTTATCCTGTGAAAGCAACACTCTACCTATAGTGAAAATACATAACACTGGCTAAGCATTTATCCTGTGAAAGCAACGCTCTACCTATAGTGAAAATACATAACACTGGCTAAGCATTTATCCTGTGAAAGCAACGCTCTACCTATAGTGAAAATACATAACACTGGCTAAGCATTTATCCTGTGAAAGCAACGCTCTACCTATAGTGAAAATACATAACACTGGCTAAGCATTTATCCTGTGAAAGCAACGCTCTACCTATAGTGAAAATACATAACACTGGCTAAGCATTTATCCTGTGAAAGCAACGCTCTACCTATAGTGAAAATACATAACACTGGCTAAGCATTTATCCTGTGAAAGCAACGCTCTGCCTATAGTGAAAATACATAACACTGGCTAAGCATTTATCCTGTGAAAGCAACGCTCTGCCTATAGTGAAAATACATAACACTGGCTAAGCATTTATCCTGTGAAAGCAACGCTCTACCTATAGTGAAAATACATAACACTGGCTAAGCATTTATCCTGTGAAAGCAACGCTCTACCTATAGTGAAAATACATAACACTGGCTAAGCATTTATCCTGTGAAAGCAACGCTCTGCCTATAGTGAAAATACATAACACTGGCTAAGCATTTATCCTGTGAAAGCAACGCTCTGCCTATAGTGAAAATACATAACACTGGCTAAGCATTTATCCTGTGAAAGCAACGCTCTACCTATAGTGAAAATACATAACACTGGCTAAGCATTTATCCTGTGAAAGCAACACTCTACCTATAGTGAAAATACATAACACTGGCTAAGCATTTTGATGATTTTCTTTGATGCTTAATACCTCATAGTTATGTTTATTTGTTAACTTTTGATCATGTGCAGAGTCTTGGAGAGTGCAGATACCAATCACTGTGAAACACATGCCGTATCACATTAATGAATTGACTCCGTGTAATAACTGACATCTTTATAAAACCAACAGATTAGACATTTGGGCTGAATTTTTACCTAACACTATTCTGATCGTGCAACTGGACTCGCCCGCTCCAACATTTCATTCATAAACTTGAATCAGTCACCCTCGTCCATCCTCTGCATATCGCTGCAAGTGGACTCTCTAGTGGACAGAGCTCTGGGATATCCACTTGCATCTATCGTACCCATTAGATCGTTGGGGTTATGTTTCCTAGCTTGTGCTGGGTGACACCGAGTGCTCTCAGCTGGAGCTCGGGAGATCAGGGTCTAAGCGACTGCGTGCGCTTTAGTTCATATGCTCTCTACTGATCCTTGGTTGACGTACTGGTGCACTTCATGAAGCACTTTCACTTTCTATCCAATTTTCTATTCTTGTTGATCCCCAGTTTTTAGCTCCAGTTGCTCCCTGCAAAGACAATCCCTGACCTGGAGTTGTGCTCGTTCCAGGTTGACATCGACCTGCAACAGCGACACTCGTAGACAGGGGGTTCACTAAGCATTCATATCATGTACTCTGGCTTGCCTCGTGAGGTCACTGAGCTGGGACTCAGCAAGGTGATCTGCGGGTAGGTGTGGTGCTACTGGTAACCCTCTGCTGCAACACTTTTTCAGCACCACTGGTCTGCAGTTAGTTTACCTCATGATCTTTTGTGAGTGAAAAAATGGACTAATTTGCATTATAATTGTTCTTTTATAATGAGCTTAACACAGCGAGTGGTTTCTAAGCACAAGATCGGGATTTGAACCTGTGTTGTGCTGCGTTGTCTTGCTTCCAAGACAGACGCGTTGCCACTGAGTTATCATCCTCCCCCATTGGAATCTCATATATTCTCTTCAGTAGTTGGTAAAAACATTTTAAGGTTAGATTTTGAATGTAATGGTAGCGTGCGTTTCTCACCATCGTCATCCAATGTCAGGCCATAACTGGTCAGTATTAACTGGAAGAGAGGTAGATAGTTCCAAAGATGGTACCATCCAAGCAACCCAGCTCACGCTGCTCTCAGCTTGAGAATTCAAAGCAGGACATTCCCCTTAGCGGAAGGGTGCATGAGTAAGAACCAATGTAATACAATAGTGCAATGGCTGATCAAAGCAAGGATGTGCAAAGCCAATGGGTCTGGCATATTTTAGACAATGAACATCTTTTGTGTGTTAAATATGTCAATGGGTTATATGTGCATGGGTTTGTATGATCACACGTGAAGGAGATACTGGCACACAGCATTATCAGCCAGGAAGGCACAGTATCAATGGCAATGAAGGCCACTTTACCATCCCGAGCAGGTATTGTACACAGTGGTGTGGAAGTGAGAGGCAGGACAAAATGGAGGAGGCTCCGCGGGATACCCCAGCCAAAGGCCACAGTTTTGGACCAGGGAGTTAACAGACCTGCTGGGGGTGTGTTGTGTACACAGACAGACTTGGTCCCCCCTCCGGCAATGACAGGCTGGCTGCACTGACAAGTGGGAACACAATGAAGGCACCAACGTCATTGTAGAAACCAGGAACCAATTTATTACAGGAAGAGGACTAAACTCATTGCCAGCAGGATAACCTAGACACACTGGACTAACTAGGCACACCCACTGGCATGGAACCTGGGGAGTACCCTTGGATGCAAGTGGCGGAAGGGACACCAAGGCAGAAATTGAAGGGTTGTAGAGGGAGTTGGAGCAGGGGGCTCGTAGAGATGGTGAGGGGAAAAAAAGAGAGAAAGGCAGGCTCAGAGAGAGAGAGACCGGGGCACAGGGAGACAGAGACACAGGGAGAGGGAGAAACAGGGGTACAGGGAGACAGACACAGGGAGAGGGGGACAGGCACAAAGACACAGGGAGAAGGGGACAGATACTGAGACATAGGGAGAGGGAGAGACGGGCACAGGGGGACAGACACAGAGACACAGGGAGAGGGGGACGGGCACAAAGACACAGGGATAGGGAGAGAGGGGGCCCAGGGAGACAGACACAGAGACACAGGGAGATTGGGGACATGGGTGGCAGACAGGCTAGGAGCCCTACTGGCGGAAATATAGAGCAGGTTGAGGATGAAAGAAGGGGAAGGATGTTGAGGGAAGAAAAGGGTACCTGTGGAAGAGGCCTCCTGAGGTCGGCTGCCCCCTCATCAGCACACCACCACCAGCAACCAAGAAAGAGAGAGCCCCCAGTCCTTTCTCCACAGGCTTATATAAATCTGTTGCTCCCACCCATTCCAGGGCCAGACTTTCACCCAGGCAAGTGTTTGTTTGGCTGTTGCCAGGACACATTCTGTTTGGTTTCTAGGGGAGGTGGGATGCAGGGCTGGACACACATTTTCAGGTATCCTGTGTGATTCCCGAATCAGGGGAGTTTAAATCATAGAGTGCAGGGTAGATTAATTGCTGGACTGGGGAATGGAGGAGGTTCCCAGAAAGCGTGGAAGAGGTCAGTAGCTAGCTTGGTGACTTGCAGAGGGCATGATAATTACAGGGTGTAAAGATTGAGCCCTAGGTGTCAGATTACATTGGTGCTGGTTTCTGGCTGAAAGGGGGGGAGGGAGATGAACAGGTTTTCCAACAAGCAGCTTTATCCAGTCCTTTGGGAGGAATGTGATCCCTCTGTTACTGGCTGAAAGCTGGATGCCTAGGCTGGGGACAGGGAAAACTGGTTTTAGTGGAGTCCACACAGAGGGCAATGTTCAGTGTGCCAGAAACAAGCAACGATAGGCAGTGGATGCCCACAAAGCAAAATAAACTTCAGCTGGTTCTTAAACAATGAAAAAATAGATGCTACAAATTCCATACGATATCTAGGAGTGCTATTCAACACCTCAATACGTGAATGGAACTGGACCCAAGAGTTGCTAACGCAAATAACAATGTTCGCCTTACAAGGATTGAAACTTCATGCTGCATATTGCAATTTCACGTTAAAACCATTACTCCCCTTCTTTTTACAAAAAGTCGTACCGGCCATAACGTTTGGCAGTGACGGTGGTTGGAACATACCTGCAGACATCTGGTGTAAGTTGGAGGGCAAATTTTGGCGGAAAGTGCTACGATTACCACAGAACCTCGCAACAACAGTGATCCGCTATGAACTCGGCATAGAGTCATTATACAGCACAGTGCTGTGGAAGTCTTTCTCGGCATGGCAGAAAATGAGAATGGTTCCAGTAGCTGGCCCTTACAAAATCCTACAAAAAAGCTCCAACACTAACACGTCGGACCTAATAAGCGTGTGGGGAAAAAAACTTCTCGCGATCATGCGATCTGCAGATCTGACTGAGGAGCTCGTCATAAAAATGCCACAAAGAGCCAAAATAAAATTGAGACGCTGGAATTAGATACAGAATGATGAAAGGTGAAAAAAGTTGACATCTATTCAAGACCTGGGAACGTCGTCGCATGGCCTTGACGAAACCCCTAAGTACTTATGTAAATTCCCTTCACGACATCATCGTATCAATTCATGAGACTGCGCTTCAACCTCTACAAGACCAAAGCAGTTCTAATGATGAGGCGCGACCCTGACACCACTGACAATCAATGCAGATACTGCAACAATGCAGCAGAGTCGGCCAAACATCTGATAATTGAATGCCCAGCTACCAAAGTCCAAAGGACATTACATCTTGCAAGCCACGCTCCAATAGACAACAACTTCGAACAGTGGTGGAGCTATTTAATCTCTGGAACAAATACATGGTTGACGTGTGCAGTGATAAATTATATGGACTCCATACTGCCAGAAATCTGATGAGGCCTTTGGCCAGGTTGAACAAGCAGCAACACGATGGACTGTCAAGTAAAGGACATATGGAACTATGTAATAAAAAGTTTGTTTTTTTGTAACCTAAACTAAAAAGTACAATAAAAATGTAATAAAAAAAAATAGGGATTACTAAGGTACATAATATAGTGATCAGGCAATGTTGGGAACACGCAAGCACTTGACAGTGAGCATAAACAGCGTAGAAAGTATAGTCTGGGGCGAATATACAATCCTATGCAGTGCAAGATAGAAAGTACATTTAGTAAACATGACGGTCACACACAGCCATTTCCACAGTGGTGAGACTGTAAGAAACAAACAGTTCTTCTCAGCAGGACTGCTATACCTATGAGGCAGCACTGGCCCGACTCACTGGGATCATTAAGGGTTACTTGGTAAGTGTAGCACCTCACAACACAATTTATGTTTATACGGCAGAAGTCTGCCACCTTTGAGGCTCAAGATATGTTGGACTTAAACTCCCATCAGCCTTAACCAGCATAGTCAGCGGTGAAGAATCCTTGTACTTGCAGTCCAAAACATCTGGAGAGCAGGCAACAGGTTGCAGACCCCATATTTGGAGGAACAGAATTAGAACATCTATGCTGGACTACTATGTAGTATTATCTTAATATAGAACTGTTTCTTGCAGCAAGTGAATGGGCAAGGACTATAAAGTCCACCTTACACCTCCCAGGTGTTGAGATACACACTTTTATAGCAACACCAATGTATTTATTACAGCAACTCCCATGCTTAACAAAGTGGCGTGTCCAGACTCTTTTGACGGGGGTGGCCAAGTGGGGCACTGACTTATGCAGGGGTGGCATGAAGTACGAACACACACACACACATCATGATCACAGTTTAGGATAATGAGATAGCACTTGGGGTGGCCAATCAGATTCCAGGGGTAGCACGTGCCATCTCAGGCCACTCCCTAGCCACGCCACTGGCCCTAACATTGGTGACCGGACACAGCTGGACCCGACCTTCATAAATATCCATTGTGGGGGTATGGCCACGAGGGGGGGGAGAGTTGCTCCCAAAAGTTCACATTCTGCTGCCTCCTACATTAACCCCTAATAACTCTAACAATTAAACGTATTAAAATAGACATCAAAAAGAAATGTACACGGGTTCCAGGCGAGGCAGCAGCCACAGAAGCTACACACAGTAGAATCCAGGAACAGGGTGTGCCGCTCTGTAGACACAGTGTGGGAGAACTGCTGCCATGGAACCTCTCTGTCCTATATGAACTCTTAAAGCTCTAAAGAGACTATATAATTTGACAACAATTGAATCAGCTTTTAGACTATTGTGCATTAATCAACATAAGTTTTACTATTGAAGTACATCAATATAAAAAGAAACTCGAACTGCATCCGGAGCCTGATCTTGAAAAGCTGGAATTCCCCTAACAAGAATCATAAAATGTAAGTCATCTAAAGACAGGAGGGCGTGCGCGCGCAAACACACCCCACACGTCTCACTCCCGGGTAAGGTAGTGCAGGTTTCCCCTCACATGCAAACGCGGGGTAGGGCAGGCATCAAAAGTGTGCATCACAGGCACACAGGACCTGCACAGCTCATGCAGCAGAGGCAGTGCACAACATGGACGGAAGGAAGAACAGCATTGCAAGTGTTCTTCACACATACACAAGAGGTGGTGCATCCATAGGTAGAGAAGAAGTACTAGCCTTACTTGCAAAGAGCGAAGGTACAGCACAGGGAGCAGCACTGTTGCCGCCTTCACATACAAACGAACAGGTAAATCACTAACAGCAACAGGAGTGTAATTTGTGGGACCCCTGTGGTCTCCCTTGCTACCCCTGCTGTCTCCCTTGCTACCCCTTTTTTTATGGTAGCTCCTGGCCACTGAAGTAGCGGGGAACACTACACCAGGTCTGGGGCAGTGGGGTCACAGCCCAGTCCTCACCCATCTGGGTGAAGGCTGGGCCGGGGCTTCGAGCGTGAGAAGGAAGCGCTCAATAGGGTGAGCTGATCATGACATGTCGCACGTGTCACATGCCACGTTCAGTTACAACCCCTCTCCTCCGGCTTCCTCGCGGCTCTTATGCAGGAACCAGGAAGATCACCCAGCTTCCTGGTTCCCTGGTTCCCTGGTTCCTGTTTGTGAGCAGCATGGAGGAGCCGAGGTTGGCCTGGAGTGACGGACCAAAGCTGGAAAAACAGGTAAGAAGTCTTTTTTAAAAAAAATGGGATATGTATATTGCATGTGTGGAGTGTGTGTCAGATGTATGTATGTGCTATGGGTCAGTGAGTGGTGGGTGAATGAGAAGAAATGTGCTAGTGTGTGTTTGAATGTTTTGGGTGGGTGTGTGCCTGTGTGGAGAATACAGTGAGAGTGGATGGAAGAGAAGATGTATGAATGAGTGACTGGTGGGTGAATGAGTAGGAATGTGATAGTGTGTGTTTGAATGCTTTGGGTGGGTGTGTGCCTGTGTGGAGAATGCAGTGAGAGTTGATGGAAGAGCAATTGTATGAATGAGTGACTGGTGGGTGAATGAGTAGGAATGTGATAGTGTGTGTTTGAATGTTTTGGGTGGGTGTATGCCTGTGTGGAGAATGCAGTGAGAGTGGATGGAAGAGAAGATGTATGAATGAGTGACTGGTGGGTGAATGAGTAGGAATGTGATAGTGTGTGTTTGAATGTTTTGGGTGGGTGTATGCCTGTGTGGAGAATGCAGTGAGAGTGGATGGAAGAGAAGATGTATGAATGAGCGACTGGTGGGTGAATGAGTAGGAATGTGATAGTGTGTGTTTGAATGTTTTGGGTGGGTGTATGCCTGTGTGGAGAATGCAGTGAGAGTGGATGGAAGAGAAGATGTATGAATGAGTGACTGGTGGGTGAATGAGTAGGAATGTGATAGTGTGTGTTTGAATGTTTTGGGTGTGTGTGTGTGCCTGTGTGGAGAATGCAGTGAGAGTGGATGGAAGAGAAGATGTATGAATGAGCGACTGGTGGGTGAATGAGTAGGAATGTGATAGTGTGTGTTTGAATGTTTTGGGTGGGTGTATGCCTGTGTGGAGAATGCAGTGAGAGTGGATGGAAGAGAAGATGTATGAATGAGTGACTGGTGGGTGAATGAGTAGGAATGTGATAGTGTGTGTTTGAATGTTTTGGGGGTGTGTGTGTGCCTGTGTGGAGAATGCAGTGAGAGTGGATGGAAGAGAAGATGTATGAATGAGTGACTGGTGGGTGAATGAGTAGGAATGTGATAGTGTGTGTTTGAATGTTCTGGGTGGAAACGCAGGTGTTAGACACATCTGACAGTCGTGTGCCATCACTTCCTTATGTTATCAGAGGACAAGGCTAATGTGGTGTCACTTTTGCTAGCCCTAGCATTTTGGTGAAAGAACGCCCCTGAGCCGCAATAGTGCAGGCTTTCCTCGCATGTAGAAGAGGTACAGGGTACATGAGGGCCAGTAGCAATAGAATCTTCCCTACGTCTTTTCACTGCCCCTCCACTTCTTCTCCAACATCATCCATCCTCTTCTCACCCCCTACATCTTACTCCCCGTCCTCTTCCCTTTTTCCTCTCCCACAGGGCTTGAAACAACCTGAAGGCAGTACTAAGCACTATACATGAAACCTGCATACATGCTTACAAGTATAACACAGACTTAAGTAGTGCAAGCTACTCTGCCCCATTGAAAATGCACAGAACTGGCAGCTGCAGACCAAGTGCCACTTACAGAGCATGGGCACAACAGGCAGCATTAGAGAAAGCTCTCTGCGCTGCTCCATAGCCCTGCATAGAAGGTTTGATGATGCACAGTTCGATCCACTGGAGCTCTGAAGATGTGCACTAGTACTTCCCCAACAAATTAACTTCATTCCTGCAGAGAAGTTATATTGTGATATGTTCTTTGGTATTTGTGCAGCTCCTACTGCCATTGTTATGGTTCCGAAGCGCTGCGGGGTGGAAAGCCCATTGGAAGACTGTAGTCTGTGCAAACATGGAAATAAAACAGCATTACATTGCATGCAAATAGCCATTAGAATTAGGGGACTATTCAATTACTGGTAGGGATGACTAGTTTAAAACATTAACCAAAATCATGCAGAGCATTGTCTCTAGGTGCAGAAATGACTGCTATGTCAGTGACTGTGTGGCAGGTGGATCCATTTTGTTTTTGTGGGAGTCAGCAGTATTCTATGGCTTGCAGTGCAAGAGGGAGAATGGACATTATAAATAGTCTTTCAACCGCCAGGGCAACTGTCTACGGTTCAGGGCTCTGTCATACTTTACATGCAGAACACATGCACACTGAGCAAGTCGTGGTCAAGGCAAAGCAACCTACTTTGCTGCACACAAGTGTTGTTGCTGCCATATTTAAAAAAATACAGATCTGCAGAAATGTATTGTTAGGACTCTATTTCGAGAACTGCAGTGCAGCACATACATGTGTTCCATTCAAAGTATTACAATCTTTCAGAGAAACACTGGCCCCGTACTATTCAGCGTACTACTAGTCCTGCAGTGAGGGGCTGGTTTTGTCCCATAGCATGCAACCCAGTCTTTCAGAGTTACGACACAATCCCTTTCAAGAGTCGCAGTCCTGCAAAGTTTGTGCGTGTGTATGTTGGGTAGCTGGTGGAGAAGATGGGTGAGTGTGTGAGTGGTTGGGTGAATGGAGAGTTCAGTGAGTAAATTGATTCTCTTGTGGATTAATGTGTGATCATTGGATGTGTGGTGTCTAAATCGATGCACTGGTGAGTGAGTGGGTAGATCAGCGAGTGTTAGGATGGGTGACGGAATGGGTCGGTGAGTGCACAGGCGAGTGAGTGCAAGTGATGGTGTCGGTAACTGGGTGAGAAGGTGGATTGGTAAGTGACCGGATGAATGGGTGCATTAGTGAGAGGACGAGTGAGTGTGTGATAGGTTGAGTGAATGATGAAGTGTGCAGATGTTTGAGTCAGTAGACGAGTAAGTGGCGAATAAGTGAGTGAAGAAGTGGAGGGATGTATAAGTGGATGAAATAGTGAGTGGATGGATGAGAAAGTAGATGGGGAGTGACTGTATGAGGGAATCGAAGAGAGAGGGTGAGTGAGTGGATGTTGAATTATCTTTGTTGCTTGCTCTGCCAAACAGTAGGGTTATCTCAGGCCATTTGATTACATTTGGAGAATGCTTGCTTTTACAAAGCCTATGTCAAATGCGACTTGAAATGAAGCCTATATCATCAAAATAAGCTCCCCTTTACTCCCAGAGAGGGGAGTTGTACCCTTGGCTATGCTGATATTGTGCAGCCCCCGGGAAGCGCTCTTTTGCTTACTGTACATCCCAAAAATGCAAAGGACTTTCCTTCTGGAGCCCAGTTCTAAGCATATCCCTGTACTCTTTATCATGTCAATTGAAAATGCAAGTTGCACCAGAATTCTGAAATCAGAACATCCCCATTGTAAGTTTGACAAGTTGAGAGCTCTACCCTACATGGGGGCGGGGGTGGTGACATGTTCCAGACAGCCCTTGCACATCTCTTCGGACTCGCCCTCGTCCCCGTCCTTTAGGCGTATCTCGATCCTTTCGACCTATTGTAGTGCCAGTGCTTTCCAGAAAGCAGCTACACGTTGGAGTGACCCATGACAATCGTCTTAATGATGTGGCACCTAGGGGCGACACTGTGAGGCGGATGCAGTGCATTATGGCCGGCGTAGATCTAATGTAATTGGTCGTTGTAATTGGTTATTTATGTCGCGCTTAATACCCAGAGGTTTCTAAGTGCGGACCTGGGGATCGAACTTGTGTTGCTCCGCCTCGTCTTGCTTCCAAGGCGTGCACGTTGCCCCTGAGCTATCCACCCAATAAATGAAGGTTATGCCAGGCCTAGCTCCTCCACGAGCACAAAAGGCAATTGGTTGTGCCGCTTTTTACAGAGACCCTGTTCTGGGAGCAAGGGAGAAGAACCCTGAAAGTATCACCCAACGCCTTTACATCTTTAAATGGAATGGTATTCATAGCCATTCCCTAAGATCTACTACGTTAAAGTACACTTTGCTGTTTTAGCCACATGAAAACTATTGACATCTTGAAGGGAAGTGTGGTGGATGCTGTTTGTGGCGGCCATATTGTATCAGCAAACTATGTTTTCATTTGCTACAGATTTAAGGCTCATCTGCCTGCTACGATGAGAGAAATGCCTGCTGCATAGAGGCCTCACACTTGAAATACATCATTTACAAGGTGAATCCCAAAAATTGAATACATTATTTCAAACAGGTTTTTTTCCATCCATCAATGTTTTGAAATCCTTGCTATCGCCAAGTGTTTGTGTGTGTTAGAAAGATGAAGCTGGTACATGGCAGAGCCAGTGCAGAGCGTGTATGTGCCAGGTAGAGAAGAGCATAACACAGAGCGATGGTGGGCGGCGGGGAGAGCTAAATGAAATTTGGCAAGTGCAACCTACAGGCAAAATCTAAAAATGCACCTCTTTGCATGTGGCTGCCCACACTGTCAAATAACCATTTGCTCCATTCATAAAGTGAAATTACAATGGGCCAATCTGAGAGCCAAGCCCAGATACAATGAAACAATTACAAGTAGTATATTCATTGTTGAGCTGATGAGCGACAACGGGGTCCATGTGAGAGAGAGGTATGGTAGGTTTAGCCAGGCCTGGAAAGCCTTCCCTGAAGATTCATAGTGTTTGCACTTGCACACCAGCTCCCGTAGTGCCGACAGAGAGGGATGCAGGGTAGTGCCTTCAGTGCAGCCCCGTGGGTGCGTCTGGAGCTCTTTGTGAGTCCTCATGAGGCTTGGTTGAATGAACACCTCACAACAGTGTGACAAGGTAGTGAAAGTGCAGTTGTATCTATCAGTCAAGCAGTTATTTTCTTCTTTCTCTGATTTTTTTTATATATTGTTCCAAAATTGTCTGCATCCCTCGCCAACCTGCTGTGCATCCACATATCCGCTGGCTACTCAAACTCAACATTCCAACACACAATAATATCAACCCAAGCCCCCTTAGCCTGAAACCTTGAGATATGTTACACGTTCTGAACTCCAGCTGACTCCCAGTCCATCTTCAAGTCAAACGTCCCACTTTATGTGTGATCTTTAATTAATTTATTTATTTGTTGAGCATTTGTTAGGGCGCCTATACAACAAAATGGGGTGATCTGATTGGGTATTCATGTTACATAAGTGAGCTAAGCTTGGTACTGCGGGCCATGTGGAGGTTTGCTTCACCATCCACTTTAGCATTCAGGGGTACAAGGCTTTTCAGGTCCATCAATGGGAGACCAGAGAACACTGCATTCAAGTACCCCGAAATCCACACACACACACACACCAATGCTCATAAACGAGGAACACACTCCTTGTAATTGTGTTACCCTTTAATTTCATTTTAGAGGGTTTCTCTTTGGTAGAGATAGCCCTTGGATTCACAGAGGAATATTCACATCTGCCTGACAAAAGATCATTAATATAGCTTTGCCAGCCTTATATATTACTTTATCGTGAAAAATAGGTTAGAATTGTCCGAAAAATACAGGCTCTGTCAAATGGCTGCGCTTAGTAAACCATGAGTGCACCAGAAAAATCAAAATGATCTGGAGAACATGGGGCCTGTTTGGGGGCCTGTATGAGCCCCGAGACATTATCCTATGTCCCCTAGTCTCAGAGAGTAGGCTCCATCTGCAAGATCTATGTTAGCCTCTATGTTAGATCTATGTTGACCTTGTGAAAGATTTGGTGTGCATGTTTGGAAACAATAATGTTTCGAATACTGGAGGAATTCCAAATTAAATGACAATACAAATACTAATGTCTCATTTTCATATGGTCTTTAATGCCTGATTCCTCAGCTTCTAAACACTGTCATGATAGATGTTATTAAAAGTTCTTGAAGTGATAAACTTGGATCCTTTCAGATACATTGAAAGAAAGTGAATGAGGATTAGGGTATCAGGGCATTCTTTAGCAAGGGCTAGCTCAGTACTCCAAAAGATTCTCTCTGAAGTGGTCCTGCTCAAAATGGGTATTGTGACGTCAAAAGTAACCCTTGCCCTACCGCTTGCAGCAGGTCAATGTAAAGCACCTCCCCTGAATGTGTCTAGAAGGCATAATGAAATAAGGCATGCAATTAAACACAATAAAGAAACCAAAATGCAAGGCCCATACAATCAAACTCGAAAAGAAAGTAAATGTGCAGTGGATAAAAGCTTAAGAAGGATCAGAACTCTCCCACCCACGACAACGGCAGAACCCTCGACTGGATAGCCGACCTGAACAGCCAGGTCACCATCACCTCCAACAACCCTTGCCCATGGTCGGACCACCACATCATCATCTTCTCCTTCCCACCTCTTAAACAACCCATCAGCCCGCCACCTAGACTCCCACCTACTCTGTCCAGTAGCTCGAGACTAATCACCAAATACTCCATCTCCCCCTCACTCAAGCCCATTACCCCAGTACCTCTGAAGGTAACCAACCCTCAAGCCCTAGCTGACCTATATGCAATCACCCTCACTAATGCTATCAACCTGGTTGCCCCTCTCATCCCCAGAAAGGCCAAGCCCACTTGCCACCTCAACCCCTGGTTCACTGCAGACCTTCAAACCTTGCGCAGTGGGAAAAAACAAGCAGAAGCGCTTTGGAAAAAGAAGCCCAAAAAGCCACTACACAGTCCCACCCTCCGCAGCCTTCGACACAGTTAGTCATGACACCCTAACCAAAAGACTAGAAGACATAGGCATAACAGACACAGCACTACTCTGGACTAAATCATTCCTAGCAGACAGAACAGAAACCGTATGGATTAAACCCTCCAAATCCACTCCAAGAGTTAACGACTGTGGAGTGCCACAAGGAACCTCACTATCACCACTGTACTTCAACATCTACCGGTTATCCGAATCTTCAAAAAGTACAACATCACATGCCACAACTATGCAGATGATACCCAAATCATCTATAAAATCAATGACACCCAGGTTGATCACTCGACCCTAATCAAGTGTCTAAAAGAAGTCTTCAACTGGATGACTGCCAACAACCTGAAAATCAATCCAGGAAAGACAGAAATCATGATCATATCCAAAGACCAAGAGAACAAAACCGCCATCCCATGGCCAGCGGAAATGGGAACCACACTATCACCATCTAAGGTAGTAAAAAATCTGGGAGTCCTGATGGACAACACCCTAACCTTAGAACCACCAGTAAATGCAACAGTCAAGAAATGTTTTTCCTCCTCCACACGGCAAGAAGAATCCTACCTTTCCTCTCCTTCACGCACAAAACACTCACTATCATCGCCCTCATCATGTCAAGTATCGACTATGCAAACAGCCTCTACCTCGGAATTCCAGAAGACCTCCTGAAGAAACTACAACAGATCCAAAATACAGCAGCCAAACTACTCCTCAAACTATCAAGAAGAGAACACATCACTCCTTCCCTAAAAGCACTACACTGCTCTCAGTAAAACATTGCCTCACCTTCAAAACAATGTGCATAACGCACAGGGCAATCAGTGGACAAGGAGCAGAATTCCTACAAAAGAAAATAATCTACAAGCCAACCCTTCAGGTCAAGCAACGAAATCTGCCTGGAACGCAAACCATACCTCAAGAAGAAACTGGGAGGCACCTTCTTCTACCACTTAGCCGCAAAAACCTGGAACAACATCCCAAAAGGTATAAGAAACACCAAAAATGACCTAAAATTTAGGAAATGACTAAAAACCTGGCTCTTCAACATTACAGACTCAAACTGAAAACCGAAACAGAAAGGAAAAGGGATGAATAAACAAGAGTGGACACGGACAACCCCCAGTACCGAATGTGGACATCTCCCTATATGAAGAAGCTCCAATGGCACCTGGACGAAGGGCGCCGGTTAGAGGGGAACACAGGCAACACCCAAACTGAGATGGAGTCAACATCCCACCCCAATCCCACCCAAAACCTGCACTTGCCCCTAGTTGCCACCAAGTACCACAGTGTAGTGGAATTATCGGGATATTAGCAATCATCACACTATCTGAGATGTGGACATGGGCAGGTGTCCTATCCGTATGAGTGGGAAGCGAAGACTGGGCGAGGAGAGGGCCAGATGTGAAAGGGTCCTCGAAGGCCAGACGGACCCAGATCAGAACAGAGGCGCAGGGGTGCTCCCGAACCACACCTGGGGAGATTACAGCCAGCGCCTCAATTCAGGATAAAGATGCCAACTAACCAATTGCACTAACAATTTCCCCCCTCTGCATACACCTCTCAAACTCCAAACCAAATACAACCACAAACCTACAGCACAACAAACCGCACAAACTTCACTACATTGCAACAACAAAACAAAAACACACATAGACTCGCACAACAGTACACGATGACTACTGACCGCAAAACACCCCAGGCCCAGCCAACGGACCCACTAGGCTGAGGCCGTCAACAGCACATCACTGCTCTCTTGCACTTTTCCAGCTTCTTCCCACTAACCAACCCTCCCTCCCACTTTCAGAGCCGCCAGAGCCCCAGGGGACCACTCCGGTGGTGATAGTGTGCGGTACAAATGTCCTTTAACATTAACATTAACTAAAAACGGCCTTTAACAAAATCGCCAAACAATAAAAGCAGGCTATCACAGCTGCAAAAGCCCAATTATACAACACTAGAATTGAGAATGCCAACTCAAACTCTAAGGAATTTTTCGAAATCCTCAGAAAACCTGAGACACCCACCACAGCCCCTAATCCCATTAACAAAGATGAAACGTGGTGCGCATTCAGAATGCTATGCGTGAGAAAATCTCCCTACTACAGGAATAATTGAACAGAAACAGAGAAAAAAACAACCCACCTAACCCCCCACACACTCTCCAAAGTACACCCGGCACCTGCCTTCAAATTCAGGCAATTATCTGAGGCCGAAACAGCCAACATCCTAAATAGCCTTAAACCCTCCAACTGTAAGGGTGACATCTGCCCAGCAGCTACTATCAAAGGCTGCTCAAAGCACCTGGTGTCATTCATCACCAAATGTATCAATGCTTCCTTCGCCAACAACACGGTTCCAGTGAGCCTCGAGGAATCTTGAGTCCACCCACTACTTAAGAAACCGTCACTGGAAATTGCAGCACCAAATAACTACTGCCCCACAACAATAGTACATTACCTCCTGAAGATCTTAGACAGAGCAGCATACAACCAGATCCAAGCCATTCTCGAATCTAACCACATCCTACGTATGAGGTAATCAGGCTTCCGTCCCAGCCATGGCACCGAAATAGCACTGTTAGACCTAAAAATCCAACTCAATTCCTTCAGAGATGAGGGTAAACCAGCCATCCTTCTCCTGCTAGATCTATCAGCTGCGTTCAACCTTGTAGACCACCCCACTCTAAGTCACCACCTAATCACCTCAGCCAATTTCCCCCCTGATGCCACATCCTGGATAGCCTCCTTCTTGGAAGACAGAACCATGAGAGTATTCTCAGACACTGCCAGCGCCCCCTCATCCTCCCATCCCATCCCTATCCCCTGCGGCATCCCCCAAGGTTCCTGCGTCTTCCCTTCCCTTTACAACAAATTGACAAAACCTCTTTTTGACATCCTGGATGAAATCGGCATATCCTACACCAACTATGTCGATGACACCCAAATCCTCCTCCCCTTGACAGGCTGCTACGAAGAAAACGCACGCTTGCTTAACAAAATCTCTTCCATGATACAATCATGGATGGCAGCTAACTACCTATGTCTAAACGATGACAAGACTGAGATCATACTGGCAGGCCCACCTGCAATGCTGCAGAAACACAGTGCCCCCCATACACTGCCTTCACCATAGACGGACACCAGATCCCAGTATCAGCCGCAGTAAAACACTGGGGGTCTACATAGACTATACGCTTACCCTCACCAAACAAGTTAATGTGATCGCCTCCTCAACAGCTTACACAGCCAAGCTTATCATCGCTGCAAGACAATTCTCAACCCCACAGTGCTGCTTAACCATAGCCAGAGCAACGACAGGAGCAAAACTGGACTATTGTAATGCTCTCTTTGCAGGAACTTAAAAAAAGAACATTAATAAACTGCAGATAATCCAAAACAATGCCCTTCGAGTGGCCCTAAACATCCAGCCACCAGAGCAAAAGTGCTTTGGCTCCCCATTAAAGAAAGGACCATTTTCAAATTGTTATTGCTGGCTCACAAATGTTTGAGCAAATCAGCACTTCAATACCTAGCCCAGACAATAGTTCCAAATCCAATAGACCAGTAAGGTCCACCTAAGCCCGCCGCCTCACCCTACCTAAAACCAAAAGAGCGAAAGGAGGAGAGGCGAGCTTCCCAACGATAGCAGTCAACCACTGGAACTCTCTCCCCACTAAACTAAGAGCTGAGAGCTCCTACTGGACATTCCACAAAGCTCTAAAAACAAGGCTTTTCACCTAACTGATTAGCACCCACTACGGCCTTCTGGCCTCTAAACACTGTTTGCTGTCCTTAATCTGCTATTCATGCTCTTCTATCCTTTAATGTGAAAATTACTAATTAGTTTGCTACGATTGTATCATGTAACTAGTCTTGCAACAGTGCCCTGGTGCCTCAGGGGTTGGGCGCTTTACAAATGCCAAAAATAAATAAATAAAACCCTACCTGAACTACTTCAAAACAACACTATACTACTAAAGACAGTGCTCTTTACATTAAGCTACATTGATACATGGATATGTGTGTCAAAGCACACAGAAGGATCAGTTCTGGAAAAGCTTGGAAATGACAAAGGGGGTTCCACAAGGTAAGAATCTCTTGGCAATGTTGCCAGGGGAGGCCGTTTCCAGGGAACCGGCCGGGTCTTTTCAGAATGGATTCATTGAGAACCAGACTGAGAAATGCCAAGGAGGACAGGGAAGGTCACTTCTTTCTCAAACACTCCACAAATCGCCTAAGGTTTCCAGTAAGGGGTCATCTTCCGTGATCTCATGACAACCCTGTCCAATTGGGGACAGTGATCTACCTTGCAGGCCAGAAGGACTTGTGCCAGTAGGTGCCCAACTCATCTCTCAGATGACATGCAGCTCTACCTCAAGATATCCTCCATCAAAGTCTTCCACAGACTTAAGGCCTGCCTCACATTGATCCAGCCCTGGATGCCCAGTGCTTACGTGAAGCTCAGGCCCTCCAAGACTGAATTCCTAATGCTAACTAACAACACCAAACACCTTGACATCAAGATCTAGCTCTCTGCTATGTAGCTGCATAGCTTCACATCTCAGCAGGCCGCCAGCTCCAGGTTCCTTGGGCTTGATATGAATAAACACCTCCCATTCAAAGAAAAGAAGATGGAAATGGCTTGGTACCAACTTTGTCTCCTGCGGAATGGCAAGCTCTTCATCCCAGAAAGTAACTTCAGATCTGCAGTAGAAGTCCAAGCCATGGTCCTCCCCGTCTCTCTCTGTCTATGTCCCAAGACTCTGGAACCTCCTCCCTAACAACACCAGACTTTACCCCTGTCTTCTACATTTCAGGAAGGAGCTCAGGAACCTAGGTCCACACACCCGCCACTCTCCAACCTTCATGCTTCCTGAGATTGGGTGATCTGCTTCTCACTGTTTCCTCTCCTAGTTGCTTGAAGATTCCTTGTTGCCTAAGTGCCCGCTCTTCCCCTCCCCTGTTGTTTGCTCCCCGCTCCCTTGTATTCTGCTACACTTGCCATGCCCCCTATGATTTGTAAAGTGTTCGTTTGCTTCTCGAAGCTAGGTCTGTGCTCCAAAAATACCCTAATAATAATGATAATAATAATAGCTCTAGGGAATAAGGACAGCAGGCCGCAGGTTATTAGGTCAGGAAAAGGCACCAAATCTGGAGTGTGACCTTTGCTATTCCGAAGCGTTCCCTCTGGAAAACACCATACACAACGCTCTGGACTCTCAGCTAGGGGTTCATGTTAATAGTTTCTAGGGGTCCCGCAATGGCTAGCACAATGGAGCCCCTATAAGCTCCCAGTGCATAATAGTATTGAGCGGATTCACCTGATGTTCTTCCTTAGACTGCACAGCTGGTGGAAGCAGAGGGACACTATATTCAAATGATCCTCTAATGGTTGCCCTCTCTCTTAAGACAAAGATGGGGGAAGTAAGGTGGAAGTGTCCTTGATTTTTCATTGTTGGCATACAGCCAACTACAAGCACAAGCTGGTGAGGTAAAATCCTGCTTACCTCCCTTTAATTATCCCACCTCCAGGCTCTGGACGAAAAAAGGCTTGGTATTTGGGTGATGTCATTTTGGAAGAATCCTTCACTGCCAAATGTTCTGCTCATCTAAACAATGCTCATTTTTGGATGACAATGGTCCAATAATTATGTTAACGGCAGAATGCCCAGAATGCAGCATCAAAGGCAGGCCCCTGAAGACAAGATCTAGTGGTAAGCTAATGACTTCCATCTCTAAATTCTATGCCCAGGTGCAGCGAGGAGCGTGCCTACATATGCAAAGAAACTGAAGGATAAAAAGGAAACCCATATAGAATTAACTGATTTTAAGACATGCCCTTGTTTATTCACTCTTGGGTCATGGTCTGGGGGTGAGTCACCACAGGCAGTAAACATGGTGTGAAGTATGGCTGTGTCTACGTTACACATAGATCCAGGTGGTAAGTGCTTAGCAGAAACCAACATAAAGCAACCTGGGACAAAACGCTGTCCATGAATGGATTCCCAACCAAGGCATGTGCTTTCAGAGTATGAATTCATCCGTCAGGATTCTGATTGGCCAATCAGAACCATAAATCACCAGCTAGATTTTTGAAGGCACCATACAACATAGTCAGTGGGTGTTTGGAATCAAAAGTAAGTCAGAGTTCTGATTAGTCAATGTTATTTCCAATTCATCATTTGGAGTCGTCTTACCCAATCCCAGGATTTTCCTTTTAAAATGTATCAAAGGTACCCAATATTTTAAGCACTGTTTTTTCTAAACGTACAATGCTAGACTATGTAATAAATTGAACAGAGATGGTAAGAGAGTGTATTACTGTGCGCTATTCTCCATTACCTATAATTAATATATGCTGGCAGCGAAGAATCTCTATACAATGAACCCACCCAATAGGTTCATATGCTATGTGAGTGCCAATAAACCCATTAAGAGATGGTATTCGCGCTCAAACATGTGTGATTGCATGAAAAAATCAACCCTGAAGTCATAAACAGATTCTCTGTGAGTACAATTGACAAATCACTTATAACACAAAAGTTATGACAAATGCTTCATTTGATCTTCAAAGTCGAAAAGGTGGTTTATTCTGTGTGATTTCATGGAACAAAAATCAGCCGACACGTGTTTCAACCCGTTTGGTCGTTCTCAAGGCCCGAACTTGATTTTTTCATGCAATCACACATGTTTGAGCGTGAATACCATCTCTTAACGGGTTTATTGGCTAGACTATGTAAAGCTGTATTTAAATTAGCGGCATATTTTCAAAAGTAAATGTTGGGATGGTAAATTAATGGTGTGGTTTAAAACGCATAGGAACGTTTCATTCATCCATCTTCCCTTTGAACCATAAACTATTGCAATTGTGTGGAATTCTGAATGGAAATGTCTAATATATTTTCTTTTTGTTACAGTGGGGAGTGAGAGGCCAACGCATACCACACAAAGCTAAGTGAGGGGAGACACCGTCCAGTTGAGAGCAAATCCAAGTAACCCGTAAATGCCCCCTTCTGAAGTTCCCAGAAGACTAGGTTTCTTTTTCATGCAAGATCAGACCTCCAGATCTATGGAAAAAGGATCAATCAGGGCAAGAACGCTGAGCTCTGACAAACTGGGCAGACTCTATTGGCAAAGGCAAAGTCATCACAAGGCGTATGCCATTCTGCAAGTCTGTCCGATGAACAGGAAACTCTTCTAAGAAGAATTCTGTCATGTCCATCAAACTCACCTCTTCCAGAAAAACATCCACCTACCACACCCTGGACCGCCTCCAAAATTAGCCCAGAGCGTTGGGAAATCACATTCCACTTCTGAATCGTTTCAATGAACTTTACCAACACACAGAAGGTGTTAAGCTAAGGATCAAGAAGGTGTATTCAGTGTTGGTGAAGGAACCCAAAGACAGGAAGAAGGATGCTGCAGGGTCGCGAGCTACCGACATCCTCTGCTGGATCTGAAAATATGAGCGAGAAAACCACTCTGGCCTTCAAACTGGATGCAGGAAGTGAGAAGAGGTATGAGACTTCACGACAAGTGTTAGGGCTAAAATGTGTAAACCCTTCCCGGAGCTGGAGGACCTTGGACTCAGACAGGCCAAGCAAGCAGAAAGAAGAAGAAGGGAGCCTCAACACAAGATTACTGGAGAATGGTAGCCAAACATTGGGGCAAATAAATGGTGTCCGCACCATGCCCAAGAGTAGGGCCCACGGATGGGAGCCTATGGGGGGAGGTTCAAAGCTAAGACAATCTGGATTCACTGTGAATAGAACAGGGCATACAACTAAAGCTCCTGTGGGGACGACGGATCCAGCATCTGGCAGCAAGAATCCCCCTGTCCAGGAGTGGAGGACGGCCAGGGTTCAACACATCTTCCTTTCTGGCAGAGATGAGCCGAGGAAAGCTAGTAAGTCAAGGTGGCCGGAAAACATGGCGCGTGCTTTCAGTTGCTCTTATTCATTGTATATTATTTTGGAGTAGTAGTGACAACAACTCTTATTGTGTGGGAAGAGTGTAAGCGGCCTCCAAACTACACTCTCGTTGTGTCTTTCCACTGTTAATAGCAGGGCAACTACACACGCATGGTGGCCTCACACTCTCTTTGTCCCAGTACTAGTGACACCACACCAACACTCCCAGTGCCTTAGCAAGTGTTGGGGACATGGCATTCACAACCTCTTCACCTCAGGGTGTTTAAATGACCTTCCACCGTCACCCACATTGTCTCATGGCAGGAGAAGTGGCATCTTCAAGGGCTCTAGAGAAAGCAAATGAAATCACAACCCTCACTCATCGTCATCTCATTGAGTCTGGTGGCAGGATATGTGCACCCCTATTTTATCAGGACAATGTAATTGATGACACCCCTAGACCACGTAGTCATACCATCGCGGTCTCTCGAGTGTGCGCAACCTCACACTTTCACCCTTGTCGCCTCTTGTAGGTTTGCTGACAGAACTACACCCTCCTTTTATCTGGGAGTATGGATGGTATCTCAGTTACATGCACCACCTTCCCTTCCCTCCCCCCAGGACAGTGCTAGTGATATCCCACCCCGGGGTCCTCACTTTCCCACGTAACACTGGTGGCATCACAACTGCACCATAATTGTCTGATGTGAGTTGCATTGCCATCACACGAACACCTTCACTGCATGTGAAAGTCATTGGCCTTACACTGACACTCTTATTGCACGAGGGGTGCACGTTTGTGACCGCTGGCATTGTGTCATCCACTGTTGGTAACACCAAAGCGACAGCCTCCTTGTACCGGCGAGTGTTAGTGGCATCATGCCTGTGCCTTACTGTCTCAGGAAGCGGTCAAGTCGAACCCACGTTGTCTCAGAGGGGATTACTGACATCACAACTACCCAACTTCACCCCCCTTGTCTCAGCTGGGTAACTTTCATAGCACAACTAAACCCAGGTTGTCTCAGACATGGCTACTGAGAACACAGCAGCACCGTGGGTGGATGAGAGACTCTGGTACTGAAAACATCGTCTCAGATCCCTCCCCTCTCTGAAAAGGTGACAACACAGGCACAATAATGGGGGCAAAGGGAAGCGAGAAGGGAACCACTGAGAGGAGTAAAAAGGCAGAAACCAAGATGAAAGGAATGCGAAGTCAGAACTTTGCGGGAACAGAGTCTAAATCTGCAGGGACTCGGTGCTCCCTGGTGCCCGCAGCCTCAGGCCACGCATATGGCGCTCTGACCCTATTAGACCAGAAGCCTAGACAGGCATCAGAATGATGAATGACAAGGCAAAATAAAAGCATATGTTGGTTCAGAGACTGGGGCCCCCTTTCACTCCAACTCGCCCTCGAAAGAAGCAAACACAGACACACGCGCGTGCGCGACAGCTCCTAGGACTGCATAGATAGGAGGGAGGAGGCCTGGAAACCCTGCAACTGCTCTGCGGTCTAGATCGGGGCGAGGGCAAGCAAAGCGTGGATGTCCTCTTCCCTCCACACTTTCTGATAACTTCCGGCTCCGTGAGAAGTTGCGCTTGTTCCATACTTCTTCAGGGTCGGACTGGGTATAAAAATGTCTCGGGTAGCAACGAAAAAGTGGCCCCAATTGCAAATGGCAGTACATTCCTTTTGTGACAGACTGTTTGAATAGTACCCAAGGGAGGAGTTTTTGGGATAAAATGTGATGCAAATTGTGCAATTTAAAGAATATTTATTCAGCAACAGTGGTCAAAACTACTAGCCACATAGTGAAGTAACTCATCAAACTGGCTCACTTGGGCCGAAAATGTGGCCCATTTTGACCCCAAAGAACTGGCCCACACTAGCATTTTGTGTTTTTGTTCAGGGCATTGCCCTATTGGCCAGTCAGAGCCTGATTGCGACACTGCAAAATCTTCTTCAACCACCCTGCTCCCTCTGTAACTAGCCAGCTAAATAGGAATGCATCCCTTCCCACCTCTAAGTGGAACCACCCTCAACCCCTCGGACTCCTGACTTTAAAGCACTGCAAGACTAGCAATCGCCATGCGGCACAAAGTGGTAGCACTACTGTTACCAATGGTGCTGCAGTTCACCCTCCTGACTTCAAATTCAGCCACAGGAAGCCATTTTGTGGAGGTGGGTCCTAGGGCTCTCAGTTGGTGCTACCTTTATATAGAATTGCTGGGATATGTGGGGCCAATCCCTAGGTATGACCGGAGAATGCGACAAAGAATTTGGAAGTCAATGTTTCCCCACTGGAAGCCAGTTCATCTTTCTCAATGCCTTGTAAAATCCATACACAGCACTGTAAATGCACCTCAATGCTGACCCCAGGGTGTTCCAGTACAGAGATCCGCAGACAGCTCTGCTTGCGTACCTCAATCCTTACAAGCAAGATATATATACCAGTGCAACTCAAACCTGACGCCATGGCACATCAGTGCAGGGATCCAATCGCAGCTCTTTCAGTGCACCTCAAACCTGATCTCCATGTTATTCTTGTAAGTGGGTCCACAAACATCGGACAGTGCAACTCAAACCCGACCCCATGACATATCAGTACAGAGTACAGGGTTCCACACACAGCTCTATCAGTGCACCTCAATCCAGACCTCGTGGGATTCAACTACAGGAATCCACACACAAGTTTATCAGTGAACTCAATATCTACCACAACTTTCTCCAGTGGGAATTCACACACGCATCTGCCAGTGCACCTCCATCCTTAAAGCAGTATTTCCAGTCCAGAGATATGCACACAGCTCTGCTCGTACACAGTCCCCACCCCAGGATGAGAAGGCGGATCCTCCGATCCTTGCAGAATTGGAGGTTGGAATTACTAGAAAGAGGGCAGTGCTTGATTTTAGGGTGCATGATGGGAGGTAGGGTTTTATCTTCTCTTGTAGGTACGTTGGGCTGGTCTTGTGCACTGCTCGGTTGGTAATGCATAGGGTTTTGAAAGTGGCCCTTTCTCTGACAGGGAGCCAGTGGAGGGTGCGGAGAGCGGGGGAGACGTGGTCGCTGTGTCCCAGGGCGAGGAGGAGTTTGGCGGCAGCGTTTTGGGCTCTATGGAGTTTGTTAAATTGGTATGCCGGTGCCCGCCCTTTGTGTGTGTGGAGGTGTTTGTGGTGCTTTACCTGCCAGTGCCCGCTCGGCATCTAAACTTATTTTCTGCACCTGCTCCTCCTCCCCCAAAACTGGTCATGCTAAAAGCAAAGGTGGGCAGTGAGGATGGGCGCCTAGCAGGCACCCACCCCACAAGTGTCACCCTGCCTGCCACACTTCTCTTAACATCTGTGGCCCCCAACTCCATGGCCAATGGTAATTCCATGCCACACATAGGCGTGTCCAGAGAGTGGCCTGGGGTGGCATATGCTACCCCTGGAATCTGATTGGCCACCCCAGGTGCCACCACATTATCCGAAACTAGAGGGTGTGGGGGGGTTGTGTGTGTGTGTGTGTATACGCGTGGGCGCGCGTTCGTACTTCATGCCAGCCCTGCATATGTCAGTGCCCCACATGGGCCGCCCCAGTCAAAATTAGTCTGGACATGCCACTGGCGCCACAGGACCAATGCAACCGATAGAACAAGAGCTGAAGCCAGGTTCTTATAGCATCTACTGAGAGCAAGCAGCGATTTTGTATGTCGAAACAAGACGCACTCTTTCTGGGTGCGGCTTTTGACAGCGTGCACCTTTGCCTCCTACCGTACTACTGTTCCCATTAAGCTGTACTGTGACCCTACGCTCCCATCATGTGCCTATATGGTCCCAGTAAGCAGGGCCTGCCTCAATAACTACCCTGCAGTCTGTAACTTCATTCTTGTTCACTTCACTTTAACTATCTTGTGACTTTATTCTTGATTGTGACATCATACTCTAACATCACTTGTCTATAATACCTTGCACAGCAGATGTAGCCCCCAACCCACTGGGTGTGGCTTTGCCGGCATGCCACCTATTGTTTATATGCTCCTCCTACCTGTCAGCCATCTGCTGTAAATGTACTTGTAATGCTGAATCTGATACCTACCTGATCTTGCCTGTTTCCTGTCTATATACCTGAGGTAGCCCCCCCTTATCATGAGACGTGGCTTTATCAGGCTGTACACCTACCTGATGTGGACTTTTGCCTGTCTGTATACCTCAGTTAGCCCCCGCCTGTATCATGAGACGTGCCTTTATCAGGCTGTACAACTACCTGATGTGGCCTTTTGCCTGTCTGTATACCTGATGTAGCCCTCTTATCAATAGGTGTGGCCTCATCAGACTGTACACCTACCTGATCTTGCCTGTTTCCTGTCTGTAAACCTGAGGTAGCCCCCCTTATCATGAGCCACGGCTTTATCAGGCAGTACACCTACCTGATGTGGCCTTTTTGACTATCTGTATACCTTCATGTAGCCCACCCCTCATACTTTGAGGCATGGCTTTGCCAGATTATGCTTTTCGAGAACCACTTGTATGTTGTAACCTGTATGCATGATCCTGCACTTTGAAGAATGTTCACTTCGCACTCACTGTAACTAGCGCCATGATGCCTGAGGGTGTGGTGCGCTGATATAAAGGTAAACATTAAATTTAAATTAAATTTTAAAAAAATCCTTGTGTAACAAGGTATCTGCACCTGGACATCAAGTAGTGTGGGCTATATTTTGAGGAAATACCGCTTCTAGTTCTTCTGCCTATTTTTATGAGGTGAGTAACTCTTGTTGTGAAATATGCAAAACTCCGATTGACTCCGGGACATCAAAATGGATGATGAGTGAGTGAGGAACAAATAGCACACCGGCAACATGGAGTGGGCGGCGCTAGGACCCGGCAAGAGTTTCTCTCACCTTGTAATGGGCATTGTTGGCGGCCGCCTCGGCTACACTATGAGAGGAGTCCAGTCTGACTGAACAAGGAATGGGGAACCGGGGAGAAGGGAAGCAGGAGGAATACAGGGGCCAGGTCTATGCAACAACAGAACAGAGACACGGGAAGTACAGGAACCAGGGAAGCAGGGCACAGGGTGCCACGCTGGGCAAAGAGCAGGGAGTGGAGCCCGGGCAGAGCAAGGCAAGGAACGCGTCCAGGGAGCCAGGGACAGGCAGGCGGGCTGAGTCAGGGGAACGACACTGCAACAGAGGAAGCCGGGCTGAGTCAGGGAAAGCAGCCCTGCCACCCAGGGCACATCAGGCTAAGTTTGACAGACACCGCCAGTTGCTGGGAGTCAGGATACCTGATCCACGCGCGCCCCCTCCCACCCCTCTCCGGGATCACTTTGGGGGGGAGCAGGGGGGAGAATCCGAACGCTGTATCATCACGCCAGAGGCTGGATGCAGCCCGGACGGAGCGGAGGAGGGAGTCCCGACTGCCTGCAGGGATGGAGCTCAGAAGGTAGGGGCGTCTTGGGAGTTGGGAGGTCTTTGGGCAACTTCAGCCGGGGGTGACAGCATGGCTGAAGGGTGCGGGGTCGTGTGCAGGGAACATGCTGATCTGGGGTTCTGGGGCATATATCCGAGAGAATGAATTGTGCGTCACTTTTGGACATGCGTACCAGTGGAAGGTACCCTGAAAACTGTTTAATGGTATCTTTGGCGCACACGCTGTCTTTTCGAACTCTCCAGAAATGTGGGACTGGCTCCCAAGATGCTCGTCCGGCAGAGGGTCTTATCACTGCAAACCAAAGACACCCCTTGCAAAATCAGCAACCGCGCTGATTATATAGCGCCCCGTAGACTCCTGGACCAAATGCGCACCCCCCCCGCCCAGAAGCCGACCCTCGCCCACATGCACACCGACCCCCCTCCACTCGCAAGTCCCCCGCGCTCTGTCCCCACCGTCCACTTCAAAATCCCGAGCACTGCGGGTTCCCACATGTGTACCTCAAGTTTTCGCATACCTCACCCCAAACCCTCAAAGCCCCCCAGTGCCTACCTGGCTCGACAACATACAATACCCCCCCCCCGTTCTCCACTTGTAAATTCCAGGTACCCTGTGGACGCATGCGTATCCACCCAGCATCACCATTGCCCCCTGTGGCCCCCGCCCCTCCCATAACGCACATGTGTACTCGAGCAGTCCCCTAATGCAGAGAGGGGTTCAACCCCAGCCCCCAACCCCATGGCGCACACATGTACCCATTATTCTAATGACCCTTCTGGATACGTTGCCTCCCCCCCCCCCCCCCGAGCGCGTTCGTGCATATGCACCATGCCCACGAATGCTACACGCACGAGTGTCTGCGTGTACCCACAGTGTGCTGTCACTATGACTGACGTAGAGTACCCACATCAAAGATCATGCCAGTGTCCAGGTGTCCAAACATGAACCCCGCCCCATAGTCTCCCACGTGGGTGTGAGCGTTCAGCCAAGCAGACGGCACGTCTCTACTATCCCATAATTATTTCTTTGTGTTTTGAGTCTAAAAGAACCTTTAGAAAAACCAACAATAACATGCATGTACATTTCACAAGCACTTAAATACACCACAATCAGTAAATCCCTTCACTTCTAATGCGTGTGTTAAAAGTAACATAAATTAACATGCCTTCATTGTACGATCGGGGAATGACGCGGTGTTCCTCGCTCGTGTAATGCAAGGATGTTCTTTTATGTTATGTCTACTCTCGGCCCCTCTCCACGGAACGTACGACGGCCCCAGCCCCTCTGCATCTGTCATGGCTGGAAACATGCAAGGATTGGCCCTTGGCGGCCCTGTCTCTCTGTGGGCGGCCCCTGTCAAGGTTCACGACCCCTTTATGATGGGGCATGTGTGCGTGCCCGGTGGCTCTGCTCGCTATTTCGGAGCTGTGTTGAAGGCTGCAGAGCCCCTCGTGGGAAGGAAGGAATGAATCGCTCAGTGAGACACGTGGCTGCTAAAGGGGTGCTCAGTCGGACAGTGTGGAGGAAGTGTTGGTTCTAACTACACCGAGGCCCTTCCTGGAGTTCCTGGGCACCTTGGAACTGACGGGCCTCTTTCTGCTGCACTGGGTACCAATAGAATCATAGCCCTTCCAACCCTAGCGGTCACGAGACCCTCCGCCACTACCCGCCCTCATCCTCCCTGCGGCACAGAGGAGAGACTCGGTGTTATGACATGCCCGAGTGCTGTAGAAGTGGCATACATCACGCGTGGGCTCTGCCCCGCCTTTTGTTGAGACGTCATATGTATCTCCGGACAAGAATCCTTCATGTCTCAAAATAAAATTCCACATTTTTGTTGCAGACTGGTTTTTAATGCGGTTATTGGGGCTGCACAGAGGACAGCGCTTTGGCGTAAGGCGCTTAATAAATCAATAAGTACAAATTCTTCGGGATGCTCCTGATATAGCCCACCCGCCCCTATTGGTTAATCAGGGGCAGACCCCTTTTCAAATGCAAAACTGTATTGTTTGTATGCAAAAAAGGCGGGGCGAGTGAAAAACAGATAAGTAAATCCAAGTTTAAATATGGAATCGATGGAATTAGGGACATCATTTCACTAAAATGCCAGGGGCAGCGGAAGTGACACCACACGACCCTCGACCTCTGATGACATCACAGGAAGTGATGTCATTTGACCCCCACCTGAAAGTGATATCACGGGAAGCTATGGAACACAACCTTTCAACCCTTGACAAAACAGGAAGTGGCATCACATAACATTGTTGCTAAGCACACTATGAAAAGTATGGTTACAGTATCACTATAATGTGATCTACATTTCATACAAGAATGGATCACCATATGTATCGTTAAGATCAGTGTTTATAGGCCTATATTACCAAATTACTGTGAAAGCAAGCAGACGTCCAAGAACACGTGTTATATAGCACCAGAGGTCAAGTCCTAAAAAAAGTGGAGGGACTCATCAACAAACGCAATGGGATGCGACCTCACCAGAAATTAGCATATCAAGCTGAAATATGCACATTTCATTCAATTGGCTTTGCATAACCACCCAAATTGCACAGGACGAATGGCATTTGCCTTTAATAAAATCAACACACGCACACAAAACCAAGAGAGGATATTTTCTTCTTTTGAAAACATTAAAAGGTGCGCAAATTTTAAACTCCAAAAACCAATATAAATGTTTTCTCTGGGACTTGCAGTACCGAAATGTGAAATTTCACCTTTAGTTGTTTGTTATTTTTCATCAGATTATACAGTGCAGTGGTGACGTGTTCCGGCCTGCAAACCTGACGACTGCGGTTTGATCCCTGCGGTCGGCTTTAATTCATGAATTCAAAGAGGACATTCAATGTTTCTCATTTTAGCTGGGGGGGGCTCAGTCCACTCTCTGAATAAAGTGGGTGGACTCCGTCCCCCCGCGTGTACCCTAGACTTCAGCCCTGGGGCTTAACCGCTTTATATATAACAAATGTACATACACTATCACCCAACCTGTGTTGTTACTCATTTATGACCTCAGAAGGATGAGCCGCTGAGTTGAGATGTTTAAGAACAGACTAAATCAATGGCTCACCCCTTGAAGTGTGCCTGAAATAAACCGTAAATGGGTTTAGCAATTGTTGCATAGAATTCCAGAAAGACAAGTTATTTGTTATTCCTATTCTTTCTTATTTCGGGTCACTGCTGAAAGAGTTAGACTTGTGGAACCCCTGTTTTTTTTTTTAAGAGGCCTGAATAAGAAAGGCAGCCACTCCAGAAGCAAAAAGCCACTTGGCACTGGCCATAGCCCAGAAGTTTGCATTTAAACACATTTCAAAATAAACATGTCTTTATAGGGTTAGCAAGGGAGACCACCGGGATAGCAAGGGAGAGACCTCAGGGGTCACAGTTGCGACCCCTTGTGACCCCTAAATGACGTCCCTGGTCGTGGAATGAGGGGCAAATCCCTGCTAGAGTCTCAGTACAGATCTCCTAATGCCCTGCTACTCTTCCTGAAGGTAAACCAAAGAAGCCTGTAATCCTTTCTATCCCAACATAGGTCTTGTCCATGGCGCATGCACTTCCCGTTTATTTGTATAACTATCTTGAGTGCGAATAAACCACCAGTGATTCATTCTAGGAGAACCTGGCCGGTCTAAGTGGTGGTTAGACAACAGACTCCTAGTCTGCGTCTACTTCCAACCTGGGCTTCTTACTGCTATACCTTATAGCTTCTCTGCTGCTGCCAATTTTAAAAGAGTTGTCTAGGAAGGGTCTTCTTGGCTTTCTGATCAGTGAGTTTGGAGAAGAGGCTTCCTTTGTAGCATGGCCCCAGTTTGTGATACGTCCTACAGAATCACACTCTAAGCTGCACAAGCGCAATTGTTTGCAAGGGAACAGTACTCGAGCATGGCACATCTTGTGAGGAATCAGGACACCGTGCAGAGGCAGGCTTCTACCTAGGAACTCACAAAGGGGTGGAAGATGAGGGCCCAATATAGAGAGAACGGGAAAGAGAGACACGCTACAAAACACACCTGCTAAAGCCCCGCAGATAAACTTGAGTGGGCCTGATTGGAACAACGCAGAAGCCATCACTGACAATATGGGGGACTACTATGGCAGCAGAACTCATGTAAAGCCTTGCTGTGGACTCCTGGACCCCAGCAGGTGCCTTAACAAATGCTTCCCCTGCCGCTTTAGGGTCAGAAGAGGAAGTTCATATCACCCAGGACCTTTGTGGAAACCCTGGAAGGCTGCACAGGTTGCCAGCATGGCAATGGCCACTCATTGTTACTGGAAGTTATGGGCCTCATAGAAAGGTCCTGGGATGAAGCCACCCAAATCATCTGCCCGTGCATCCAGCCAGCTGGGAATTACAGTGGCTTCTGTACCGGAGAGATTCCCTGCAACATCAGGGGTACTTCTTCACAAGATGGAGGCCAGAGGCTCCCTTTACCCTTTGACGAGATGACTACCAGCAATGCCTCTTCGTCCTTGGCCCATGGAGGCATGCTGGGGGTCCATCTCTCTCTAGCCTCTTGACCGGTCCGCTCTCTTCTAATTGGAGATCACATTGTCTGCCAGTGTTGAGCGACCACACGGAGGAGCTCTACCCGAGCCATTGCCCAGAGTCTGATGGTGGGGAAGTCTGCAGTCCCAACTGGTGGTGCCCATCTGCACTTTGAAGCTAGGCAGTGGCACCGTCAGAGCAAGAGAATGGGAGTCAGCAACTTTGCTTTCGGGTGTCCTAATATGGAACGGAGAAGCACTGCAGAGGCCTTGGACGTCAGCTGTCACCTGTGGGTTTTGTGAATTCTGGGAGTCAGGGGACGATACCTGGCTTGGGGGTGTTAAGGCTTTTGCCCAGTCATGTATCAAAGGCCCAAGTATGAGAACCTCTCTCAACCCATGTGGGTGCTTTGAAACACAATTTACTTGCTGTATAAGCGCCTTACAAACACACAATAAATACATGCATTAAATAAATAAATTATGCACCTAATCATGGACACCTGGGCTCACCAGATGGCCTGAATTCAGCATTCTGCCACTCAAAGAAATATCGTGCTCATTAAACGGGGCACTGGACGGCGATGTAGCAAATGACTGTGATGCATAGGGGCGCGCTCTGCTCCCATGCCTCAATTCTGCATCCAAGGCGTATCCTCTGAAGGTTCATGAGGCTGAGAAGGGGGTGCAAGAAACGTGCATTCAGGAAACAAAGAATGTTTACATGTGCCCTAAGGGATGGCATGCCTTGTCTGTGTAGGATCTCAAAGCGCGGGTTTCCTTTGATCAGTTTCCAAAAGTTGTTTCAGCCCAATTTTGCCTGAGAATGTTGGACAAGGAAATGGGGATAGTGTGACACCTGACAAAACAGTGGACCTCGGAGGGTTAGGCTCGGAATATTGTGGCTAATTTACTGAAGAAGATCCATGCAGCATCTGACCTCAGAAGGAAGAGCCAGAGGGAGCGTTGATATTGCCAGGGCCAGTGGAGAGCTCAGCTGATGTGGGCAGCCCAGCAGACGCGCTTGATAGCATTCTGGGAACTGGAAGACCGGTGCCCTGGCCCTCTCAGCAGAGGAACAGGCCCAGCACTCGAGTAACCATGAAGTCCACTAGCAGACTTTCCATTCACGGGCAGCTCTTGGGCCAGCAGGAAGGGAATCTCAGCACCCCAAGATTCTGCGCCTTGGTGGTAGGGAAAGCTTTTTGCCAGTTAGTGGTGAACACTTTCTTCCTGCGGAAAGCAGGGCATGCTGGGCATCACGATCTGGAGGCGGGGCCCCTCTGCTGCGATTGCAGTATAATTGCATCATGACTGTGTTACGCCGAGCAGGCGCGCCAGCATCCCTATGTTGAAGAGCATGTCTTACATTTGTGTGAGACCAAAAGAAACCCTGTAGGAGCCCCCTCACTTGCTATGGCCCCGCTGTGAGGGTCCTCGGGGGAGCTCATGCTTTAGCCCATTCGAATGCATGTGTTCTATGGGTCCTGGTTTGGATCAGTGAGAATCTGGATGGGCAGGACCCAGGCCAGCAACCCCTGGGCTTTGCTATATTCTTAGCCTAAGCAAAGCTTGGAACAATCTGCGTGACCTCCGTGGCTCACCGTGCTCCGACCCCCCATTTCACTTGGGGCATAATTTCTAGAGATTGACAGCGTTGAGCTCCGTTGATACAGTTGAAGCAGCCCCTGACCAGATCTTTGTGGGTGGCCTAGTGCCCCCCATCGGGCTTCTCAGCAGGGAACTCTAGCTGATGGACAGAAACTCATTACCTCTTGGAATGGTGGTGTGCCTGCGCTCTGGGCCCTGCAGAAACCTCAGCGGTGTCCGTGGCGCAACGCCCATGGTTTGGGGAACCCGGCACTTGTCACCCTGTTCAAGGCCGGTTCTGATCGGTGTAAGACGCAAAACAGTGAGTGGGTGAGAAAATACAGAGTGGCAACATTGGAAGTTTGAACACTCAAGCGGGAGAATTGTCTTTCAAGTGGGCGAGGGGAATGCCCAAGTGGGCTAGGAGAAGAACACCGAAGAGAACAACACCAGCGTCAGTGGAGCAGGTGAGAAGTGGCGGGTGGGTGAGGGGAGTAACGATGGTGGGTGAGAGAAGCGGCAAGAGGGCGAGGGTGCCTGTTACTGACGCACCTGCCAGGTGCTCTTTCCCATTCCTGACATTCCCCCCTCGGTGCCAAACTTCCGCTTGAAAGGTTTCCTGAAATGGACCAGGCTCGAATTGCCCCGGGGAACGCCCCGTGTTGTTCTAAGCGCTAATCCCCCGTGGCGCAGACACTGGGCCCAGGCGAGGGGATGCCAGCGAGGTGATGTAACCGCGGCTGGCTGGCTGGCAGCGGGATCCTCTGCAATGTAATGTTTTTTTTTTGTTTTGTTTTTTTTTAAAGGACGTGTGTGCCATTCTGTGTCGTCTGCGCCTCGCTGTATGTATTTATTTTCTTATGGCTATTTGTAGGGTGCCACAGGCCGGTGCTATCAGTGGCGTAACACAAACCGTGGGGCCCCCCTGCAAACCCTGCTGACGTGGCCCCCCCACTGCCACTGTGCCCCCGCACCACAGGGTCGTCGGGTGCCTCCATTATGCCAGTGGGTGCTTTGCATGGTCACCTGCACACAACTTTTTTTTTTTTTTAACCCAAGCAAATATTTGAATTTCTTCACCTGGTTCACAGATCTATCCACGGTAAGGAGCCACTGTATCCTCCTCTATCCACCTCTACAAGCCTTCTCGTAATCTCTGCTCTGCCTCCTTGACTACCCTTGTGGCCCCTCGCCCACCTTGTGCTCTCTCTTGCTTCCGCTCCTTCTCTCTTCTTGCTCCACTTGCAAGGAATTCTCTTCCCCCAACATCCGAGAAAGCGTCCACATGGATTTCTTCAAGACCAAACTAAAAGCCTACCTCCTCGCCTCTGAGGTACCCTCTTAACCTGCCTCTCATCTACCTGCAACTAAAACACTTCTCTCACCTCTAACCTGCCTCTGTCCCTTCCTCTGTCCCTCACTTCCTCTCCTCCACTCTAGAAGTTCAACCATCATGGTCACATCTCGAACATAGCTGGCCACACCGCCTACCTGCACTTTAAAATGTCCAATGTTAGTTGTCCTTAATATATGTATGTCCACTTATGTATTGTCCCTTGGGACTGTTCCATTTACTTCCCACCACAACCTGGTCAGAATGTCCCTCAAACTCGCCCCATTGTGAGAAGCTCACAGCTTCCCGTCAAATCTGATTTCTTATCTAGTGTACTCCTAAATATTCCATTGTCACTCCTTTTGGCCATCAACCCACAATCCCTGCTAACTACATACACACTTCCCAATCCTACTCCCGACACCCTTAAAATGGTCCCTCCCACCACCAGCACATCCATTCAATTGTGTGGTTAAAGGGTTTGTGAATGAGGCCTAGAATAGTAACTGGGGACACGTTTTTGTTAAGGTGTGGTAAATTTGTAATTTGAAGACAAACTGAGGCATTACTACTACCACCGGTTCCATGTAATAATGTCCCTGCAAAAAAGTCTGCTGACAAAAAAGTTGCAGTTTTTTGCAGAGACATTTTTACAAAGGAAGCAGGGGACATCCATGCAACCTGTCCCCATACATAATGGGCCTCATTATGATACTAACGGTAGCAGTGCTGGTAAAACCGGCACAGCTGCCGCCGGTATAATTTTTTGTCCAGCGCCCGCGAATGGGCAATTACGGGGTCATTACGACCTTGCCGGACCTGGTAATTGCCCATTCGTAGGCGGCGGAATATATTCTTCCCCATTATAGGGCTCAATGGGAATGGGGAAGCCGGATACACCGGCACCAATCGTGAATGGTGCCGGTGCATCCGACATGCTCTGCTTGCGGGTGCCGTTCCGCCCGACAGGTCAGACCTGGTGGGCGAAAAGGCACAAGCAAGCAGAACTCTTAGTTTACCAGTCCGGTAGTAACAGCGCCGGTAGCTTACCGGCGCCGTTACCACCGGACCGGCACACTTATAATGAGGCTCAATGTCACCATACATAAAGTCGCCAATGGCTTTTCCCAGCGCATTTATCTATGGGGACATTATGCATGGGGACATTATTACCTGATACCCTATCACCTACACTATGCACCCAGCACAACAAATTAGAGCAGATTGGCCCACGTAAATGCACCACACTAGCATGTTTGGACAGTGCTCCGGGCATTTCCCTGTCGCCCTATGTACCAGTATGAGCCTGAACATAGTAAACATTTGTTACAGAAACATCTGTCATTATTTTCAATGTGAATTTCCCCAACATAAACAAACCTAATTTCCTCTACGCTATTTAGACTACATCAGTTACTTGACAGGTGCCTGCAAACATGAATGTGGCCCTGGCAATACCACCGGCTGATTGGATACATGCTTATATGAAATGTTTAGAGTTGATGCAGTGATTACAAGTGGATTTCTAAAAGAAAAGATTCCAGAGGACTACAACACAAGGGTGATGTAGTCCCACTCCACAAATGTGTGAGCAGTGTGGAAGCTGCCAAGTAAAGCCCCTCCTTGCCCCCTGCCCCGTGAGCGTGTGCATGTCTTGCGTGGGAGGTTGGATTCAGTCAGATACCCGGCTGTTTTTCCCCCCAGGCTCGCTTTGGTTACAAAGCTGCTTGAATGGAGTGCGAGGAAGAGGAGCCCTGATGAAGCCTGGGCAGTGTCCAGAGGAGGCAGGAGACCCTGAGACCGCCTGCTCTGTGTTTGGGGGTCTTGGTGCCAATTCAAGGAAGACCTAGTAGGAAGGAGGGAACACGATGGGACGGTAGAGGCATAATGTACGACCCTAAAACCACTGGTGCAAGCAGGCTGCCATTATGCAGGGCTCCCCTGCACTGGCCAGTGGCTCTGGTTCCTGGTACTCTTCGCACATTTTACAGACCATTCTGCCACATCATTTTGTGTTATGCCATTGAGGGAAGTGCAAGGAGCATGGGCGGGCAACATAAAAAGTGCATAGATTGGGGATAAGGTAAGGGAATAGTGCAGGGGCGTGAACTGGAAGAAGTACCTGCAGAATGAGCAGGGCTTTAAGTGGGCAGGGGCTAGCTGGGGCAGTCCTTCAGCTGCCTCCAAAAGCTGCACCCGGACCAGGGTCTCGCTGATCGCCACCTGAAAACACCCGATGCGATTACTCTTGTGTGCACTGCACTGGTGTCTCAACACATACCTAAGGAGACTCGAGATAAACCTCAAACTGATTTACAAGCTGCCTGTAAAAGGATACATTTAGAAAACTGAGAAGTCATCCTCTGCGCAAGCACAGCCCAAGCGTCATGGCCAGGAGCTGTCCAAATGAGTGTACATGGTACGTGGTAAGCGGGAATTTTACTGTTAGGGCGAGTGTTGTGTAAAATAGGGCTTTAAGTGGGCCGGGGCCTGCTGAGGCAGGGCCCCGGCAGACTCTGAAATCTCGTTTTGAGGCGGGGCCCTGCCAGGTCCCACTAATCTCCCCTGGCAGCCCTGGCTACTACACGAAAAAGCTTTTTTTCTAAAGCCTGAAGCTCTCGCTCGTGTGCGAGAGCTTAACACTTCAGAAAAAAATTACTTTCAGCCATAATGGTGGCGCCGCACCTGCAAGGCATCCATCTAAGCAAGTGATGCACGTGGGCCGGCACCACCATTATGGAGAAAACGTGAGGCCGCTGGAAGCAGAGGCCTCGCTTTCGAAATACTGAAGCTCCTGCGGATTCGCGGGAGTTTCAGTCTTTAGGAAAAAGGCCTCTGCTTCCAGTGGACTCACCCTTTCAGCCTTAATGGTGACGCTGCCCCTCCCAAGCTGGCGAAGGCCAGCGCCACCATTAAGGCTGAATAGGCGAGGCGCTGTCCCCTGCCAGGCAAGCCAAATGCAGAGATCAGCAGTGCTGATCTCTACACATGGCTGCCTGGCAGGGGTGCCAGTAGCCCATTGAGCCGGGGTTTGTCAGGGGGGCGTGGCCTAATGGGGCAGCAGGACCCCTGCCGCTAGGCCACGTCCCCTTGATGAGCCCCGGCTCATTTTGTAGTGCCACTTAAGGCACTGGTGTAAAATAAACTGAGCACCAAGCGCAGCATGAATTCCATGCTCACAGGGGTTCCATGCTTGAATCACTCGCACATACTTGTCAGATATCAGAATCTGTGGTCATTCTTATTTTCCCAAAATGCTGTTTGATTTTATGCAAAGCAGACAGGAACCCATACTGATGTTACGTGCCCCCTTCCCTTTGTAACAGGTGATTTATTTATGATATGATAGTTTATTTATATAGCGCCTATACACAATGTGTTTCAAAGCGCTTCAAGGCAAGGGAGGAACAAGGGAAAAAACAATGGCATTCTTACCGGCCATGAACAGTAAGGATGTGAAATTAACTATCGTACTCGGCCTGACGACATTTCAGATAGTGCAAGAGCTAAGACATAGATAAGGAAGGGAGGGGTAGACTGGGAAGGAAATGGAAACAGACAGGCGACTACCATACTAGGCCTGACGACATTTTTGGTAGAGCTGGAAAAAAACCAAGAGGAGAGGGAGAGGGGTGCAGAAAGGTAGGGGAGGAACAAAACAAGCAACTATCATATTAGGCCTGACGACATTTCAGATAGTGCTTGAGGGGGGTTGGGGAGGAAAAAACCAGTAAGGGGAGGGAGGAGGAGACAGACGAGGTTGCTATCATACTAGGTCCAGGGACAATTCTGATAGAGTAAGTGCATAGAAGAAAGTAAGGGGAGGAGATAGGAACAGGGAGAATGGAAAGGAGGAGAGAACAGAGAGTTAGCAGTCAAAAGAGTGGAGAAGCAAGAGGGGAGAGTGAATACAATTGCAGAAGTCAGTAGTAACACATAATGTTGTAAGCCAGGATACAGGATGAAGATGGAACAGCATGATTCAGGGCCACCATGAGTACAAGATGCAAAGGAAGCCCAGCATGAGAGTTCAGAAAGGGTGATGCACCATGAATCAAGGAAGTCCATAAAAGTAAAATCCAGCATTGTCCACAAGACGGTGATGGTTAAACCAGAATGTATCAGGACAGACTCCTGCAGAAGTAGTCTTGAGTGGGGTGAGGGGGGAGCAGGGTAGAAGAATCAAGCAAAACAGGCAACACCTGTGTGCGAGAATGGGGGGGCACAAGGGAACATCACTGGGGGACCAGAGGGAGTAACACATGTTGGTGCATGCCTATCTGCTGTCTGAGCAGGGGGTCGGGCCCTGGGTCCTCCTGGTCCGAACAGGTCCAAACAGGAATTCCCCTTTTCTTCGTCTGCCCTTCACTTAGGACGCCTGGGCGAGAGACAACCTTGATCTAATAGTTAGGAGCAGGAAGGAAGAGGCAGGGCTAAGAAGGTGGGTGGTGCTTGCTAAGTGGTGAAAAAGAGCAGCAAACAGGAAGGCACCAGGTGGGCGGGGCTTAGGCCAGGTGACCTAGATCCACTTGCACCTGCTTCCCATCTGCAAAGGAAAAGAGGCTGGAGGGCTCCTTAAGTAGGGAAACAGAGCGGCAAGAAGGAAGGCACCAGGTGGGCGTGGCTTGCTAAGTGGTGAAAAAAGAGCAGCAAACAGGAAGGCACCAGGTGGGCGGGGCTTAGGCCAGGTGACCTAGATCCACTTGCACCTGCTTCCCATCTGCAAAGGAAAAGATGCTGGAGGGCTCCTTAAGTAAGGAAAAAGAATGGCAAACAGGAAGGCACCAGGTGGGCAGGACTTGCTAAGTGGTGAAAAAGAGCGGCAGGCAGGAAGGCACCAGGTGGGCGGAACTTAGGCCAGGTAACCTAGATCCACTTGCACCTTTACAGATTAAGAGTGTTTTAATTGCGGATTGAGTTGTACATATAGAAAGATTTATGTACAAGGTGCTCCATAGTTCTCTCTTTATAAATCCCATACATTCACAATATGCAGACGGGATGCCAATGAGACCACATGCGACCATGCTGCCCCAAAATACACGTTTGCAGGATCTCTTGCTATTTTGTTTGGGGCCAGCACCCAACCCCTTTAAAGCATGTCCTGCATGTGTTAGGCCACACCCTTTTGTGTTAGCCCCCACTCAGTATCGTACCCCAGTTAAATCACTGGGCATGAGACAGGGACATAACTTTGAAGGGGCAAAAGGAAAATCAGATAGGCGGACTCCCGGGACCCATAATATGGTATGGGTGCACGCTGCAGTGGCAGGGACCTGGTTCAGTGGTCTCAGATCAAAAGGGAAACAGGTTGTAGAGCAGCGCGCACATTGCTTGAACTGAGCAGAGTTTGTGGGTCACTCAATGCGGAAAAGACAAGTGGCATGAGAAGATGGTGTGATATGGGGCCAACATAGATCTTGAAATCAACATGTTATAATGGTATCAAGATGGCTAGAGTACAAGGGGCCAGAGGTGGACACCCTATAAGTGACATGAGATATGGGGCGTTCAAGGGCTATGAGATGGGTACCTTGAGATAGACAGGGCACGTGCTGAAGAAGATGCAGAGAGGCGTTACATGGACAGGGTATGTTTTGTAAAATCCGGATTCTGAAAACTTTAGCACTCTCACCCACACCACAAAAATTAGAAGAGCTGTTGGCAGTGCAAAGGGACTATGATAAGAAAAAAAAACACATAGTCGACTACTGATATACTCAGCTTGTACAGAGTTGTGAGTCTAGGAGGCCCACTCTCACCCTAGCAGGCACTGGCAGGTCCAATCTCAGCACAGCTGAGCCGGTCAGACCATTGTAACATCCCAGTCACAAAAGCAAAGCCGCCCAAGACTTGGCCCGCTGTCACCATAGCTACTCTGGCAGGTCCACTTTCACCATAGCAGCTGCTACGATGACCACTTTCATTCATAGTACCCCAAGTCAGGTCAATGCTCACCATAGCAGAACTTCCACGTCCACTCTCATCATAGCTGCCAACAGGGACGTCATTTCACCGAAATGCCTGAGTAGCGGAAGTGGCATCACATGACCCTTGACCTCTGATGACATCACAGGAAGTGATGTCATTTGACCCCTACCCCGAAGTGACAACACGGGGGGTGATGGAACACAACCATTCACCCCTTGACAAAACAGGAAGTTGCATCACATAGCATTGTTCCTAAGTACACTACGAAAAATATGGTTATGATATCACTATAATTTGATGTACATTTTATAGAAGAATAGCTCACCATATGTAAAGTTAATATCAGTGTGTATAGGCTTACATTATCAAATTATTGTGAATGCAAGTGGACACCCAAGGCCAAATGATAATGACGTGTTATTATATCGTTTTCTAACATTGAGGAACTTTTTTGAGATATCATAGGCCTGTCCCTTAGCGACCAAATCGGGGTTACTTGATGATTATTAGCCTTTTTAGGGTTTTTGTCTTTTGTGGTTGGTTCTTTGTCGCATGAGTGTAGGTCACTACGGAGACACTGAGTTCCTCTACGCCGTTTGTAAACTGTAGGAAAAGTTGCAACTGTGCCTGCACTTATTTGCGCCAAGATAAATTACTGGTGTATTTCCTTTTGCTATGAATGACAAATCCAAAAGTTCTGTTGTATTTGATAAAGTTTTTTATTTTGAATTTTCAACCCCTCTTGGATGACACGTGTTTCGGCGTACAACCTGCGCCTTTTTCAAATCCGGGCCTTTAATGTGTCATTACGGTTCACACAAAGAATAATGTTCTTGTTGTAAATGAAGCACTTTTAGTCTTGGGCTCAATCCTACCTGAAAATTCTGATGCTCGCGCTAACAGTGTTATTATATAGCACTTACGCTTAAGCACTTTATATAGAACACATATACATGCATTATCACCCAACCTGTCTTGGTACTCATTTATCAACCTCAGAAGTATGAACGGCTGAGTTCAGCTGTTCAAGAACAGACTAAATCATTGCCTCACCCCCTGAAGTGTGCCTAGCAATTATTGTATAGAATTCCCGAAAGACAATTATTTAAGAAGCCTGAGCAAGAAAGTCAGCCACTCCAGGAACAATGAGCAACTTGGCGCTTGCCACAGCCCAAGAGCTTGCATTAAAAAAAACATATTTTTTTTAGGGGTAGCAAGGGAGACCTCAGGGTTAGCAAGGGAGACCTCAGGGGTCACAGATGCGAGCCCTGGTGACCCCCAAATGACATCCCTGGCTGCCAATGGCATCTCTGCTTTCATGACAGCAAACCCTAGGAAGCATACTGTCGCCACAGCAGCCCCTGGCAAGCCCACACTGTCACAGGAGTATCCATTAGCATGCCCACTCTCATCAAAGCAGCTCCTGGCAAGCCCACACTGTCACAGGAGTATCCATTAGCATGCCCACTCTCATCAAAGCAGCTCCTGGCAAGCCCACACTGTCACAGGAGTATCCATCAGCATGCCCACTCTCATCAAAGCAGCTCCTGGCAATCCCATTCTCACAAAAATATCAATGACAGGTCAACTTGCGCCATGTACCTCTTGAGCCCCTCATGCATCCACACAACATATATACATGACATTATGTACATCCTTTCTCGTCATGTGTTTACACATTATACGCTTCCTTCCATTTCTCGTTTCCTCCTATCTTTTCCATCTTTCTTCCCTTATTTTCATCTTCCTTCGGTAGACTAAGGCGTGGCTATCCTGGGGCGGGGCCAATATACATCCTAAAGCTTGGACAAAGAAACCACTTTGAGGGCCATTGTAGTGGTGTTTCGACAGATTCTAAAGGCTAAATAATTAATTAATATCTCACACGGTTTGCACATATGGCTAATGCTAGTTATGTGGCCTTTGAATGTCATATAGATCTGGCCATTCTCAAATATGGCCTGATAACAGCATATGCATTGAATGTATCTTTGACATATCTGAGAAATATGCATATGAGTTGCATGCGATTGCACATTATGTATTGTGCATATGTTCTGCATGTAAATAATTGCAGATCCCTCAACTGTAGACAGTTGTCTTGGGGTTGATAGACTGGTCTATACTAGCCTTGTTTTGACCTCTAGCTTTGCACCTGATGGAATATGGCAGTGTGCCATGAAAAATGTGGTCATATGGTCACTGACATAGCAACGTGCTTGGACACTCTTCATACCGTGGCTATTATAATGCCACTACACTGGTCATCACTGCCAATAAGTGAACAGGCGCCTGAAATTAGAAATTCTATTTGCATGTAATGTAATGCTCTTTTTATTTCATGTGGCAAAGGGCCATTCAACCCACAATGCTTCAAAGCCACAACGGCAGTGAGGTGCTATCCAAATTTCAAGTTACGCAACATAACATAACATAACATATGACCCCTGGCAGTCCCACTATCACCACAACAGCCCTTGGCAGCGCTGCTCTCATCATAGCAACCCCTGGCTGGCTCCCTCTCCGCACAGCAGCCGTCGGCAGGCACAGGGTCACCATGGCAGCCCCTGGCAGGTCCCATGACATCACTGGTAACTATGCAGCGTTCTACTCGGGCCTGGACCACAAACAGTGGTTGTCACTTGCAGCCACCTGTTGTTTTGAGACCAGCGCGGACTGCTGACGTTCAATTATTATCCTCGCTCTAAAAACAGCTTTTCACAGAAGTGTGGGAGGAGGAAAATAAATATTTATTTTGAGGAAAGACGTAATAATTGTTCCTATTGAATGGTCATTGCGAAATGGACTCTCGCGCCAATGGCTCTGACGTACAACACCCCCACCCCCCTTTCCGCCCACGCACAGGCACAGAGTCATGGATAGCAGTCGGTGACGATCTCAGCACTTTAGTGAACGGAATAGGTCAGCACGACTTTTGCAGCAGATAGTGTTATGCCGAGTGTTCTGACTCTGGTGGGGACGTTCCTACTGTGAGTGACACGCCATCCTCCTGATTACTGCCCCCCCCACCCCACCCCTCCTCGGTGGTCGGAGTCTACAAGTAGTAGTAGTGGAACTATGTTCCCTACTGGCCTGGGCCCGCTCCCCACAAACCCCATAGCCACGCCCCTTCCCACTCACAATCCAACCCCCAAACACATGTGCCTGCTGTTTAAGGGAATGTCCAGTGCAGTGCACTGAAAGTGCACGTTTCAACTTCTTCCTACACTGTTATTTTAATACAAAACCATTCCGGAACGGTTTCTTTTTCAAATAAAAGTATAGGAACGGGTAGAACTTAATTTTTTTTAAAAAGCAGAGGAGCGCTGCTCCCAACCGCCCCGCCCACTTCGACCACTGCTCCCGCCCCCCCCTAATTTTCGGAACTGGTTCACCTTCTGTGAATCCTAACTCTCTGTTTCTGTTTCTGCTCGTAGTTAGGATTCTGTGAATCCTAACTGCGAGCGCTGGCTCTTCTGTTTAGGACAATAACTTTCATAATAGGAGTACTGATCATCGTATTCTGAGTGCTGACTCATATCTTGTGAGTGCTGACGCTCTTATTTTGAGTGCATGTTCTTGCTGTGAGTGTGGCTTAACTCCAATGAGCGCTGCCTCTGTCGCTATGAGTGCTGACTGTCATGCCATGAATATCATGAGTGCTCCAGCCCTATAATGAGTTCGGACTCTCCCTGTGAGTTCTGACTTTCGTATCATGAGTGCTCATGTCCTGTTTATTTCACACCGTGACAGCTTCTCTCCTCAGCCAGGGAACCTACAGGCAGCACCAACGAACAGGTACAACGAGAAGGTGTATACTGTCATTAGGGGATGACAAAGAGCAGCAGCACAACAGGACACTCCTTTCATCCTCCAGGGATGAGCACCATGGCACAGAGATCCAGGCACCTTAGATTCTGCAGGCGGGCTATACGTCACGGTAGCCCACCTCCCACTCTACAGGGCAGTGGCCAGGACACCTAACCAAAAAGTACAGTTGAACCAGGGGCTTAGCTGAAGGTCACTCATGTTGGCCCCTCTGCTGAGTTTACCTGGGCTTTCCCAGCCACCAAAGGAGACAGCAGGATAGCCTGCTCGCCCACAAAGCAGAGAGGGGTGAAAGTTCCTGGCCTCTACTTTTCTGGCTGGTATCCACCGCATCCTTCCACCGCATGGGGTGTCCTCCACTGACGAGATGAAACGTAACTCCTTCAGCAAAGAGAATAGACCAAACGTGCCTAGGTCAGGACTGACTTACCTAGGGTAGAAAGATGTCAACCTGGCTGGTAAGTACACATCCATAGGGAGTGTGGCAGGCAGGGGGGGGGATTGCTGTAGTCGCCATGCTTGTACACAAGAAGCCTACCCAATCAAGACACCTGTAAATTGAAGGCCACACTGCACGCACACTAGTTGCCAGCAAAAATGGCGGGGTGATCCCTTTCCATTATCCCAGCAGGATCACCAGAGCCCCCCCCCCCCCCCTCCTGTCTCAGAAACTCGGCACACATCCAGAGTAAAGACACCAGGATGCGGCTCTGGTAGAAAAGCCACGTCTCAAGTTGTGGAAGGTACTGATGTTACAGAAAAATGGGCACAAATCCTCCAACTCCCATCTGCCAGGGACCTGCCCCCAGATTGTTTGCAGCCAGAAAGAAATCCAGACTCTGATGTGCAAGACAGCGCTTCCCCAGAGAATCCAGACTCTGATGTGCAAGACCAGCACGCGCTTCCCCAAAGAATCCAGACCCTGATGTGCAAGAGCTGCACCAGGCTTCCCCAGAGAATCCAGACTCTGATGTGCAAGACAGCGCTTCCCCAGAGAATCCAGACTCTGATGTGCAAGACCAGCACGCTTCCCCAAAGAATCCAGACTCTGATGTGCAAGACCTGCACTGCGCTTCCCCAAAGAATCCAGACTCTGATGTGCAAGACCAGCACGCGCTTCCCCAAAGAATCCAGACCCTGATGTGCAAGAGCTGCACCAGGCTTTCCCAGAGAATCCAGACTCTGATGTGCAAGACAGCGCTTCCCCAGAGAATCCAGACTCTGATGTGCAAGACCAGCACGCTTCCCCAAAGAATCCAGACTCTGATGTGCAAGACCTGCACTGCGCTTCCCCAAAGAATCCAGACTCTGATGTGCAAGACCTGCACCGCGCTTCCCCAAAGAATCCAGACTCTGATGTGCAAGACCTGCACCGCACTTCTCCAGAGAATCCAGACTCTGATGTGCAAGACCTGCACTGCGCTTCCCCAGAGAATCCAGACTCTGATGTGCAAGACCTGCACTGCGCTTCCCCAGAGAATCCAGACTGATGTGCAAGACCTGCACCGCGCTTCCCCAAAGAATCCAGACCCTGATGTGCAAGAGCTGCACCAGGCTTTCCCAGAGAATCCAGACTCTGATGTGCAAGACAGCGCTTCCCCAGAGAATCCAGACTCTGATGTGCAAGACCAGCACGCTTCCCCAAAGAATCCAGACTCTGATGTGCAAGACCTGCACTGCGCTTCCCCAAAGAATCCAGACTCTGATGTGCAAGACCTGCACCGCGCTTCCCCAAAGAATCCAGACTCTGATGTGCAAGACCTGCACCGCACTTCTCCAGAGAATCCAGACTCTGATGTGCAAGACCTGCACTGCGCTTCCCCAGAGAATCCAGACTCTGATGTGCAAGACCTGCACTGCGCTTCCCCAGAGAATCCAGACTGATGTGCAAGACCTGCACCGCGCTTCCCCAAAGAATCCAGACTCTGATGTGCAAGACCTGCACCGCGCTTCCCCAGAGAATCCAGACTCTGATGTGCAAGACCTGCACCGCGCTTCCCCAGAGAATCCAGACTCTGATGTGCAAGACCTGCACCGCGCTTCCCCAAAGAATCCAGACTCTGATGTGCAAGACCTGCACCGCGCTTCCCCAAAGAATCCAGACTCTGATGTGCAAGACCTGCACCGCGCTTCCCCAGAGAATCCAGACTCTGATGTGCAAGACCTGCACCGCGCTTCCCCAAAGAATCCAGACTCTGATGTGCAAGACCTGCACCGCGCTTCCCCAAAGAATCCAGACTCTGATGTGCAAGACCTGCACCGCGCTTCCCCAGAGAATCCAGACTCTGATGTGCAAGACCTGCACCGCGCTTCCCCAAAGAATCCAGACCCTGATGTGCAAGAGCTGCACCAGGCTTTCCCAGAGAATCCAGACTCTGATGTGCAAGACAGCGCTTCCCCAGAGAATCCAGACTCTGATGTGCAAGACCAGCACGCTTCCCCAAAGAATCCAGACTCTGATGTGCAAGACCTGCACTGCGCTTCCCCAGAGAATCCAGACTCTGATGTGCAAGACCTGCACCGCGCTTCCCCAAAGAATCCAGACCCTGATGTGCAAGAGCTGCACCAGGCTTCCCCAGAGAATCCAGACTCTGATGTGCAAGACAGCGCTTCCCCAGAGAATCCAGACTCTGATGTGCAAGACCAGCACGCTTCCCCAAAGAATCCAGACTCTGATGTGCAAGACCTGCACTGCACTTCTCCAGAGAATCCAGACTCTGATGTGCAAGACCTGCACTGCGCTTCCCCAGAGAATCCAGACTCTGATGTGCAAGACCTGCACTGCGCTTCCCCAGAGAATCCAGACTCTGATGTGCAAGACAGCACTTCCCCAAAGAATCCAGACTCTGATGTGCAAGACCTGCACTGCGCTTCCCCAAAGAATCCAGACTCTGATGTGCAAGACCTGCACCGCGCTTCCCCAAAGAATCCAGACTCTGATGTGCAAGACCTGCACCGCACTTCTCCAGAGAATCCAGACTCTGATGTGCAAGAGCTGCACCAGGCTTTCCCAGAGAATCCAGACTCTGATGTGCAAGACAGCGCTTCCCCAGAGAATCCAGACTCTGATGTGCAAGACCAGCACGCTTCCCCAAAGAATCCAGACTCTGATGTGCAAGACCTGCACTGCGCTTCCCCAAAGAATCCAGACTCTGATGTGCAAGACCAGCACGCGCTTCCCCAAAGAATCCAGACTCTGATGTGCAAGACCTGCACCGCACTTCTCCAGAGAATCCAGACTCTGATGTGCAAGACCCTCCACTAGTGCGGGAGCTTGAAGGGACTGAACCCAGTAGACTAGAGTGGGTACATAAGATACCCCCCACCACCCGCTGCTGTTCATGCTTCTTCCTCAGCTGACCCCAACACTTTTTCGGGGACCTGCTAACTGCTCGCAACGTCTTTTGGTGTCAGCATGTGACAGTCTGTGCCTGACACTGCTCTGGGAATGTGACCCAGAGGATCTCCACCAGGGCCTCAGCCTTGACATTAAAGGGCCCTGGTGCCTGCGCTTCTGGGTATCTTGGTCATAATATGCATCAACAGTGGCATGTCTTGTCATTGCTGATGTTTGTCACTGGCGGGACTTTTCACTGAATACATTTGGCTTCTGACACTTCAAAACGACAAAATAAAGCTAAGAACAAATCAAAACAGACAGTAGAAGGTGATGATGGATGTCGCAAAGGGAACACAAATGGGTCTGTGGCGAGTCACTCTTCCTATATGCCTAGCCCCTGTTGGAACCCAAAATAAAATATAAAGAAACAAAGGGTGTACCTGCAGAGCTAAAAAGTACACTGAAAAGGGTGTTTACATAAAGAGATGGAACCTGCAACAAGGAGGAACCTCCCTCTTGCCACTCCTATGGAGCGAATCCTTGAGCCCGATGCTGTAATGTAACATGGAACAGTCTTCAGTCCTTCTGGTGGCGATGGCCTCATGGTGCATGGTTCTGAAAGAGAAGGGCAAAGCAGTGGAATGAAAGGGAAAGGCAAATGCGAACCCTGAGCTATTGCCGGGTGCAGGCCAGAGGAGCCCGATCCCTGGGTGCCAGTATTTCTACACATGGTGTCTGGTGGTGATACTCCTGGAATCTATGTAGCTAGAGGGGAGAACCCAAGTTGGCAGCCATCAGAAGTATACCGCTGCGAGGCTATGGGTGTTTGTGTGGTAGACGATCAGAGTGTTGTGGGGTAGAGCGGGGCTAGTTATCCATGGGCTCTGTTCTGGATAGTGAGGTGGACAGGATAATAACAGATGAGGCTTCAGTGTCTAATGGATTCCATGCAAATATCGAAAGGCGGGAAGCGAAAAAGGTGAGTTTGGGAGTCCTTGACTGATGGCATTTATCAGAAAAGGGGGTCCTTCCAGTCATTTGTTTTGTTCTTTCATGATTGTGCGGGGGGTTCATTTGTCAGTTCCCAGTTTCCCTTTCCCCATCTGGTGAGAGTTTATGGAGCGGTCACAGCTGCAGCTCAAGTCATTGGGTGATGGGCCGAGCAGTGATGTGATAAAGGACTCGGAGGAAACCACATCATGTGTCTACTGTGGAGTGAGCTTGAAAAGAGACAGAGCCGATAGCAGTGATTGCCCAAGGCCAGACCAAGCGCTGTGGTCAAAGATGGTGTTGATGCCTCAATGTCTGCAATGGAAAATATATGGTCAAGACTGAGCCCTTGTGCCTGCACTGGCTGCCTGAGGGGCGATCTTGGAGTCCTGAGAATGTAGTGGGTGTGTGAATTGCACAGCCTAATCAGGTCCAGTCTCTGGAGCGTGCATGTCCATTCTATTTTGTGTGTTGTGGTCTGGTGAATGGCAAGGTTTTAAGAAATATTCTGAAGGTCTTGTGATCTTCCATGGTGTGCAGTCACTTGGGCAAGGCGGTGCATAGGTGGTCGGCCAGGAACGAGGAGGTGGGCCTTCATTGGAGTTTCTAGTTGACATGTAGGACTTTTGCTAGCAGTGAGCTCCTGGATCGAAGCTTTCTGGGCATACTGGATGACAGTCCTGGTGGTGAAAGCTGACCAATCGAGTGGAAGATGCTGCGGGCATTCTCTGAGTTGGGGTCCTGTTACATTCTACCTTCAGACCTTCTCGTCAAGCTGTGCCCTTGTTTCCCAAGTACTCACGGGGGACGTCGCTCTATATGCACCATTGCTTCCCCTCATTGAGGCTAGGTGCTCTAAGCCAACGGACTTCCTGTTAGCAAAGTAAGCAATAGTCACAGTAACCAGTCCAAAATGTGAGATGCCAAGAAGCTAACACTGTGTCTGAAATGGCACCCAAGTCATATCCCTAATCTCATCACTTTGATAACAGCTGTGATGGTAGTCCCCCGAGTGATGGGTCCTTGATAGTCAACAAACCTCTCCTCAGCCCCCTAAAAGGCCAGCCTTACCAGGAGTACCTGAAGACCAGGGTTCATGAGTTTAAGAGATGCACCGAAGAACAGATAAAGGAGGCAAGGCTTCTGCAAAATGTTGCTCAGTATGAAGCAAACAGCATGAAACAACAGGCAACTCATCACATAATTGGATGATCAGGATACTGCAGACCCAATAGCAAAGTGTACATACAGAGAACACTCTGGCCCCCAGGTGAGACTAACCTACACAGCGTGGCAACCAAACAGCCCTTCAAGCTGCACCTCAATGTTTGCGATGAAAGGACCGAAGAAGAGTAGCGTAATGGCGGGGTCCTTCCTCCACAGGAAATAGCCAGAAGAGAAAGGGACTTCCACCTGTGCAGAGGTAGAGTAACGCAGAACTGTGCACCTTCCCATTTAGAGGATGACTGCCCCAGGGCAGCAGCACCAGGCCACCTATCCAAAGTTACCTTTCCTAAGAGGTCCAGCCATTCAGTGCGCAAGGCAGCCGCCTCTCATTTGCCAGGTTACTGAGATGGAGCTCAGTATGGGCTGCTCCTAAGAAGTCGACAGGAAGTCCTCAGCCTCCGCCTGCTCTGACTTAGAATCAAATATGTGTAACCACTCCCCGCGCCACAGGGGATGATTCCACCATTTAAAATGGCGGCCGGGTGGCGTACACTCTGCGGCTTGAATGCATGAGCCTTCTCGTCCTGTTTCCAACATTTATTACTACACTCCAGGCGCACTAATCTCCAAGGCAAAGCCGCAGGGCGAAGCTTCTAACGAGACATCCCAATTGGACAGCCAGACCTTCCAACCTCCTCAACTATTGTCCTTTTTTCCCCCATCTATGCTCCCTCCAACATCTCCCCTTAGCACATAACCCCAGGTCTGGGCCACTGCTTAGAAATCATTGTGCTTTTCAGATGAGCACTGGTCGTAAAATGTATGACTAAAATCACAGGTTATGGCGCTAAAAGACGAAGCTGGGAGCTTGTGTGGGGACAGCTGTGCCATGCTATGCTATTATACAGTCTGTTTGATTTAGTCCCAAAGAAATGGACAGTTGCCCGCCATGAGACTAGGGAGGGTAAGAACATGGATGGGAGGTTGGAGGTATGCCAATGTCCTGGCAAACGAAAAGGGCACTTCTTTGTAATTACTGCTGAAAACTATCCGGTTGCTTATGCAAGAAAGGGTAAAACTGGAGACCATGTAGGCTTCATGGAAGAAGAAGGCATGGGCGTGAGCTGATTGGCTAGGCCTTACCTGGCGTCAATTTCAATTTCTACATTTCTCTTCAACCCAGCTCTCCGCAGAGCAGTCCATGTTATATTTACACCACTTGTGAGATAACTTGTTGGGTAAAGTTAATATCTGCTGCCCGATCTGGGCAGGCTCGGCCTGCCCCATAGGGAAATGGGGGCAATGTCGAGTGTGCATGCCAAACATGCTATTATGGGCCCATTTGTTGGGCCAAATTGGGACCGTTTTCTGGCCATAGTGAGTCATTTCGATGTGTTGCTTCACTGTGTAGCGTGTAGTTTGACCAGTGTTACTCAACAGAAGTTCTTAAAAAAGCACAACACATTTTGCCAAACCTCCCTACGCCCCACCTTGTACACTACTCAAACAGCGCGTCTCAAAATAAATCAATTGCTATTTGCAGCTGGCCCACCTTTTCTGTGGTACCCAAGGCAAGTCTATGCTTCTAATCAGACCATGGATCTGGACCAAAGTCACAGTGGAAGTAGGTCTCAATTGGATAGCTCAGTGCTTCCAGCGCGTGCTGCAGGTATGCCTCTTGACCACGATGGTCACAGGTTTAAACTCTCGACAGGAGAATAAAAGTACCATTGGCCTGGATGGCAGAGCAGGGGGGAGGGAGGAAGAGGGTGCAGTCTCTCCCTCTGCGTCCCCCCTGGTGCCCAGTGCGCCCCCTGGCCTCCCACTGGCTCTTTGCACTGATCTGGGTAATGATACCATCTATCATTAAGCGCCCAGGCATGATCCAGTTTGTGGTGTGTGCTCTAAGGCTTGTCACCATGTTATGCATGGGGGGTGCAGCGTGCCGCCCGCTAGGAGGAAATACGCGAAGCTTACCGTCTTTTAGGTGGGCTGACAGGTTATTGGTTGAGCAGCAGGATTTGAGGGGAATCAGAAGGGGTGGGTTGGACTGGGGCACAGAATTAACTTGGGCACCAATGAAAAAGTGGTCCATAGTGGCAAACGGTCATTCGTTCCATGTGTGAGAGACTGCTTGAGCAGTCCCCAATAGGGAGTTTTTCCGTAAATTGCCCTGCAAATAGTGTATTTGGAAGAATATCTGTTCAGTGAGTAACAGTGGTAACAATTACAAGCTGCTCAGAGAAGTAACAGAACGAAGTGGCCCACTAAACTGGCCCACACTATAATTCCTGCAACTGCCCTGTAGGCCAGTGCAGGCCTGCGAAGGGCGGTTCCCGGCTTGGAGATGTCTGGTCCCCAGTGAATCAGAATGGAGCCCTCTCCCCTCTGAAAGGGAGTCGTTTAGATGGCACAGAACAGGTCACAGAAAAGATCTCCAGGTCACTGTAAAGTGCAAAAAGCCCTATGGAGTTTAGAAAATGATCAGAACACCGAAATTACTACTGAAGAGAACGTGACATGTGTGCGACCCTTGTGTTTACTTAGGCAATATTTGTCTAACTTGTCATGCCAATAACATAGCTCTCAACCCACACGCTTTTGGCGGGTGTCACCCGCTTTGTAAACAGCTGACTCACCCGCCAAGCCTCCAGTCCCCCCATTCGTTTCAATGGGCCTCTCACCCGCCAAAAATAAAATCGGGTGTTTTCACCCGCCTTTGTGACACAAATGGTTGAGAGCTATGCAATAAATCACCCTTTATAGGACAGTATTCTGTTTTGTATGTTGTAAAGTAGCCGGTCCCTCGGAAGCGCGTGGCTGTGATTCCATGAAACTGTGTTTATATTCCGAACCGTTATGCATTACATCAACGTAGGTTTAAAATAAAGACAGTGCTATTCCGTTTACTGCCATCCTGCCTCCACGGCGGGGTGCGCAGGTGGCATCGCTCAGCATTCCTGGCACGCTGCGCCATCGTCCCCCCCTTTGTGTTTGTACACAGGGCGGGGCCCGGCGCACCTGGGCTGTCTGGCGGGGCGCGGGAGATGGAACTCAGCTGGCAGCAGCTCGCCCATGCACTTACAGGAGTGCCTGCATCCCTGAATGGGGGAAGGGGGCTCGAGGGGGGTGCTCTGGGTAACCAGCGTAGGGCCGGGAGGGCAGTGGCCCCTGTGTGCCACGCCCGGAGGTGCAGTTTTATGAAGGCGGTGGGAGGAGGGTCTGCCTTGTTTGCTGAGGGGGGCGGGTGGGAGGGGGATGAGAAGCACACCGATCCGACACGCACCTTCTTTCTACAGTCCCACCTTCTACAAAAGTATCCATCCAATGCCCAGTTTGTCCAATTTCAGGTCATCTTATGCAGAGCACGTCCGAAGAATCAATTTTCAATGTGGTCACTGTGTGTTCACCAGCGCGCGGCGCCAAGGTTGGGGTACTCGTGCTGCCGCTGCCTCTCTTCTGACTTCCGCTGCCTAGCTTCTGACTTCCGTGAACATCTGCCGCCTTTATGACTCGCGAGAAAGCCTCGGAAGCAGCGTGATTTCTTTCAGATCCCCGCCCTCCACTTACTTTGCATCTTTTGGACCGCGTGTATGTTCACTAGGATAGGCTACAGGGGTCCAGTTCTTAATTTGTAAAAGAATAATAATAAGTGCCAGGACCCACATATTTTCTAGCACTCCTGTGACACTGCAGGTAGGCAGTTCATCCACCACTGCTGCCAACGCCCATAGCTGCTCCCCACAGTGTCTACATATTTGGGGGTTACACTACAACTCGCACCTGCTTATTGTGGTTGATGGATGCACTCCATTTACTGCAGCTGTCTGAAGTGGGCCCTTTTCTGCCAGTTCAGCATGAAGCGGGTGGTCTCAAAGCACTGGGAAGCCGCTCGGGCGCTTTCCAAAGGACCAAAACTTGGAAACTAGTTTATCATTGTAAAGGATGGCTCAAGAAATGGGAGCCACTTGATGCAGTGAGCTACTGACGATGTAGTGTTTTAAATTGGACTCCTTTTGGCAATTAGGTGAGGGTTGTGTAGATGTTGACTCTGTTGAGACCACCCAGCAACGTTTCTAGATAAACTGGAGCCGGTTCTCCAAATAGCCAGGCAGGCTTAAGTAAAGAGGATACTATCATCTTTAGGAAATTATAGGATTGATAGCAGTGATTTAAAAAGATTAAGGTAGAGAAGCAAGGTATTAATTGCAAGAATTACTTTTACCAGCTCTTTTAGCAGCAGGCCGTGGGAGAATTCTTGAAGCAGCAGCAAAACATGGCTGAAAACCTTTAAAGAGGGTATGTGGCATTGGGCCATACAGTCCTGACAAAGCCGGGACCCTCTTCCCTAAAAATCCATCCATTCCTCTGTACTCACTATTTTCAAATCCAGCTGGACATTAACAAAAGGCAGTATCTGAGAGTACTGTGGATCATTGGGACCCCTGCTCCCGCTTTACCTCTGTCGCTCTGGAACGCCCCCCTTGGGCCCTCTACCCTCACCTTCCTGTGAGGCAAAAAACCTTGGCGTCATCTTCGACTCCACTCTCTCCTTCACTCCTCACCTTGCCAAAAAGGCCCACTTCCAGCTGCACCGCTTCAGAGGTATTCTACCTTTTGTCACCTTCCCCCAGAAGCTCACTTTCTCCAGAGCTCTGGTTCTCTCTAGACTGGACTACTGCAACAGCCTCTTTCTCAATCTGCCTTCCTCTACTCTTCGCCCCCTGCAACTAATCCAGAGCAGGACTGCAAGACTTACCCTTTGCCTCAAGCCCAGGGACTGTATCTCTCCAGCCCTGAAACCTCTCCACTGACTCCCTGTGGCTGAAAGGATCAAGTTCAAGACCCTCTGCATCGACCATAAGGCTTTCTGGGTGGGCGGGGCCTACACTACATCCAACTCTCTTTGGAAATACCTTCCTTGGAGAGCTCTTTGCTAAGATACCTCCAACTCTCTGAGGGTCAGACGCTTCTCCAAGCAGAGAGTGGGGGGTAGATCTCTCCTCTGCAGGGGGCTCCCTGTGGAACAGCCTCGCTGTCCCTCTCAGACTTGAGCCGAACCACCTGAAGTTTCAGAAGCAGCTGAAGACCCTCCTTTTCTCTTCTGCCTTCTCTCTCTTCCTCTCTCCCTGGCTAACCTACCTGTCTGCTGCATTGATTGGTTGGGTGGTTGTGACAAAATGACTTTTGGGGCACCAGTAGTACAGGGATGAATATCAGTTTCTAAACCATCAATCAGCTCCACACCTCTAGTACACCAGAAGGGATCCGAACAGATTAGAATACAAGTAAATGATAAGACCTCCTTTTCCAATTTTGGTAACATGAAGGGAATGGCCGGCTTATCTCTGCAAAGTTGTGGATCATTGGTTAGTTGCAACACAGCGAAAATACAGTTATTACCCAATGATAAAAGGGACTGTCCAGTCAAGGTTGTATACAAATATCTACTTTATTATTACTACAACAGACAGTTCTAGCACACTACAAGATACAACCCACCCTGTAAAGGAACAGAGAGGACAGACAGTTTCAGAAAGGAAAGGGATGCACTCTGGATACTGACAGGAGGGTAGTTGGTAAAGCAATCAGTCTTACTGTTCAAGATTATTTGGTTTCAGCACCAAGGTGGCAAAGGGTCGTAACTGTCTCTAGGGGCCTTCGGAGTAGGACCAGGGGGGCAGAACCACAATGTACCTGGTGTTGAAGAAGTTCTTGGTGCTCGACAGCATCGAGTCAATTCCAGGGCGCTTCGCAGCCCGTGAGACAGAGTTAGTGGCGGGAGACAACTGCAGGTACCAGGCAGTTCGGCAAGGGAGACTTCGTGGACGTCTGCAGGCTGTCTGGCGTGGCAGCTTGGGCCAAGAATTGTTTTCTATGTGCTGGATGGTGGATCTGAAATGTTGCTCGAGGCGTCAGGGACGGCTCTGGTGACTGCAGCATGACAATAGTCAGTGGTGCAGCCTGATGCGGTTCAAGGACTCGACTGTCTCGAAATTATCCTTAAAAAGATGGACACTGGATGATGCTTGTGTGGCACTCCTCTTAGCTTCTTTGCAGGGCTTGTGTACTTTCAAGGCGTGCGGCCCGAAGCTCAGGAGGGTGTTAGCAGGCCTTGTCCTTTTGCCAGAGGCTCTCTGGCACTTCCCACCTAGGAAGCTTGCTGTCAGATCCTAGCAGAGCACGCTGTGAACTGGCTCAGTACCAGTTCTGGAGCTGCTGGACAGGTCCTCTATGTCTGGCATCTGCCTCTGTTCCCTGAGAGATGTTTATGGGAGGGATCATGCTTCCATCTTGGAACTCCTGGCCTTCCTTCACTGGCGGAAGATGTAAGGTAGACTGTACCTTCAGCTCAGTACCAAATTAGTCCTTCTTACTCCTTGCAAAGTCTTCAGATGATCTGATCAGCCCTCTTTTAAAGCCAAACGGGGCCCAGGGATTGGTGTAGGCCAAGCCTAACTTAATTGAGCCAATCCTGAGTCCACACCAACAATCTTCAGTGATGGTTCAGGTCAGAATCAGAGCGCTTGGCAACAGACGGCGAAGAATGACAACATATACTTCTAAGTCCCACCCATCTTCCTGTCTGCTGTACATGAAAGCATCTCCCTAATTAACTGAGCCCTATTCAGTGCTTGATCACAACATGGGACTCCTTTGAAGTAGGGGGTTGCAGGCAGACCTTCGTCTCCTACAATTTACATACTTCCCTGCCCTGAAAGGAGTGGTTCCAGACAGGACATTCACTGCCCTTTCATACCAAGGACGGGTGTTAGTTCCAAGTTAGCACGTTGCATTACAAAGAGGTGTTGGTGTCTGGTCTCCATTGTCACTCCCTGAACCCAGCCATTCCCTGAGGCCTGCTAATTAACATTCTTAAGTATTCACAGCCACCAGCAAGGTTTGACAATGAAGATACAAATCCATGGGGACTTAAAATTCTAGTCAAGCTGCCCACGGCCAAAGGCTTTTGATGTACCTGTGACTGTCAGGTGTCAGCTGCACATGACAGGGGAGGGTGGCCCTGGTAAACTGTGTCCTCCCAAAGTACATGACTATTTTTCTGTTGTGTGGTGAACGTGGAAGAAATGTGCAGGAATGGCCCCACATATTTTCAGAGGCTGATCTCCCATCATTCATTCTTTTAAACAATAAAAGCCCAGGCAAGCACACTCTTCCCGTGTGGATGGTAAAATCCCTCACAGTGGTTCCCTCTGAGTCTCACTGGGTATCGCGCTGCTCCAAAGACCAGCCTTCCTTTGCACTGCCTCCTGGCTTACCGCGCTCTTAGCGGCTGTAAATCTAATCCCTACAGCACCCCTGCCTTCTTGCACTTACCCAGCGCCACGCTTATCTGACTGCATTTATTCAGAGCCATGCCACCTGATCACACTTCCCCCTATCCTCTCCACTGCACTCCCCCCTCTCGCACCTCTATTGTCACACTTGCACAATCCAAAAGACACAGGGACTAGTAGAATCGTTTGTCTTGTCCCCCTTTGCATTCCCTCACTTGTCTAGTGGCTCATAGAAACACTCGTGTGCAGGCTCGTTATAAATTCCATATCGTATCGTATCATATCATAGAAGTAGCTTCCACGCCCACCTTTCCTGGGATGTGTGGGGCATCGTCACTGGTATAGGACCTCAAGCCATAGGTTGCAATAAGCACAGCCATTGAGTGAAGGTGGAGATGAATGTGATGTTACGTTATGTTATGTGGGAGAAAGAGGAACCAGGGGAAATGCCACAGTCCAGGATTTTTGTTCTGACCAAAAGAGGAGCTCCCAGCAGCTTCTGAGAGTGACTGGCTAGAGCTGATCTAGGCAGGTGTCGGGAAGCAGGGAGGAAGAGCTTCTTCGATTCAGATATTAATGTCTCAGAAGATCCGAAGTGGACAGGGTTGGAGGGGTCAATGTAAGACAGCATCTCGGTGAAAGTTGGCTGAACGCTCAATACATTACCATGATGGAAGCTGAATATTTAGGGGTGTCCCCCTATATTTAGTGGGGAAGCTAGCCTGCCAGATAGCAGCTACACAACCTCCAGAAGAGGGAAGGCTTCTTTAAGAGGCATGATTTTAAGGTTGGCAGGCCTGGCTACAAACAGACTGTTCCTGAGTGTTCCCGTAACTGGGTTTCATTGAAGCCTAAGCAATTTGGGGGGACATTTCCGAAATTTCAAAAGCGCAGCAGGGCATGGGCCTTGGATCTGTGCACGTACGCAGGTGAGTGGACAGTGGGGCGAGGAGGTGCAGTGTTTTGAAATGTAAGAGTTTCCAGGTTGTGAAGGAGGGGCAGAAATGGGCCATTATGGTTTGAGTCAAGGAAGAACGTTTGTCAGCTTGCGGCTGCGATAGGCAATGGGTGTTGGATCAGAGGCCTTCCTGACCTATTGCGCGAGGCTGGGACTTGTAGTAGAAATGCAAGTGAGTGGAGAGGTTTCATGGGTGCAGGATCCGGGCAGCAGAAGGGCTTTACTTTGCCACACCACTTAGTTATACAGGTGACTCAGTTAAATGGTCAGTCACGTAGTCGGTGGCAGCATTAGGACTTCTTGTCTAATCTCTGCCTAGTGATACTGGTAGTGGTGAAAAGTCAGCAAACATTGGGGTAGTTGAAGTGTCACTACTCAAACGTTTACATCCTCGATGACCAGCGGTGGATTGGCCTGTGGGGAGCTCTGGAGATTTCCCAGTGGACCTCTGCACCCTGGGCCTCTTTTGGGTGGCATTTCCACATTTTTCCATAGATAAAGGGCTGGGCTTGCTGTAAATGTGTAATATCGGGCCTCTTTGAACATTATTTCCAGGACCACTTTTCGTTCCCAGTCCACCCCTGCCGATGACCTCACTGAAAGTGACATCAGAGAAATGTACAACACACACCCTTGATGGATGGCATCCATCAACATAAGGATAGGAGACATCCCTTTTGTGCTTCCCATCTAAGCAACCTCCTTCAGGCAGTGACCTGCTCTGGCTGGATGGCTTTCTTGTAGCCACAGAGCAGAAGAGCTTTTCTCCCCAACGTCATTTGGGCGCCAGATGTACAGTGCTCGTGGACAGTACTGAGTCCAGATGGTGCTGGAGCCCAACCGTTGCTGATTTGCCCACTCCTACCCTCAGTGGGCTGTGCCTAGAAAGGCATGTATGTATTCTTTATAGACTCTCCTTTCCTGAATCGGCAAAATACAGTTATGAGCTTACACACACTGGCAGGGTAAGAGTATCCTCGAATCCGTCCTATCCTGTTTGCATAAAGGAACCTTCATTTTAGTGCTTTGAAACTGGACCAGTCTGCAACAGCTTCAATTTGCCAGGGGCGGCTTGTCCATAAAGGGCAAGGGGGTGGCGACCCGTCTGTACCCAATCCCATTATGGAGGAGCTGCCATGGCTAAACCATCTTGACCAGTTATGTTCCCCAGTGCGCACGTCCATTGGACCTTGAAAGGCAGGGGTATTTTAATTCCCAAGCCTTGCATGGACCAATGGGGATGCAGGCTGGGGAACAGCATGTCTGAATGTGCGAGGGTGCAGTCCTCCACCTCCCCACACACTAAAACAGGTCAGGACTCGGAGAATGAAACTTTGGCTCATGTCTGCATGTGCAGGAACTTGGAAGTGTGTGGGAGCCAGAGGGGTCCTCGTTAGATGGGGTGGCATCTGTCAGAAGCAGCATCCAGACTGGGGCTGAAAGTATGTTAGCATGTTGCATGTATGCTGTGTATGTATGTTATGTGTCTGTGCATTCATGTGCGATTGAGCTAGTGTATGATGTATGTATGGGTAGCCAGGTGACCCTGCGAATGAGTGAGTGTATGGTGTGTGAGTGCCCATGTGAATGCTGCATAACAAGTGAGTGAATGCTGTTTGAATGCTGTGTCAGGAGCGGGTGAATGCTCCGTGAATGAAAGTGCGAATGAACGAGTGAATGTGTGTGTGCATGTGTTGGGTTTGTGCCAGAAATAGCTAGACTAGCAGTACCAAAATGCCAGTCTAGCCACATAATAACACTTATCATGCTTGCTTTATCATAGATCACATATGATAAAGCAAGCATGATAGGTGTTAACACGTAGCCAGTCTAGACATTTTGATAGTGCCGGTCTGACATTTAAATGTCAAGCCACAGTAAGAAATGGCTAGACTGTCTACCCTTTATCATGTGACTATACTGGCATTTTGGTGCTGCCAGTACAGCCATTTCTTACTGTGGCATGACATATTTTACTCGGCATCTAAGATAACGCAAGCATGATTAATGTTATTACATGGATAGATTGCCATTTTGGTGTAGCCAGAATAGCCATTTCTTATAGTGGCTTCACATGTTTTACTGGGCATCTAATAAAACAAGCATAATAGGTCTTATTAAGTGGCTAGCCTACATTGGAGCAGCCAGTTTTAACATGTTTTTAACATGTTTTCATATTGTGAAATGCCATTTTTAATGGCCAAGCCAACAGGAGTATGCGGGTATTGTCATATATTGGCAGAGGCAGCTTGGACAGGTTTTCTTATTTTTGTTTGTATTTGCATTTGTACTTATTTGAAGAACAGAGATGTCAATTTCGAACAGAAATGACTTACAGTAACACATTTACCGAGTGCAGAAGCCTTCTGAAGAAGGTTGCCTGTACAACAGCATCAACACGAGAACAAGTAGTGAACCAGTTTAGGATGATGTGAACATATCGTGACATTTACCAGGGACAAAATACAAACAGATACAAAATGTACATAAGAAAGCAGATGCCTTACAAAGGTAAATTAAACAAGAGCGTGGGAGACCCCCTACTGAGGAGGAACATGGTTCAAATAACCTGTTCTATGGAATTTGTTCCACTCAGGAGGGTCTACAGCCACATTTTAGCTCATTGCACCCTTCACAGATGAGAAAGGTTACAAAGGTAACATTAACCTAGTAATTAAATATACAGCAATTTACAACTATTAAGTGTCACTGGAGGCAGTAGTGGGGTCAGGAAGAGACAATGGGGGAGAGGGCAGAGGTCGCTCCCTCTTTAGCAGGTGAGTGCATTTTATGCCGAGCTTTGAAGAGATCCACACTTGGGCTGGATTAGATTGTTATGGGCAGTGGGTTCCAGTGAAGCGGCGAGAGTAGGGAGAAGTAACCAAAGGGAGAGGAGGCACAGGCAGGGTATGGGACGGCGCAGTTGAGTGTAGAGGTGGATCGGAGGGAATGGGATGGTGGGTAAACGAGATACAATCAGACCATTGAAGAGCAAGACCATTGATAGCTTTACAGTCAAGGAGAAGGAACGTGAAAAGAGAGCAGTTGTACATGGAAAGCTAGCCAGCATGTTCTTGGTAGGTAGTAGTAGGGAAGGATCTGGGTAGGTTGCAGAGAGTGTAGGTAGCAATGTTGAGGACTTTAGCTAGAGGGAGGAAGGAGTATATAGGAAGCCCAAGGAGAAGGTATGAGCAGTAATCCAGTTTGCTGAGCACAAGATTGGAGATTAGTTTAGAGTTTTTGTAGAGTAAGAAAAGGACAAAGGTTGAGGAGGTTAATATATGCTGCAAAGGCAGTGGAAGTGATGAATTGTTGCAGTCGGTGCTTTTCAGAGAGGACACCAAGATTACGAGCCTGGGCTGAGGGAGCTAGAAGATCAGGCAGGAAGGAGATAGGGGAGGGGAGGGGTGGCCTTGGAAGTTGGGAGAAAGATGACTTCCGTTCTTATAGTATTTCTACTGGCATTATGCGTATGGTAATACTGGCATATATTGGTGCATCCGGCATGGATGGCTTCAGCTAGCATGGAAATCTTTCTATACTGGAATATATTGTGGGGAAGGCATCATGAAAACGTGTTGGGAAATGCTCATGTGCACTGTTGGTGGCTTGCAGCTATGGGCCTTTTCATGAGTTACCCTACACAACCGATTGCACTTTGTCTGGCTTTTCCACCAATTTTGCACAGAAAGCGTGCTGTAAAATGGGCCATTTGTGGCAAATGTTGACACCCCTCCAATTAAAATAAATCGCCAGCCACCACTGCAATTCACAAAAACTACAAATATCAAAGTCCAGTTATAATTAGGACGGCAAGATGACATGATATGTCCAATATAATATGCATGTCTTGCATCGCTTTATCCAACACTTATTACATCCAAAGAATTGGTCACAGAAACCCTAGTAAAAGTAAGATTGTAAACAGTGTCTGCACATTCTCTAGCCTGGGAAGAGAACAGTGTTTATATGGAAGCATTGCGAAGAAACTGCTGAGAGCCTTTAAGTCTATCACTCTCCATCACCCTACAACAGGGGTCTTCAAACTGTGGGGCCCGAAGGGTGTCTGGAGGGGGCATGAGGCTCTTCCAAAAGAGAGTATGGTGATTGATTTTAATAGAAAATATAAGCAGAAACGACATCTGCGGGAGCCCAGCAGCAATATTTGTACTCAAGAGGGGGGCTTGCCAACAACGTTTTTACTGAAGGGGGGCTCTGCATAAAAGTGTTTGAATACCAATGCCCTACGAGATGCCAGCCGGTAACACTATAGCGCTGCCGCCTTAAATTACAAATCCCAGGGACTGCTGGCTGCTGTTGCAATTAATACTCTAGCGAAGGGGCGGGTGCTGGCTGGAAGGGTGTACGCGGCTGTATGGGCCTTACCGAGGGCCAGTGCTGGCTCTGTACACCCCAGGAACATCGGGCTGGGGAGCAAAGGACAGTCTTGGAGGCACGCAGTAATCAGAATAACACTGTTGGAAAACCAGCTGAGTGGGCACGTACTCTACAGGACCCAGGCAAGCCAAAGCACAGTGCAAGCTATGCACTTCGCATTGAGTGAGGGAATGGGAGTGAAGAGCTGGGGTAGGAGGTCTCAGCAATGGGCAGGCAGCAGAAGGGAAAGACTGAGGAAGAACTTCATGGTGGCTTTGTAACTTTACTTGCCTGGAGCTGATGCCTTGCACGTGCCCTTCTCTCACATTGTACCAGGTCAGTTTCCTTAGACCAGACATGCCTGCACCCCTGTTACCCTCTGCCCACCTTCTGCATTGTGACTGGCTGTCAAACAAGGGTAGCCGGACAAGCTGTGTGGCTAGTAGCAAAAACTAGCATAGGGGTAGCAGTGGCTACATCTAGCAGCCCCTCAATGACATCTCGGGATACAGAGTGTTGGATCATCCAAACTGGGAGATTGGACACTCACGGGATGGAAGCAGAGATGGGGGCATGGGTGGCTCTGCTGTCCGTGGGTGGCTCAGCAGGCTGATTTGTCACATGACTTGAGGCAGTGATGGGATTACACTGAGCCTCCATCCTCTGATCCAGCTGATTCAGACCATCCACCAAAAGAGCATGTGACGCCGAGGGTTATACACACTCGATCCTTGTAAGTCAGTGGCAGCTGGTTGGCACAATGTTGGTAGATTCTTGCAAGCTAGGTTAGTAGCTTCATAATTATAATTGTTCTTTTATAACACGCTTAATACCAGAGATTGGTTTCTAAGCACTGGAGGGCTTTGAACCTGTGTTGTGATGCGTTGTTTTGCTTCCAAGACAAACACATTGCCCCTGAGCTATCCCCCCTCCCCACCATATTACATTGTAGATGGAAAGGACTTGTTAGAGAAAGACTTGGGTTAATGGCCCATTTTCAGAAGCTGATACTGAGGCTGTTGGGCCACCCTGAGAGGCAGAGCAGTCCACGGCACAGGACTCCAGACCAACATGGGTGAGGAATTCGAGGCCCCCCTCCAGATGAAGGAAACAGCAACTGCCACCTGCCCAGTGCACAGCTGCCAGGGGCAGCATAGGCTATTGAGAACACTGACCTTTATAAAGAGTGCCAAGTGGGGAGGGTGCAAGTCACTGTTTGTTGGTTGGCGCTGAGGCTGTGCAGTTAGGTTAACCTCTAAGGATATTTGGGGGTGTTGTGTTCGACAACATGACCCCTACAGAGACAAACAGAAAATACGGAAATATAATATAAGTAATTTATAACTGATGTTTCAAAAAAGGTAGCAGACGCTCCTCTCCAGAAAGAACATGGCATGATAACCTGTTCTGAGATGAGAGTTTGCAGCACACACTTTTTGCTCACTGTACCCTTCACAGATGGGAAATATCCATATGCATATCAGGCTTTGTCCCGCCCACATGGGCAGTCCAGTACCGAAATGCTATGGCAATTCCTCTCTGAAAAGAGTACTGACAGCAACCCAATACACGTGTTTCAGCCTTGTTGGGCCTCATCAGTGAGGTGAAGCTGTGCCTCTCTGAGCACAGTGAGCAGGGAGTCCACATCTGGTTGCCCCCAGGTAATTTAGGGTGACCAACCCAAAGCGTGTGCTGCAAACTCTCATCTCAGAACAGGTTATCATGCCATGTTCTTTCTGGAGAGGAGCGCCTGCTACCTTCTTTGAAATGTCATTTATAACTGAAACAACATTTATTACCAAAAACACACAAATAAAACACAGCAAAAAAAAGATGGCACAGACCAAACTTCCCCTGCCCTCACTAAGTATGCAATGTAAGGCGCTAGAGTCCTTTTGGTAAAGGGAACGCTCAAGTGCAACAGCCAGTCTTCCAGTTTAGGGGCCACAGCTCTTTGGGCTTCAGACCAGCAGAGGAGAACTGCTTCCATGGCTCAGCCTTGAGTGCATGGAGCAGTGGAAGGCCCATCAGAGGAGGCTCATCAACAACACTCGTTGTGGGTATGGTTCAGATGTGGAGAACTCTCAAAGCGCAGCAGTACTGGGTGGTCCAGTTTCTGGGATGTACGTGTCCAATCCCCTTCTTAGTGGCTTTCTCCTAAGGCCACCAGTGAGTGTCCAGAGTTTCACTAGAGTAACAACAAATAGGTGTGACACAGCTCGGTAAGAAGGATTCCTCCCAGTCAAGAGCTAGGTCCAGATTCCAAGATGGCAAGAGCATGTGTGACTACTTGGGCCTATCTGGTAGGCCACCTCTGTAGGCTCCCTTTAGGAACACAACACCGGAAGAGAGGAGGCTGCAGGGTGGAAGGGTTCCCTCCACGACTGCCATAACATCTACAGTGCACCCTTCATGAGGACAGTCCCATCGTCTTGTATTTATCCCCCTACCAATGAGATCTTGGCATCTCAGAAGGGCCAAGACTGAAAGGGTAGTGCAACAGGACTCTGTGCCACAATGTTGTGCTACTGGTGTACGTATCTACAGCTTTTGCTCAGGCCAGGGGATTTATATCTTGAAGCAGGAAAGCAACAGCGTGTCCCTGAACCTTTCGTGCAAAGAGCATTCATTCAAAGTGCCAACGGCCCCTTGATTTGATTTAGGCTAAAGAAAAGGGCAGGTTGTGCGTTTCCGTTTTTACTGTTTGTCAAGGCGGATTAGGGTTTCTGTGAAAACCTGGCCAACACAACTGAGACAATGAATGAGGCCGTGGGCGGGAGGGTGTGAAATGGCCTTTTGCACAATGTCCCTCCCTTTTGTACTTTCTTCTATGTGTCCACAACCCACAAACACTGTCTGGAGCAGGCATCCTTTGTGACTCAGATGAAGCTCAAGATCTTGGCCAAGGCATGTCTCTGGTACTGAAAAGAACAAGTTCCGGGCAGATGGCTCAAATGTGTATGATTTTACACTGCTTGAAAACCACTCCATCCAACCCTTCTGGTTCCATTAATAGCCAGTTCCACTTTAAATGATTGCTCTGCACGCCTAGCTAGAACTGAAAAGCAACTGCGCTATGGGGATGGTTAATCCTCAAGGCAATAGAGAGAGGGTGTGTATCTCAAAAGTGGTAGACATCATTTTGCAGGCGAGCTACACCAGCTTCCAGGTTTGGTTTCTGTTACACATGCTTACAAACATGCAGAGGGCACCAGCTATAGCTAGAGACTTTCGTGACTTTACAGAGTGGCTAGAAGAAGACAATGACCCAAGGCAGAGGATTCGCCCACCAGATTCTATGGACATGTGTAGCAACCAAGTATTATGGGGAAAAAAGCAGATGCCGCAAGAGTAGGGAGCAGAACAGTCGGCAACGCGGTCCACATCCCAGAACCAACCAGGAGGTTTGTTTTGGATCCTGCAGCAGCCATCACACGCGAAGGAGACGTGTCTAGCCAGGTGATGTTTCCGTTAGGTGATTAAGGAGAGGATATTGAAGCTCATTAACATTATAAGATTTTAGTCAGTCCGCCCTCTAGGGCTCTGCAGAATCAGGAGTGAATCCTCGGATGGGCAGAATGCGTTGCTATGTCAACAGAGCAAGCTGGAATTGAGACTTGCATCAATCCTCCATTAAGATGGTGGCACGCCGCATGGATTTCAATAAATGTTAGTGTTGCAGGGGCATTCCTTCCAGCATCCATGTTGCCATGCCGACCTGACCTTCAGGGCGGCATGTCATGTTGCTGGAAGCAATACCCGGATGTTTTTTTCAGAGATTCTGGGTACCCCACGGAGGGTCAAGGTCAGGGATAATCGCCTGGGGGCATCCCAGGAGCCGCCCACGTGTTCCCAGCGCGCCCCAGCTGCCTCTATTGGCTTTGTCCACCATCCCCGCTTGCTTCCCTCCACCTCGGGTCAAGGGTTAAGGGTTTACATTTGATGGAATCAATAGTTGCATTTCAAGGGAAGCACAATATGGAGTCCCAGAAACAGGGAAAAGACTCTGAGAGGCAGGAATAACCACGGCAGGCGCGCTGCCTCCGTTTTGTAATTTGAGAACGCTCATAGACCAGCCGATGTATAGTTTTCCTTACAGGTCAGGTTGGGTTAACCTTGTCGCCGCCAGCTGATGGAAAGGCCAGCACAATAGCTCTGCCGCGAAATATGTAGAAGGGAGGAAATGCACAATGAAGGCACGCATGTCAAGCTCGTACTGTTCAACTTGCACGTGTATTAATTACAGCCATGTACAGCAGTGCTGGGAATGGAAAAAAGCACGCTGGGATGCTATCTCTCGGGGCTTTAAAAAGTGGGAGAAAACCACTGATAACATACAGCAACACTCCGCTTTGTAGAGTCCCCTTGAAACAGCCACAATTCACATAGTAAACCTGCCAGACTTCGCTATAGTAACATGCAGAGCAAATAGAGTGTGGTTGACGCTTTACTTTGCTCTTCTTGAGTGGAATTCTACAATTATGAGCATGCACAGTAATAGGCTCCTACAATATTCTAATTTGTGCTTTAAACTTGTTATCATGATCAAAAGAAACATAAGTCTGCAGGGCGGATCGTGGACCTGTCTAGGTGGGCAATGTCTCATACATGAGAGGTCTGTAGCAAACTGAAGGGCGGATTTTCGTGCTGCCTGGATGGGCAATGTTTCATATACCAGAGGTCTGCAGCAAACTGTGGGGTGGATTGTGGACCTGTCTCGATGGGCAATGTCTCATACATGAGAGGTCTGCAACAAACTGAAAGGCGGATTATGGGGCGTACTGGGTGGGCAAGGTTTCATATACCAGAGGGAGGTCTCCCGCAAACTGGGGTGGATTGTGGACCTGTCTCGATGGGCAATGTCTCATACATGAGAGGTCAGCAACAAACTGAAGGGCGGATTATGGGGCGTACTGGGTGGGAAAGGTTTCATATACCAGAGGGAGGTCTCCAGCAAACTGTGGGGTGGATTGTGGACCTGCCAAGATGGGCATTGTCTTATACATGAGAGGTCTGCAGCAAAATGCGGGGCAGATTATGGGGCTGCCTGGATGGGCAATGTCTCATACTCCATATGTCCGCAGGGCGGATTTGGGGGCCCCCTGTATGGGCAATGTCTCATACATGAAGGTCTGCAGAAAACTGTGGGGCGGATTATGGGGCTGCTTGGATGGGCAATGTCTCATACTCCATAGGTCTGCAGGGCGGATTTGGGGGCCGGCTGGATGGACAATGTCTCATACATATGAGGTCTGCAGCAAACTGTGGGGTGGATTATGGGGCTGCCTGGGTGGGCAATGTCTCATACTCCATAGGTCTGCAGGGCGGATTTGGGGGGCCTGGTGGACGGGCAATGTCTCATATGCCAGAGGTCTGCAGCAAACTGCGGAGCGGATTGTGTGCGAGCCTCCCTGGCATCTATTCTGTGGCTAATTGCATTTTTGAGAAAGGGATTTTTGGCAGCTTACACAATTCAATTATAATAATATATGAAGGAGAAGGGGACCACTCCCTGCTTCCTGCTTTGAGGAGCTTTTCCGTGTGAACGTGTTGGGCACTCACTCACGAGCTGTACCCAGCACTGACTCACTTCCTTGCGAGACTGCACTAATAAGGCGCTGCAAGGTAGCTGGCGCAGAGCGGCGGGCGCGCCGGGGCTGGGCCCCAGACGCATGCCATGGTCAGGCGTAATCAGGATGTGGTTCTTGGCCAGGAAAAGGACATCTGCCAGCATGCCTCGCATTGACCCCTTCATCATCGTTACAGCATCTCACAGCCTTGCCTTTTCCTTCTATCTAAAGATAGCTGAGTAGGTTAATGCCCCTGCTGAATGGGCCTCTTGCAGAAATCTGTGTGCAACCTCAAGGCCAAAGGTATGATTTCTGAGAGGGCGGGCTCAGTCTGTAATACTTCCTGATGCAATAACATGACTTCAGCTGAGATTGATTTGAATAAAGTTGCTAAAAAGCTCTATTGATTTAATAGCTGTTTGTGTTCAACGCTGAAGAAACCCAAAGGTCTCTCCATCGCCTTACAAGGTTGAAAGGTTCAAAAGGTGGGAGGTGAAACAGATGTCACAGAAAGTTGGCAGGATAGGATAGGAAGATTGGGATAGACAGGTGGTAGCAGGGGAGGTGGAAGGGCTGGTTTACTGGTGGGGAAATAGATATGCTTTGAGGAACTTTCAGGCAGTGTTGATGGAGGTTGAAGCGGTAGGGTGTTCCACTCCCTGGGTGTCCACTGGGTAAATGCTTGTTTTTGTGTGCATGCTTTGGCAGAGTTGAATGTGTACCAGCTGCTGGCTGGCTTGTCTGGTGTTTGTGTGGGTGATGGGTTTGAGTTTGTTGTGAAGGTAAGATGGGGTTTTGAGGTGGATGGCTTTGAATGCCATGCAGAGTCCTTTGAAGACAATTCTCTGTGAGCCAGTGGAGTTGGGTGAGAGCTGGCGAGATGTGTGAACGTTTCGGTAGGTGAAGGATGAGTCTGACTGCTGCGTTTTGTATGGCTTGTAGGTGAGGTGGGCAAGAGTGCTGTTGGGGATCCCAGTGAGGAGTGCATTCCCATATTCCAGCTTGGACAGAGCCAGTGCTTGTACTGCGGTGCAGACGTTGTCAGTGGGAAGGATATGTCCGATCCTGCAGAGGAGGTATAGATGTAGATGACCTATGTTGGTGACAGCAGATATGTGGTGTGTGAAATAAAAGTGGGGTCTATGGTGAAGCCAAGGGATTTGACAGGTGTGGAGAGGGATATGTGTGGGTTGTCCGTGGTGAGTTCCTTAATTCATGGGACGAGGTCGGCTTTGTGCCCGTGCACCATGAACTGTATGCCATTATCGGTTACTACCTTCCCAGGGTCTCCCCTCTCTCCTGAAGACTTTATTGGAAGAAGGTGATAGGTTTTTTAATTTGTGGTGATGTCTTGTAAGAGTTTGGCTTCTATCCATTTAGACGAGTGATCCACTAGTACAATGGCCTTCTTTCATCAGGTGCCATTCATTTCATGGGTCCAATAAAATCACCAACCACTTTATGCCATGTCTCTGGATCCCATTCCACAGAATGTAAGGGTGCTTCCCTCGTCTTGAGACGACTGCAGCTTGTTCTGCATTTTAGGCCTCACTCGATTTAACTCTCCATATCGGAGTCCATGCGTGACCTCCAGAGCCTTTCCCCTGTACCTGTGTGGTCTCTGCAGGAATGAGCATGTCTTTTCTCATGATGATTGGACCTTACAAGTATATTATTACAGCCACATTCCGATCAGTCTGTATAACGAACCCTAAGTTCTTTTGCTCTCACCACCTGTTTGTTCAGTGTGTAGGCCCTCCCTGTATTTAGTGTTGTCTCTCATCATGTCTCCTCTTCCATTTCTTTTGTGTAATTGCTCTTCAAACTGCTTGCTCGTTCTGACATCCTAGAATATGTTCAATTGAGTAACTGTACTCTTGTAACTTCGATGCCAATCTTGGCAGACATGATGTCTGTGTGCCCGTGCAACTAGTATGTTCACGAGGGGCTTGTGATCAGTCCATTGCCTGAATGTTCTGCCCACAGATATTTTCAGAGGTGATTGACGATCCACATTTATGCCAGCATCTTGATGTCTATGACAGAGTAATGCATTTCGGTCTCCATTAGAGATTTGGATGAGAAGGCAACTGAATTCCTTTGGCCATATCTTTTCTGCAATATAGTTGTACATAGTCCATGTGCACTTGCGTCAGCAGCCAACATGGCGTCTCGTGTAGTATCATAGAGTTTCAGACAGGATGCATTAGCTAAGTTGTTCTTGATTTGATTCAAGGCTTGTCGGCATTGGTCGGACCAAGTATAGTGCTCTCATAAGAGTTTGGACTTTCTTCAGAAGTTTGGGGGAAAACTTTGCATAATATTTGGTCGTGCCCGTGAAGGGTTTCAGTTTTTCCTTGTTGTTGGGTCTGGTGCTTTCTGGATGCCTTTCACTGGGCACTATCAACTGTCCTACTTTGTAACCTAAGCTTAAAGTTTCCTTGTACTTGTTGCGCCCTATTACCTCAGGATTCGGTGCTCCTTATAAATTAATAAACAAACAAACTATTTGAGCTCAACTCCAACAATTGATATGGTGCATGCTAGGATGTCCAGTTGAACAGGTGAAACCCGTTTCTGCCCATTCTTGTCTGCACTTTGTCTAGAGCTTAGGTGTGCCTGCCCTTGCTGGAACAGTACACCAATATGTTGTCTTGGAAGTACTTGACATTTTTCAGTCCTTTTAAGTATTTGTCATTATTTGTTAAAATACGGATGCCGTCAGGCAAATACCAAATAGCATTCTTGTGTATTGGTAGGCTTTCGATGGGTCAATACATTTGCTAAGACAATTGGAGTCTGGATGCAGTATCGCCTGATGGTAGGAATACCCGATGCCCCACTTGGAGAAAGTATTGGCACCATGCAGTATAAGCTGCACATATCTACACAGGGGGCCTCATTACGGGTCTGGCGGTAACCGTGCCGGTAAAACCGGCAGGTTGCCGCCGGACCCGTAGTGAATTACTGGTGCCTGACTTCCCGGTAACACCGCAGTATTCTGACCCCGGAGGCGGGGAAGTCAGGCGCCGGTAATTTTGTAAGTCCCCATTCCCATGGAGTGCCATAGGACTGACTACATGGGAGTGGGGAAAATTAACAATGGTGCCGATGCTTCCATGAAACTCTGCGGATGATGCCGTTCTGCCCGCCAGGTCTGACCTGGAGGGCGGGAAGGCACCCGCTCGCAGTGTGGTACTGTGCCAGTCTGGAAACACCGGTGCTGGTAGGCTTACCGGCACCAGTGTTTCTGGACCGGCACAGTCTTGATGAGGCCCAGAGTCTTAATTGTTTCCATGTTTGCTTTCTTGTGATGACTACTGGCCTGAGCCATTCTCAGGCTTCGACAGTTTCTGTGACGTGGTGCCTGGTTATCGCTGTAAGGAGCTGCTCTGACTATTCTTTCGCTGTTTCAGATACTGGTCTCACTTTCTGTTTGACATGCATGGTTCCTGTGTTCAGCTTTGTCTGGCGCTATGTCGGTGTCAAGCAATGATAATGAGGAGGTAACCTTATCACACAGCTATTTTTGTGTGACTAAAGAATCTTAGGTGCAATATTAAAAATTAGGAGCCTGTTTAGGCTCACAACATATTTCATCCTGGTTCTTGCAGTGTACCAATAATGATGCAGTTTATAAAGCCGCCACAGTCACAATCTTATTGCTTAAAAAGTTTCAGTAAGAAATGTTTTATGTAAATTTATGAAGTTAAAGTTTGAGGCATAGGGTTAGATTCTGAGATTTCTGCCTCCCAATTTTCTTGTTCAGTTTTTGTCTTGTTTGTTCTATGTGCGCCGTGAGGCCCTCGGGCGATTTGGCGCATTATAAAGAATTAAAATAAATAAATAAATAAATAAATATTAGAGGGAACTCACTCCTGGACTGCCTATCTTTTCGTGGTTACGACTTCAACTCAAGCCCCATCATGAGCCAGCCATGCTGTGCCACTCACCCCATGCTCCCAACATTGGAGGGTTTCCAAATGATTCCCATTTGTAGCACTGGCCAGTTCCCGTTATCCCATTTAGGGATGATGTGGCCCAGCAGTTTGGGATCAAGCTGCCCCTTGAGGTGATCGTTCATTGATTGTGGAGCACCATGCATTTCGGGAGCATTTTTAGCAACCACCAGCGGTTCCACCAGACTCAACACACATGCAATCTTAAACTGGACAAAGCAGTACTCCCTTTGCCAGTTCGTGAAAAAAGGAATAGAGGAAATAGATTTTGCTCCAATTTTCAATTGCAAAAATGAAGAAAGCTTTGCAACAGGACAGAATAGCGCATGTGCATTTTGCTCCATATTTGCTGCTTTCAGAATAAGGAACGGAACAGGCCGGATTTGTTGAAAGGTTGAAACGTTTACCTCAAAATGTGAGAATGGAAATAGGAGAACCTACCAAACTTCAGCCAAGAGCCAAAGGTCTATGAATAGAAGAATAGGGACAAAAGAGCAAGTGAGTCTGAATGGAGGTAAGTATGAGACACCAGCGAGTACAGGAAGGGGTGAGACATAGGGTGAACTCACCCCCTCATATATTTATACAAGAAAACTGGGCCAACATTGGAAAAGGTTGACGTTGGCAAATGGTCAATTATAAGAAACACACATTGAACTGGGTTCTGTGTGGGCAACTGATCAGCTTTAACCAGGCAGGGCAATAATGGTAGTACCCGGGCATACTGGACACCTTACTGGAATAACAGACAGCAAATATACTGCCTCTGTGCACCACCCACCTACCTCTCCTGGAGAGGAAATGCACCACCCATAACTGGATTATCTCAACCGTATACAGCACAACTCCCAAAAGAAGACACTTGCAAAATGATTCACCCCTAAACTAAACCATATGAAGAAGAAAAACTGCAAACTGGAAACAATCTGGAGGAAAAACAGCTTGCTATATCATCAGCTGCGTTCCTGCAGGGCAGAGTCGTCAAAGCCAAAGAAGTGTATTACTCCCTTCAGATAGACTCTGCCCAACACAGCCAGAAGGAAACACCCCACACCCTCCAACAAAACCTCTGCGATCAGTTTGCTGAGCATTTCAGCAAAAAGATCCTACGCATCCAAGAGCACTTAGATATTAAAGGATTGAAGCCTTCACACCTTACCAAGGACACATCAACCACAATACCATCCTCTCCTCACTAATCTCCTATTGCCTATTCTCATCACAATCGACTCTGTGAGCCAACCGAATCCCAGGCTAATCTGTGCCTTTCCAATCTATGCAAATGTATCTATTAACATCTGCATCTGAAGCCTATACGCCCATCCTTCCTTAATGACTCCATCAATACCGGAAATGTCCCACTTCTTCTGAAATCTGCATACATCAAACCCCTTCTCAAAAAAAACAACAGCCGACTCAAATGACCCTTATACCTAGCACACCATGTCAAACTTGCCTTTAGGGGGTAATTCATGGATTATTTGCGCTGCAAAAAACAGGATTTGTGCGCCATTCTGCCCGCAAATCCCCATTTGTTAAACAGGGATTTGCGGGCAGAATGGCGCACAAATCCCGTTTTTTTCGGTGCAAATAATCCATGAATTACCCCCTTAATCGGAAAGTCCTTGAAAGATGTATAGATGGTCAATTCTGGGGTTCTATCGAAACAAACAACCTACTCGCCGAGGCTCAGCACAGTTTTAAACCATCCAGAGGTACAGAAGCAGCTTTGTGCTCAAAGGTGTTAGCTTTGCTGTCACTGTCCCCTTGCTCTGGAATTCACTAGCACTTCATATCAGTAATGGAACCTCCGACGCCATCTTCAAGAAATTAGTTAAAACCTGGCTCTTCAATAAACATGAATAATGTCATTTTTACCTGTTCCACCCCCCTTCCCGCTTGTACCATCTCATTGGGAAACATCTGTTATCTATATTGTACAAACACTGTGATACCCCTGGGTATGGGCGTTACAAAAATGTTATAAATAAATAAGTAATGTGAGGCAGCCTTAAGAACAATGCAGATGAAAACCCAGAGAGCGCATCCATTCACTTGGACATCTCACATGCTTTTGACACCATCAGCCACAAGCTTCTTCTGAAGAGGCTGGCAGACATTGGTATTACATGTAATGTTCTAAGCGGGATCACCTCACTCCTCATGTCTAGAACCAAACCCACACTGCTGGCCTCCTACAAATCTTAGCAATGCTCGCTGTCCTTCGAATAGCTCAAGGATCAACACCACCACATCTAATTATAAACATCTACATAACACCCCAACTGAACTCAAAAATCAATTTGGCTACACCTGCTACAATTATGCAGATGACACTCAAATAATCTACACATTTGAGAAGACCTTGTTAACATAATCTCTACACAAGAAAACTTGACTTACACTTTTGGACAGGTGGATGATAGCAAACAGATTAAACATTAACTCTAGTCTAACAGATCTGACACTATGGAGTCCAGCTCCTTCTATCGTGACCTTAATCCCATGGCAAGATGAGAGGTGCCCGTTCCCAATATCGTCCTGCATGGTAAGTAACCTCCATTGTCAGAGACTGCTTCTTCTATCTGCACACAATACTCTGCATCATACCCTAATGTTCACCCACAGAACGATGGCTATGATATCACTAGTGCGAAGAAGATGGGACCACTCAAACAGCCCCTATCTTGGACTCTCAGAATACCTCAGGGGAGAATTACAAGGAGTTCAAAATGCAGCAGCCAGGAATAAAAGGTTTGAACATATCACGCCAGCAGGAATGCACTTTTAAACCCTCTTCATCCCTCAATGTGCCTTCCGTGGGACGGGGCCTGTTATCCTTCACATTGAACTTCTAGCACTATGTGCCCTTCGGCACACAAAGATCCAGTAACACTGCACTAGTTTAAGGTCTAACTTGAACAGGAAATGACACAGAGGATCAAGGAGTCTCTCCTCCTCAATACCTAGGCCATCCATCTCATCGCCCACCGCACCACCTGACTCGCTAGACACCACCCACCCCTATCCTCCCCGCACCCTGTACAGCTGTGCCCATCCTCTGTGCCCCTCTGCATCCTACCCCCACTGTATATCTGTACTGTTGTATACCTTGGTAAGGCGCTCTGTTGCTTCTCTAAGCTAGGTCTGTGCTCAATAATATAATATTATATCATTAATCATATTTTTCCCTTCTGGAAACCAAACTCTGGCACACACTACCTAAGTATGTGGACCTGGAAGAAAGCCTTCTGATTTTCAGGAAATCCCTGCATGTTCTTCAGCTAACTGGACGAGTGAAGCAGATGCAAACCACAGGTTGAACACACACAAAATCCGACCTCAGACCTACCACGCATTGCCTTCCTCCTGCTGAGAGAACCACATTCCTGCCTTCTCCTCACATTCAAATATCCCTTCAACCCTGGTCGAATCCTACATGGAATTCAATTGCTTTACATCACTCACAGAGGCCACTCAAAATGGCTTCTCATTATCAGTCTGGGTACTGATCTGAAATGCATCAAGGTGATGCGCCACCCCAAATCTCTCAAACCAAAGGAGGCATTCACAACCACGTTCCTTGAAGAAATCCAGATGTTACTCTACCCTCGCCGCCTATCTCCTCCTCATCATCTCCTCAATATTATAATCTTGCTACCTTATCCATCCCTCTCCAACATTTGACTCAATATACTAAAAAATAAATCCTACCCTCTCCTTCCTCTATCAGCATCCCCACCACACTCATCGCTGCTGAAACAAGGGACTGCCCATATGGCATCCTATTCCAGGGTATACCCCCCAAGAACAGAGTTTTTCATACCGGCACACAGGTAACGGGTACTTCTGGCCAGCATTCATCAACAGGACAAGCCTGCCTTTCCTGCAATTCCCACTAACACCCCACAACTCTGTTTTACAAGGCCTTGCACAGCGAGTCCAACATTAGTGGCAGGAGGGCGCTATACAAGACCACTTACATAGATATATAAGCTGCCGACAGCTACCAAACAGTGCTAGCATATAGTATGTGGGCATGTTATAGCAATAATTGACAAATCCCTATGTTATGCAGACCACTCCGGATGAAAGAGAGAAAAGGTGAACCTCCAAGCACCGGAACATAAGGTACTATGGAATGCCTATAACTGTGGCATCCAGGAAGACGAAAACCAGACCTGACCCGCTCCTCCCAAGGATCAAAGAATGAAAATCCAAAAGAGCAGGGTGGGGTACCATAAGAAAAATGCATGTTCTGCTTGAAACTAATTATAAACAGCATATATAACTGTGCTGTAGATAGCCCTGAAGACAGTGGCTCATTTACACTAGTCCACTGAAACCGGTAGGCTTAATCCAACCTTTTTCTAAAAAAGTGACTATTGAAATGGCGAAAGGTCGGAAATAGATACTTCCGAGAATAGCAGGAAGGACACAGACCGAATTTCTCACGAACATAACTCAGCTAGAGCCCATAACAAAGGAACTCTTTCTGTGTGATATATGGGGTACCATCTTTGAAAGACAAAAATCTATCTGTAATTTTCTGACAGCATCTACTTTCAGTTTCATGTCTCTTCAAATACCAGCACACGAACTGACAGTACTTTTATGGAATTTGTTTTAAACATCTGCCAAACAAAGAAGCCGAATAAAAACACACATTTTCATGCGTAAGGCAGACGACACATACCTTGATGGTCATGACATGTGCCTTTTAGGAAAACCTTAGCCATTTCACGGTGTGTGCAGAAGGTTAGTGATAGGGCACATTTTCTCTTTACCATCCCCTCACCCTAGATAAACAGAGCAACCAGCGCTACCTAGGGAGAGAAACTCATAAGGGTTTAGTTTAGTGTGGTTGAAGGGCAAGATAGACTAGGGTGACATTTGGTCACTATATAAAATGATGTATAAACTGACCTGAGACTTTGTTGTGTGATAATTTGATTAGGGGAGTCTCGAGGTATGAGACCCTGAACAGTCCAAGACGTGTGTGTTTTGATACCTATACAAGAGCAAAAACTGTTTTCTTTGCCAATGCTTCTTTTTTAACTGGAATTTGGTGCAAGGGCACATTGTGCTCATAAATCAAGTGGGTGAAGGCACACGTGGTTGAGGCCGTTTTATTACATTCGGGGCTGGTTTCGCTGGTTGATAGCTGAAATTAAGCCATTCCATTCAGATGTCTTCTCAGAAAGCCCAGAGCTAACACAGAGATCCATGGGTGGTACGTTTTGTATGGGGTGGGGTTAGTGAGTAGAATGGCCACAGGGCATGGGTGGATAAATAGCCAAACACCCAAAGCAAGTGGGCACATTAGCCCCCTCCCACAGATGTGAAGGAACACATAACGTTGTTATATGTTGGCCCACATCTGTGGGGAGGGGGCTGCTGATGTGCACACTTGCTTTTTGTTAAGCAAAGAATGGAGGGAAGTCTTTCCTTGAAACTGATGGCGTTGAAGTGTTACTGTGCCAGTGCAGAAAAACATATTTGCACAAACGCAGCAAAGCTTTAAAGGCCTTATTCACAGAAGCATTTTATAATGGCCCAATCCCAGAGGAAACAACTCTGTGATTCTGCCCCTAAAGCTGCTAGTTTCAGGAAACCTTTTCCTCATCTCTCTGCCTAACAAACATCAAATGCACACTTCAGCCCGCTCCCCATGGATGCGACCGACATGTACCAACGTACGTGCTCTTTCAGGGGGATGATGGGCGCCCTTGCTTTTTGTTAAGCAGAGAGGGGAGGGCAGCATTGATGTATGTAAACTCAATATGTATGTATACATGTGCGCAAGGAGTGCGTATATGTATTATGTAATGTGTGTGTAAAGGAGTTCATGAAGAATGGGGGACTGGATGCGCGTGTGAATGAGGGAGTGTACGATGAATGGGGGCGTGAGTGAATGGAATGTTTAAATGAGTGAATGTTGCCTAAGTGTGTGTGTGTGTGTGTGTTTGTGTGTGTGTGTAACGGTGTGCGCGCGCGCGCATGCTCTTATGCGTAATGCTGGGCCGAGGAGTTGATTTTGCCGGGTAGAGGGTAGGAGTAGTGGGAGTGGGGTGGGGGTCAGAGGGACTAGTGGGGAAGAGGGGTGGCACACTGTCCTACCACCTGTTCCCTGTTGGTCACTTTTGCTTAATGGGTGATGCCTGATCGGATACCTAGGCTTTAGATGTAAAAATTATCAAAGCAACAAAATGTGTATGTGATCTTTAAATCCAATCCCTTAGTTATTCTCACTGGCATGTTGCGCTTACTTGGGCCCCACGCCAGGCAACCTTTGGGATTGAATATAGGAGGCGGATCCTCCAAGTTTGCCAAACCACTTTCTGAAGTGGCCCCTTCTATCACCAGTTAGCCCCCGAAATGTAGGTTTTGTTGCACCCTGCATGGTACCATATATGCAGAGCTCACAGGCATTGCAGTCAGATGCAAACCTAGCAATTAAAGTCCCCTTTACTTGAGTTTTCTAAGGGGCCCAAAGATATCAGCCTATGAAAAAGGGTGTATGAGGGTATTTGGGGGCTTCAAACCTTCTGGGGGTCCACCTAAGATGCCAAGGGGCAGGACACCAGCAGAGTCCCTGTCTTGCATGGAGGTTCTCTCTGTTTACTGCGGCTGTCTGAACCTTCCATTTTACTAGCATCACAGCATGTCAGCATGTCTCAAAGCGCTCAGTGGCCTCCAGAAAGCAGCATGTTAGCGCTATTAAAAACACTAAAACAAGCATGTCTAGAAATGTAGAAATGGGTTCTGGGACTTATTTTGTTGCACCCCATCAAGACCACCCAGACATAACAACATGCTGCAAACTAGCACCAAGTGGTGAGGTCTCAGGGTCCTACAGCACCGCAGCAGCGGCCACCCACACATTCCAATATACACAGCCCTCGCGCACAGGGGGAAGCACAGAAAAGAATAATTATAGAAGGGTTCCTTAAGAACATAATTACAAACGGAAAGAGTATTGAAAGTCGGCTTAAAAACATAAAGAGAAGGAGCTCCGGGAAGCGAAGGGAGAGGGAATGGAGAGGATGACGAAGAGCAAGGAGAGTGCCATGGAATTGTTTTATAATTACACTTTGTTTCCTTGAGGAGTGGAATGTGTGTCCTGGAAATGAAAACGCGTGGCCCCTCCCGCGGCACACAAGACGTGGCTTGCTGAAGAGAAACAGGTTTTATTGTGTGCGTTTTTGTGACTGTCAATGTATGTATGCATGTCTGTGTGTTTGCGTGTGTGTGCTAGCGTGTCTACATTTGTCATATTGGTATGTGTGCAGTTACGGCGACGGGGCCTTTCAACTTTTTCAGTTGAAATGAGCACCGTGGCTCCCGCTGCTGCCCCATGTTGGCCGTTTTATGACACAAAAATGTTCCTTTAATTCGGGAATTTAAATGTGCGCAGCATGCATGTTGCAGGCTGGCTTTGCTGGCACCCATAGGCCATCACTTCCGTCTAGCAACGTTCTTATCACCTTGTTGTCCTTTTACTCCTGTGTCCCAGACATTAACACCCTGGTGTCAAAGAGCGATTCATAGTTTTTCAGATGACATTTAGTGTTTCACTTCCTGCTGGCTGCCTGTCCGTTGATAATCTCCTGCTGAGACACGTGTATATTCCCTTCTGAGTGGACGACGCTGTGACACCTCAATCCACGACTATTCCCATCACCTACTACAAGCACCACGTATATCCCCAAACGCAAAGCCCAACTCCCCAGGCCTTCCTCCGCTACCCACGCCAGGGTCAGCAACACGAGCCTCCTCGGGGCAGCAAGGGCTTTCTCTTTCAGGTGGGTTCTGCACCCATGCACCTTACATTATCTTTATTCTATCATTAAAAAATCCTCTCTGCCAGAGAATACTTAAAGGCCCAATCTAGTACAAAATGCGAAAAAAGAACCCTTCTAAATACTGATCATAATAGTACATGTAAACGCATGCTCTGCGCTCTCCATTAAACTTAGCTGCGGCAGTGGGCGGAGCCTACAATGATTCGTTATGGGAATTCAGGACGAACATACACCCCCTTAGCACTTAAGGGGATGGGCCTATTTGGTGTACACCGGGGATGGGCCCTGCTCAGACCGGGCAGACCATAGTTATCGCTGCGCATTAAGCGCCTCAGGCCTCAAAGACCAGGTGGTCTGTTCCCCTAGGTTCTACAGCTTGCATCGGTCTCTGATATAAGAACTACCCCTCCAGTTGCAGACATCTTGCCGGCTCATAGCCTACAAAGGTGCACTATCCCTCAAGTTGGACCGACCCCCAGAAAGCAGGGCCACATTGGCCCAAGTCTCAGAAAGACCCACTGGCCCTGCTGTCCAAGATCTGTACAGTTTCTCTCCTCTTGGTGTTAGTGCTTCTGTTTGAGGGCACAGTAATCTACCACACACAGCGCTGCGCCTCTGCTTACATAGAGTGCCGGGTAGAGGGTAGGAGTAGTGGGAGCAGAGCTATCTCTCAGTTTACACAAATCTTGGGGATCAAAAAGAAAACGCTGCTGTCCCTTAGTAAACACCTAGAAACACCAGCAGAGCCATGACTAATCTCTCCTCTTTAGCCCTATCACACCCTCCCTCATCAGCAGCTAACCAGGCCCAGCGTGCTGTAGTGTATCAGATTGTGGGCTCTTCCCTATGGATAACATGCTCCCAAGTTTCTCTGCATAGAAAGCAGATTGACACTCAGGAACCAGGGACTTACGACCTGCACTAATCAACACCAGAGGTTGAGTATCTGGCCCTCTCACTGTCCCACTAATGATCCCCCTTTTTTCTTACAGAGTCCTGCGCAGGGTGGCCACCAAAAATGGCAGACAGGCGCTATAGAAAACAGCTTTTACATAATCTCTATCTAGTCCTATCTACGGACTCACACAAAACAGACTTCCTTCATGTTACATGCATTGCTCAGGCCGCGGGCAGCAGAGCTAGCCTTCTGTTACCCTGATCTCAGACAGCAGAGCTAGCCTTCTGTTACACCGATCTAAGGCAGCCAAACTAGTCTTCTATTACACCGATCTCAGGCAGCAGAGCTAGCCTTCTGTTACACCGATCTAAGGCAGCCAAGCTAGCCTTCTGTTACCCTGATCTCAGGCAGCAGAGCTAGCCTTCTGTTACACCGATCTAAGGCAGCCAAGCTAGTCTTCTGTTACACCAATCTCAGGCAGCAGAGCTAGCCTTCTGTTACACCGATCTAAGACAGCCAAGCTAGCCTTCTGTTACACCAATCTCAGGCAGCAGAGCTAGCCTTCTGTTACACCGACCTCAGAGAGAATAGCTAGCCTTCTGTTACAGCGATCTTAGGCAGTCAAGCTAGTCTTCTGTTATACTGACCTCAGGCAGCCGAGCTAGCCTTCTGTTACACCGATCTCAGGCAGCAGAGCTAGCCTTCTGTTACACTGATTTCAGACAGCAGAGCTAGCCTTCTGTTACACCGACCTCAGAGAGCACAGCTAGCCTTCTTTTATACTGATCTCAAGCAGCCGAGCTAGCCTTCTGTTACACCAATCTTGGGCAGCAGAGCTAGTCTTCTGTTACACCGATCTCAGGCAGCAGAGCTAGCCTTCTCTTACCCTGATCTCAGGCAGCCAAGCCAGCCTTCTGTTACACTGATCTCAGGCAGCAGAGCTAGCCTTCTGTTAGAGTGATGTAAGGCAGAAGAGCTAGCCTTCTCTTACCCTGATCTCAGGCAGCAGAGCTAGCCTTCTGTTATGCTGATCTCAGGCAGCAGAGCCAGCCTGTTATACTGACCTCAGGCAGCAGAGCTAGCCTTCTGTTATGCTGATCTCAGGTAGGAGAGCTAGCCTTCTGTTACACTGATCTCAGGCAGCAGAGTTAGCTTTCTGTTACTCTGACCTCAAGCAGCAGAGCTAGCCTTCTGTTACACTGATCTAAGGCAGCAGAGCTAGGCTTCTCTTTTGTTGATCTCAGGCAGCAGAGTTAGCCCTCTGTTACACTGATCTAAGGGAGCAGAGCTATCCTTCTGTTACACTGATCTCAGGCAGCAGAGCTAATCTTCTCTTAGCCTTCTCTTACATTGATCTCAGGCAGTAGAGCTAGCCTTCTGTTATGCTGATCTCAGGCAGCAGAGCTAGCCTTCTGTTATGCTGATCTCAGGCAGCAGAGCTAGCCTTCTCTTACCCTTATCCCAGGCAGCAGAGCTAGCCTTCTGTTATGCTGATCTCAGGCAGCAGAGCTAGCCTTCTGTTATGCTGATCTCAGGCAGCAGAGCTAGCCTTCTCTTACCCTTATCCCAGGCAGCAGAGCTAGCCTTCTGTTATGCTGATCTCAGGCAGCAGAGCCAGCCTGTTATACTGACCTCAGGCAGCAGAGCTAGCCTTCTGTTATGCTGATCTCAGGCAGCAGAGCTAGCCTTCTGTTAGAGTGATCTAAGGCAGCAAAGCTAGCCTTCTCTTACCCTGATCTCAGGCGGCAGAGCTAGCCTTCTTTTATACTGATCTCAGGTAGCAGAGTTAGCCTTCTGTTATACTGATCTCAGGCAGCCGAGCTAGTCTTCTGTTACACCGATCTTAGGCAGCAGAGCTAGTCTTCTGTTACACCGATCTCAGGCAGCAGAGCTAGCCTTCTCTTACACCGATCTCAGGCAGCCAAGCTAGCCTTCTGTTATACGGATCTCAGGCAGCCAAGCCAGCCTTCTGTTACACCGATCTCAGGCAGCAGAGCTAGCCTTCTGTTACACTGATTTCAGACAGCAGAGCTAGCCTTCTGTTACACTGATCCGAGGCATCAGAGCTGGTCTTCTGTTACACTGATCTCAGGCAGCAGAGCTAGCTTTCTGTTACATCGACCTTGGAGAGCAGAGCTAGCCTTCTGTTACGCCAGTCTGAGGCAGCAGAGCTAGCCTTCTGTTACACCGACCTCAGAGAGCAGAGCTAGCCTTCTGTTATACTGATCTCAGGCAGCAGAATTACCCTTCTGTGACACTGATCTCAGGCAACAGATTAGCCTTCTGTCATACTGATCTCAGTCAGAAAAGCGATCAGCCTGTCACACTGATCTCAGGCAGGAGAGCTAGCCTTCTGTTACACTGATCTCAGGCAGCAGAGTTAGCTTTCTGTTACTCTGACCTCTAGCAGCAGAGCTAGCATTCTGTTACACTGATCTAAGGCAGCAGAGCAGAGCTAGGCTTCTCTTACATTGATCTCAGGCAGCAGAGCTAGCCTTCTATTACACCGCCCTCAGAGAGAAAAGCTAGCCTTCTGTTACACCAACCTCAGAGAGCACAGCTAGCCTTCTGTTATACTGATCTCAGGCAGCAGAGATAGCCTTCTGTTATACTGATCTCAGGCAGCCGAGCTAGTCTTCTGTTACACAGATCTCAGGCAGCAGAGCTAGTCTTCTGTTACACCAATCTCAGGCAGCAGAGTTAGCCTTCTCTTACACCGATCTCAGGCAGCCAAGCTAGCCTTCTGTTATACTGATCTCAGGCAGCCGAGCCAGCCTTCTGTTACACCGATCTCAGGCAGCAGAGCTAGCCTTCTGTTACACTGATTTCAGAAAGCAGAGCTAGCCTTCTGTTACACTGATCCGAGGCATCAGAGCTGGTCTTCTGTTACACTGATCTCAGGCAGCAGAGCTAGCTTTCTGTTACACCGACCTCGGAGAGCAGAGCTAGCCTTCTGTTACACCAGTCTGAGGCAGCAGAGCTAGCCTTCTGTTACACCGACCTCAGAGAGCAGAGCTAGCCTTCTATTATATTGATCTCAGGCAGCAGAATTACCCTTCTGTTATACTGATCTCAGGCAGGAGAGCTAGCCTTCTGTTACACTGATCTCAGGCAGCAGAGTTAGCTTTCTGTTACTCTGACCTCAAGCAGCAGAGCTAGCCTTCTGTTACACTGATCTAAGGCAGCAGAGCAGAGCTAAGCTTCTCTTACGTTGATCTCAGGCAGCAGAGCTAGCCTTCTGTTACACTGATCTAAGGCAGCAGAGCTAGCCTTCTGTTACACTGATCTCAGGCAGCAGAGCTAATCTTCTCTTAGCCTTCTCTTACACTGATCTCAGGCAGTAGAGCTAGCCTTCTGTTATACTGATCTCAGGCAGCAGAGCTAGCCTTCTGTTACACTGATCTAAGGCAGCAGAGCTAGCCTTCTGTTACACTGATCTCAGGCAGCAGAGCTAATCTTCTCTTAGCCTTCTCTTACCCTGATCTCAGGCAGCAGAGCTAGCCTTCTGTTATGCTGATCTCAGGCAGCAGAGCCAGCCTGTTATACTGACCTCAGGCAGCAGAGCTAGCCTTCTGTTATGCTGATCTCAGGCAGGAGAGCTAGCCTTCTGTTACGCTGATCTCAGGCATCAGAGTTAGCTTTCTGTTACTCTGACCTCAAGCAGCAGAGCTAGCCTTCTGTTACACTGATCTAAGGCAGCAGAGCTAGGCTTCTCTTTTGTTGATCTCAGGCAGCAGAGCTAGCCCTCTGTTACACTGATCTAAGGCAGCAGAGCTATCCTTCTGTTACACTGATCTCAGGCAGCAGAGCTAATCTTCTCTTAGCCTTCTCTTACACTGATCTCAGGCAGCAGAGCTAATCTTCGCTTAGCCTTCTCTTACACTGATATCAGGCAGTAGAGCTAGCCTTCTGTTATACTGATCTCAGACAGCAGAGCTAGCCTTCTGTTAGAGTGATCTAAGGCAGCAGAGCTAGCCCTCTCTTACCCTGATCCCAGGCAGCAGAGCTAGCCTTCTGTTATGCTGATCTCAGGCAGCAGAGGAGCTAGCCTTCTGTTAGAGTGATCTAAGGCAGCAAAGCTAGCATTCTCTTACCCTGATCTCAGGCGGCAGAGCTAGCATTCTCTTTTACTGATCTCAGGCAGCAGAGCTAGCCTTCTGTTATGCTGATCTCAGGCAGCAGAGCTAGCCTGTTATACTGACCTCAGTCAGCAGAGATAGCCTTCTGTTATGCTGATCTCAGGCAGCAGAGCCAGCCTGTTATATTGACATCAGGCAGCAGAGCTGGCCTTCTGTTATGCTGATCTCAGGCAGCAGAGCTAGCCTTCTGTTAGAGTGATCTAAGGCAGCAAAGCTAGCATTCTCTTACCCTGATCTCAGGCGGCAGAGCTAGCCTTCTCTTTTACTGATCTCAGGCAGCAGAGCTAGCCTTCTGTTATGCTGATCTCAGGCAGCAGAGCTAGCCTGTTATACTGACCTCAGGCAGCAGAGATAGCCTTCTGTTATGCTGATCTCAGGCAGCAGAGCTAGCCTCTGTTACTCTGATATTACACAGCAGAAGAGAGCTAGGCTTCCCTCACGTTGATCTCGGGCAGCAGAGCTAGCCCTTGGGCTGCACTGATCCCATGCCTTAGATAGCAGCGGCATTCACGGTGTTAAATAAATGGGCTAAGCAGGGCTATCCCTCGGGCTACTCTGAGCTCAGGCCGCACACTCAGCAGAGATATTGATCAGCTACACTGATGTTAGACCCGGGGTCAGCAGCGATGCCCCTCGGGCTACAGTAATTAGAGGCAGGCAGCAGTGCTTTCTCTGGGGTTCAGACTGTCTTCAGTCTGCGATAGAATAGTACTCCAATCCCTGGACTGCAGACAAACACTGAGATAAGCCCAGCACGTGAAAGGTGCACTTTATACCTGTGTGCAAGGTCGCGTGCGATGAGTGTGCCAGGCGAGCGGCGGACGCTTTGATCGGCGCAGGAGTCAGCCTGTTTCCAGTTTTGTTTTGAGCGCATCCTCCGCCTCGGGGGCCGCCTTCTGTCTGTGCAGACCTGCGGGCTGACGTCTGCTCCCACCTCCAGACAGACGGAGAGTTGACATCTGGGGCCCCAGGTGAGGCAACTTCAAAGGAATGAGAACCCCAAGCAGAGCATCTGGCCTGTGAGCCAGTGTTATTGAAAGGCCAGAGGGGCTGGGGAAAGCAGGCCACATGCGATGGCCAAGCATGTGCCTGTGAGTTCCACAGACATGTCTGATCTCTGAGACTCCAAAAGCTACCTACGCAACAGGCCAGTTCTGCCATCTGAGGGCAGAGCCTGTGAAATGTGTGTTACCCCACAGGATAGTTCTGTGGCAGAGGCCAGAGTATGTGAAATGTCCACAACTCTACAGGCTAGTGCTGCTGTCTGAGGCCAGAGTATGTGAAATGTCCATAAAACTATGTGGGATAGTTCTACTATCTAAGGCCAGAGTAAGTGAAATGTCCATACAACTATGTGGGATAGTTCTACTATCTACGGCCAGAGTAAGTGAAATGTCCATAAACTATGTGGGATATTTTTACTATCTAAGGCCCGAGAACGTGAAATGTCCATAAAACTATTTGGGATAGTTCTACTAAGGCCAGAGTAAGTGAAATGTCCATAAAACTATGTGGGATAGTTCTACTATCTAAGGCCCGAGTATGTGAAATGTCCATAAACTATGTGGGATATTTTTACTATCTAAGGCCCGAGTACGTGAAATGTCCATAAAACTATTTGGGATAGTTCTACTAAGGCCAGAGTAAGTGAAATGTCCATACAACTGTGTGGGATAGTTCTACTATCTAAGGCCCGAGTATGTGAAATGTCTATAAAACTATGTGGGATAGTTCTACTATCTAAGGCCCGAGTATGTGAAATGTCCATAAACTATGTGGGATAGTTCTACTATAAAAATCCTGAGTATGTGAAATGTCCATAAACTATGTGGGATAGTTTTACTATAAAAGGCCCGAGTATGTGAAATGTTCATAAACTATGTGGGGTAGTTCTACTATCTAAGGCCCGAGTATGTGAAATGTCCATAGCCCAATGGGATAGTTCTTTTTGTTTATTTTAGATTGGGGCAGTTTTTAAAAACCTTTTACAAAAAGAATATAATTTACCAAAATAATTGCAAGACATCAAATACATAATTCATGCGTATAAAAGCTAAAGTGACGTGTCATTATAATTAAGTATATACCCTATCATTTAAAAAGAATCAGCATGTACTATATCCTTTTCATTTCTAATGTTTCAAATAGTTGATTGCTGCTATACATAATGACATGTGTGTTCCATTCCTATACGCTTCCATATGGAATCCACTGAGAGATGATTAAAATATTCAGCGAAACGTGAAAAGTAAGAAAGTAGCCTGAAATAGAGTCGCGGACGCTCTATAAAAGAGATGCTCTAATCTTTCAACTGGAGAGACCTCATGGCAAAATCTGCAAATGTGGCAGGGTCTCGCGAGGTTCAACCACGTCCCGCTAACTTCACCTCGAGGCTGCAGGATTAGCCTAAGTCTTAGGAAGTCTAACCTCCATCTCCTATTCAGGGATTTCTTAGGGCAGTTAGAAATATTCCCCCGGGGGTTTTCGGACTTTGAAGAATTTCTGTATAACTTTTAAATTCCCATCTGATCCTTCTTATGGAACCCTTCTCTCAGACAGAGTTTCTTTTTTATACTCCCGGGATTAGCCACCAAATATTTTTCCGAGAAGTCCATCGTAGCCATAATATTTTTTTTCATTTGTGAGCCCAAGGGCCGGAACTGGATCTATTCCGTAGTATGTCATGAAGTGTAGTAAATATAGGGATGAAGGAGGAGCGCTCAATGCCTTCCTATACAATATTAATGACTCTCCATCCACATGCAATTGTGGAGATCTAAGGCCTTATTAATAAGGAATCGCACCATTGGAACATCCGACAGAAGGTTCAGAGGTTTAGGCCACATTTAAGCTTCATTTTCAACCAGTCCACTTCAATTCGAGGCGTTTCTGCACCCTAGGTTAGGCACAGAACTATTTGGCCTATGTAACATCTCAGCAGCGGAAGAATGTCCCACATTTCAAACCAAGCCTCCCAGCCTGAGAAGGAAGAGCCGAGCTGCCAGGGTCATAGGCTTTCTCAACCTCGGTGCTTGATATACTTTATTTCATGGGTCAGCGCAGATACTTCAGACTTGTCCCTATTGTTTGTTGTTTTTATTAATACACCATCTACGGGTGATCAATTTACTTTTAGCAAGATTCTGGATTACAATTGTTGTTTTATTTAGATTAATTAATCTTTAAATCTAAATCTTGTGTGTGCAAGTTCAACAGGCCAACAGGATAGTGTTGCTATCTAAGGTTAGAGTATGTGAAATACCCATAACCCTAAGAGATAGTTCTGCTATATAAGTCCAGAGTATGTGAAATACCCATAACCCTAAAAGATAGTTCTGATATATAAGTCCAGAGTATGTGAAATACCCATAACCATAAGGGATAGTTCTGCTATCTAAGACCACAGTATGTGAAATGCCCATAATCCTAAGGGATAGTTCTGCTATGTAAGGGCAGAGTATGTGAAACACCCATAACCCTAAGGCATAGTTCTGCTATATAAGGCCAGAGTATGTGAAATACCCATAACCCTAAGAGATAGTTCTGCTATATAAGGCCAGAGTATGTGAAATACCCATAACTCGAAAGGATAGTTTAGCTAATGCCAGAGTAAATGAAATGTTCATCACCCTATGGGCTAGTGCGATATTTAAGGCCACAGTATTTTTAATTGTAACCCCAAGGAACAGGTCGGCTATCGAAGGCCAGAGTACGGGAAATGCCTGTAACTCCGCAGGATAGTTCTGCTGTCTGAGTTCTGAGTATGTGAAATATCGAGTGCTTAATTTTTGGGGGTGTTTGCCAGGGCTCCGCTTTATTTATGCAGTGGTGATGGTCAGTGCATCCATCAAACCCAATGAGCAGGTGCGAGCTGTAGGGTAACCCCAAATAGGTCGACACTCTGGGGAGCAGCTATGGGGGGACGGGGGGTGGCAGCAGTGGTGCCCACCCGCAGTGTCACAGGAGAGTTCTGCTATCCGAGGCCTGAGTGTTATGTGAGGAATGGCTCTGCAGAGGGCAGTGTCTGTGAAATGTGATAACACTGCTGGATATTTCTGCTGACCTATAGCATGCTCTGTCATCTGTGACTTTCTAAGGCCAGAGTATGTGATATGTGACACGTGTCCGCAATCCGAGGGATAGCTCGGCCGTTTGAGACTCCGCTCCATTCTCCCGACTGCGTGACTCACAGTTGCCCCTCAACCTGTGGGCTCACAGGCTCCCCAACCTGTGGGCTCACAGGCTCCCCGCAGTTCACCTCTCGACTGGAGGGCGCCAAAGCGCCTCACATTTCAGCAGCTCCGTCGTTATTCCCGGGCTCGAAGGCTGACCAGCTCCTGTAAGATCCTCAGTCTAGGAGAAGGTGCCGCGTGGTTACTTGCTGGCAGTTCTCGCGAGACCTCGGAGCCAGATGCTCCAGACCACTGGGCGGCGATGTTCCAGCAGTGTTCCTTGGGCTGACGGCTTGTGCTTGCAGGCTGCCTCTGAAAGACGATTCGGAGGCTCCCCGCAGCCCTGCCTTAGCGAGGCCCGAGGGGTGAATCTCATTAGTCATAATTCCCTGGCCCAGGACCAAGGCCTACTGCCGACAGGAAAGGAAAAACACTCACGCTCCTGTCAGTTTACAGCGGGAGGGGCAATGGGGAATTCCACAGGAACTCCCCCGGAACTCTGTCTGACTTGCTGGGATAGTATCAGCTCTGTTCCTCATCAAAGGGTCTGAGGGGGTGATCTCACCTGAGAAATGATGGCACAGGGAGGGCAAGGGTCCAGCGCACAGAGCTCAGCAAGGGGTGGGCGTGGTTCAGAAAGCTCCTCGGTGGAGTTCCTGCTAAGGGTCCTGCAGGCGAGCAGCGTGAGCACGAGCCAGGGGGTTGCTCTTGCTCCTTCGCCCATGGGTGGGGTTCCAAACAAGGCGCCTGGTTGTCCGCACTGTGAGAACATCCCCTAATCTCAACAGTACTGCACCGCACACGGGCCTGCAGGCTACTAGGGCAATTTGCTCCATGAGTTCACTGCTAAGCCTCGAGTTGAGCTGTTTCTTGATATGCGATATGATATGATGGGTTATTCATAACTCGCTTAATACCCAGAGGTTTCTAAGCGTGGACTTGGGGATTGAACTGTGTTGCTCGTGTCGTCTTGCTTCCAAGGCGAGCACGTTGCCCCGGAGCTATCCTCCCGGGCTCAGTGGTAGATATTCAGGGAAGGAACCTGGAGGTTAGTGGTGGGCGCTGCTTTTTCAGCTCACTGCTAGTGTTCCCAGTACGGACCCCGTGTTAAATATTGGGAGCTGCTCCTTAGGTCAGTGATTGGGTTCTCCGTAAGGAACCTGGAGAACAGGAGTGGGAGCTGCTTCTTTAGCCCACTGGGGGAGTTCCTGTTGAGGGGCCTGCACTTCAGCAGTGGGAGCAGACACCTTAGCTCAGTGGTAGAGTTCCTGGTTAGGAGCCTTAAAGTTCGAAGTGGAAGCCTCTTACCTCAGTGGTAGAAAGCCTAGTAAAGAGTCTGCTGGTTAACAGTGGTAGCAGCTCCCATAACACAGTGGTAGAGTTCCTAGTAAAGAGCTGAGTGGTTAGCAGTAGGAGTAACTCCCTTAACTCAGTCGTAGAGCTCCTAGTAAAGAGACTGCTGGTTAGCAGTGGGAGTAGGTCCCTTAAGTCATTGATAGCATTCCTAGTAAATAGTCTACTAGTTAGCAGTGGGAATAGCTCCCTTAACTCAGGCGTAGACTTCCTAGTAAATACTCTTCTGGCTAGCAGTGGGAATAGCGCCCTTAACTTAGCGGAAGACTTCCCAGTAAAGAGTTTGCTAGTTAGCCATGTGATTAGCTCCCTTAACTCAGTGGTAGACTTCCTAGTAAATAGTCTGCTGGTTAGCAGTGGCAGTAGTACCCTTAACTCAGTGGTAGCTGAAGTGGGAAAAGCGAATAAAAGGCTCCCACCAATCCCCTCTCAACCATGGCCTAGAGGATCACGGCCCAAACACCCGCCACGAGAGGAGTTTGCCCATCTCCCAGACGACCAAATACCCTGGTACAAGAACATACGGATGTGCCCACTCGCATGCCCACCCGCATGCCCACCAGCCTGCCCTGCACATGCCGACACCTGCGGCATGGATGAACTCGACTAAACCATCTAGCACCAAATCAACACATCGTTAGAGATGCCATGACGACCTAGCTAACGGTCAGCACACTCGTGCAACATACACACCGGACACTCCCACATCAATCCACACGAAGAACATACTCAGTGCTATGACGTAGGCGACGGACACACCCACGGACGTGCATCTTTATTATTTTCAACATAGGCTTTTCAAATGCAGAAACGCAAGACGCATAAAGAACTCATCTAAAAAGGCTTGCTCACGCTTCTTCTAAAACCATGTACCATAATGAGGAATATAACGAAGACACGATACTGAGGATAGAGCAATATGATACCATAACCTACAGCGCTCTGCATTAAATGGTTCCACCTATGCACCAGGCCCAAGTAGGCCGCAAGCAAAAGCTTTCATGAACATTGAATGAGCAAGGGTTCGGTTGCTGACCCTGCAGAATGAGCCCAGCGAAAGCAGACAGTCAAGGGCACAACGTTGCAAACTCTCATTCCGCAAGCCGACGCCAAGGTCGCACCTGCAAGATAAGCCAGGCACACAGTGAGAAATGTAATATTAATTGTGCAGAATTCTGCCTCAACCATGGTCCCCACCTCACGTGACCAAGCCGAACTTGATAGGGTGCCAAGCCCAGGAGGAAGAAGGCGTCTGGATCCCCCCGTCTCAAGACACAGGCAGATACAATTAAGCGACTCAACAGACATCTGCGACGGTGGGAGTAGTCGGCCTTCCTGCTTATGAATAAATCCTCACATTGTCTGCACATACCCATAGTGAAACATTGTTGCAAATGACGGGTGCACCGCGAGCTGGGAACAGCGATGGTCCCAGACTGGGGGGCTCGCGGGTGAACCAATCAGAACATGGGACCCTTATCACTGACGCCATTAACATTGACCAATCCTCAGGGGTCTTCATGTAACAATTTTTATGTATCAAACTGAAGGGACAACCCAAGTATACCACCTGACTGACCCTTAACCAATAACCAATTCTTCTATATGTATGCTATACTAACCCTACCACTCGGGGAACCAATCCAGAGTGGCGATAGGTTTTTTGCTAATTTTGCTAAGGTGACGCAAGTAGCGCGTCACACTAAGGTAAAAAGGGCCTGCGAGCCCCACGCTGCGGAGAGTGTGTCAGGACGGACGCGTACGATCCTTGGCCATCCCTGCCGTTTTGTTTAATAAACAGCAGAATCACCTTGCTTCTTGCGTGTGTCTCATTCTCTATCTCTTTGGGATATACGGGAGGAGTTGGGGCCTCCCTGCCCGGAGGTCCGCGGACGGCCCAGCCGGCCCCGGGAGAATTTCCCCCCGACATAGCGTTCCCAGTAAAGAGTCTTCTAGTTAGCAGTGGGAATAGCTCCCTTAACTCAGTCATAGACTTCTTAGTAAATACTCTTCTGGCTAGCAGTGGGAATAGCGCCCTTAACTTAGCGCAAGACTTCCCAGTAAAGAGTTGGCTAGTTAGCCGTGTGATTAGCTCCCTTAACTCAGTGGTAGACTTCCTAGTAAAGAGTCTTCTGGTTAGCAGTGGGAGTAGCTCCCTTAAATCAGTGATAGCATTCCTAGTAAATAGTCTACTGGTTGGCAGTGGGAGTAGCTCCCTTAACTCAGTGGTAGACCTAAAGAGTCTACTGGTTAGCAGTGAGAGTAACCCCTTTAGCTCATTGGTAGAATTCCTGGCAAGTGGCCTGGCGGTTATCAATAGGAGCAGCTCCTTGATTTACTGGTAGTGTTCCTGGCAAATAGCCTGGTGGTTAGCAGTGGGCCTTTAGATCAGTGGTAGAATTCATAGCAAGGAGCCTGTTGGCTAGCAGCTTGAGTTGCCCCTTTAGCTCAGTGGTAGAATTCCTAGTTAGGGGCCTGGAGGTAAGTAGTGGGAGCTGCCACCATAGCGCAGAAGGGAAGTTAGTTGACAGGAGCCTGTAGTTTAGCACTAGGAGTTGTTCCTTTAGCTCAGTGGTACAGTTCATATTAATGAACCTTGATTACGCCAGTGGTCTTCAAACAGTTAGGCATGCCCCCCTACCCCTGGGTCGCAGAGTTGGGGGCGTGGCCTTGTTCCAGAGGGACCCCAGCCTGAAATTACCTTTAAAAAAGCGAGGGAAAGAAAAGCTGGCATGCAGTGGGTCATGCACCTTTGTGCATATCCCATCCTACCATGGCCACCACCGCACATGCTCAGTAAGACGGGGCGAAGCTTGGGGTCAGTGGCAGTGGCTGACCCAGAAAATAGACACCCTGGAAGCACGATCTGTATTCCGTTCCAGAAAGCACGCTTCCAGTCTTTGAATCCAGCGGCAGGAACATAACGGGACTGGGATTATACGAGTTAAGGAGAGGAGCTCTGGGGTTGTTTTTAGAGTGGTTAGGGGAGCCCTGGGGTTGTTTCTGTAGTGGGTGGGGGGTCTTTTGGGTGTTTTTTGGAGCAGTGGGGGAGCCCTGACATTTTGTTTGGAGAGGGTGGGAGAGCCCTGGGGCTATTTGTGGAAACAACGCCAGAGCTACGGTGGGCAACTGCTCCAGTGACGCTGTCATGCGGAAAGGCTAATTCCTTAGTGAGAGACAATCTAAAATCTGTTTGGGTACTGCATGCTCCAAGACATTCCCAATCAAATATGGTGTTCCACAGGGCACTTGTATTTCCGCAGCCCTCTTCAATCACTACATCAAACCCTTGTGTGACCAGCTTGATTCTTTGTGCCTGCAATTCACCAATTATGCAGACAATTTCCAGCTTCTTATGGACCTTAGTGAGGACCATGAGGCTGACTCAGTGAATCTAGCCACCATCTACGCATCCATCCAAGAGTGGATGGTAATGAAATGGATGTGCCCAAACGGGTCAAAAACAGAATTTATGATTTTTGGTACAAACCAAGCAAGAAACAAGCTAGGAGAGTTTCTGGTTGAAAGCTCCCAGACCCCAGTAGTAAAAAAGTGAAAACCCTCGGCACAGTGGTAGAAGCTTCTATGAGTGCTGATGCGCCCATAAATATCGTTAAAAATACCCAGTACCACCTAAGAATTCTACGCCATATAAACCCGCTGCTTTCCCGCAAAAACTGCGACCCTTAGTTCGCACAATTATCATGCCAAGGCTGGACTACTGCAATGCACTCCGTCGAGGTGCTAGCAAGGAGAGCATACTCAGAAGACTCCAGATCACGCAAAATAATGTGGTTTGTAACATTTCCAGAAAAGAGCATATCTGTAGCTATTGGAGAGATCTCCACTGGCTGCCGGTTACAGAGAGGATCCAGTTCAAGATCCTCGCTCTAGCTCATAAATGTCTATTTGGCAAGGCACCTACTTACTTTACACAAATGCTAACCAGACATGGGCCGACTAGAACACTATGCTCTAGTACAGCAAACCTGCTTGCAGTTCTGCAGGTAAAAGGAGCAAGAGGTAAATTTATCTCCTTCACGTTTAAAGCTTCCATGGCGTGGAACGCCTTGCCCGAGCCCCTCCGCAAGGAAGAACATTTTGTCCAATTTAGAAGGAAGCTTAAAACTTTGCTGTTAAACTAAGTGTCTGGCCCCACGTCCCATTGTTGCATTGTATGTGTCTTCTGTGTACCGCGCCCTGATGCCTGCGGACTAGGGCGCATGACAAACAAATAAATAAAGGGTGTGCAGTCTTTTGGGTTGTTTTTGGAGCAGTAGGGGAGCCCTGGGGTTGTTTTTGGAGCAGTTGGGGGTGCCCTGTGACTATGCAGTGTGTGGGGTAGGGCAGCCCAGGGACATGCAGGGAGTGGGATAGGGAGGAGTGGGGTTCAGGAGCGCTGGGCAGGGGCGTCTCATCCATAATGGGCATGTGATCGTCAACCCATCGGTCCTCTCGCCCATTACGGAGGAGCTGAAGTGCAAGCCCAGTGAAACACTGAGCACTCCCTCCGCTGCTTTTTCCAACTGAGCGAGCACTCCTGGGGTGGCCGAACTGTCAAGAGATACTCTGTTTCCCTTTGACAGTTCAGTTCCCCCGCCGCAACATGCTCAGTGAGCTATTCATGTCTATGGGCGTTTTGCTTCCCGAGCCTTACATAGCTCATTGGAAATGCTGGCTGCGGAACTGCATGTCTGTATGTTCGAGGGGGCGCTTCTGTATCCCCTTGCACGTGCATTTTAGCACCCATGCTCAGGCCCTTCACACATGTGCAGGAACCAGGAAGCTCTTGATTCCCGATTCCTGTTCAGAAAAACAGGTGCAGGAGGGGTGGGGAGGAAACACCAGGACTGGGGCAGAAGGTACGTTTATGTTCATGTATTTATTATTTAAGTATGTGTATGGATGCGCGCATGCTTGTGTTATGAGTGAGTGCATGATGATGGATGCTCATGTGAATGAGAGAGTGCTTGCTGTGTGTATGTTGTGTAAATGGGTGCGTTAGTATGTTCATCATTTATTTTTTATTTAAATATGTGTATGGATGCTTCTGTTATGAGTGAGTGTATGATGATGTGTTTGTGTGAACGATAGAGTGCGTGTTGTGTGACCGCTCTGTGAATATGTGTGTTTTTGTTGGCCTATAATGCTGATTTTGGCCAGTGTGCGGTGGGGGAGCGGTGCGCAACAAAGGCATTTTAAAAATCCCTTTGTTGCACAATACTCCTACCCACCAGCCAAAATCAGCTCTCCATCTGAGGCGCTGTGCAGCCCAGGGGACAGGGATGGTATCTTTTCACTGGACATCTATAATAGATGTCCAGTTAAAAAAAGACCATGTCTATCCCCTGTACCCCTCCAGCAGCAATTGCAAACTGTTTGGCTTTTTAACATTTTTTTATGTGCTCTAAAATGCAACATTTTAACCAATTATTTAAAAAAAATGGAAAGAACCACCCCAAATAGCCCTTGATTGGTTCGGGCTACTTCACTATGTTTGGTCGCTATGTCATATTTGGGGCAAATATTTATGCCCCTCCACTTCGAAAATTCACCAGCCGTCTGGGACTGTGCTGGGAGCAGTGTGGGGTGAGCCCAGGTACTGTGCTGGGAGCAGGATGGCGGGGGGAGCATGGTATAGTGGTGGGACCAGGGTTCGAATAGCGAAGGGACTTTGGTGGGGTGGGGAGAGCCCAGGGACTGGGCTAGGAGTGGGATGAGGGAGTCCAGAGACTGTGATGGGGAGCTTAGGGACTATACTGGGAGCAGGGTGCGGCGACAGTGCGTGATAGTTCATAGCCATTTGGCCTTACTGTCCATTTGGCATTTTGAGGGGTGTCGGCCTGTCCACATTTTGCTCATGGGGGACCCAGGCCCAAAACGTTTTAAGACCACTAATGTAGGCAGTAAGAGGTAACCCCTTTAGCTCAGTGGTAGTGTCCCCAGTATGGTGCCTGTTGGTTAGCCGTGGTAGTTGCCCCTTTGGCTCAGAGGTCGAAATTCTAGTTAGGCGCTTGGAGATAAGTAGTGGGAGGTGCCACCATAACGCAGAGGGGAACGTTTGTCGTAAGAAGCCCAGATGCTAGCAACGGAAGTAGCACCGTAAACTCAGCGTTGGAATCCCGAGTGAGTAACCTGGAGTTTATCTGGAAAAGTTGCTCCCTTAAGTTAGTGGTAGGTAGACTTTGTGTTTAGGATTCCAGGGGAGAGTGGGTCAGAAGTGCATTCGCGCATTGACTGAAATAGAGATGCATGTATATTGGTGTAGAACATACCCTCACACCACTGCATTTCTTCCACCACTTTCTCCTTCCTTTAATCACTATGTGTCCTCACTCACCCTCCCCTCTTTTATCAGTGCTTGGAAACAGCCTTGGGTTAATATTTAGCACTATACCAGCAATCAAAATGCTATAAGGTGATGTAACAACATAGATAGTGGCTGCCCTGTTAAACTCCACAGATCCCTGTGGCCTACTTCTTTACACCCCTGCCACCGGAGGGAGATCGGCAGGGAGTGGGTGTGTGTGAGGGATGAGTGGGAGCGTAGGGGAAGCAGGAAGGTGGGGAAATCACACTTGCTGTGCCAAGTCGGAAACATTTTCTGGTAACACTCGAGTTCCCTGCTATAAAATAATATCATATCATATTATGCAATCTGCTGTGCCAGGGAAGGGATTAAAGTACAAGAGAAACGAATGAAGCAGCCCTGAAAAGGCTAGAAATAGCACAATTAGCTCATGAACTCGTGACCGATATCCGCAGCTGGGCCGGGAGCTCTCACGGTGCAGAGGCTAACACCAGGGCAGGCTGGGATCTGGGGAAGGGCTACATATATGAACACTATTAAGTGCTATTGAGGTACGTAGCCTTTGTCCATGGGCCCCTCATGAGATCATGGATTATGTTGCCCCCTCGCCGTGATGGCAGCTGGAGCGGGAGCTCTCACGGTGCAGAGGCTAACACCAGGGCAGGCTGGGAACTGGGGAAGGGCTACACATATGAACAATATTGACTGCTATTGTGGTACGTAACCTATGTCCATGGACCCATCATGAGATCATGGATTATGTTGCCCCCTCGCCGTGATGGCGCTGGAGCGAGAGCACTCATGGTACAGAATCTAACACCAGGGCAGGCTAGGATCTGGGGAAGGGCTACATATATGAACAATATTGACTGCTATTGAGGTACGTAGCCTATGTCCATGGACCCCTCATGAGATCATGGATTATGTTGCCCCCTCGCCGTGATGGCAGCTGGAGCGAGAGCACTCATGGTACAGAATCTAACACCAGGGCAGGCTGGGATCTGGATGCATATTGACCACAGTTAAGGTACATAGTCTACGTGTCTGTTGATCCCTTTGCCAAAAGATTGCCAGTGGCACCCCAGTTTGCATTCTGAGGTGATGCTGGCAATAGCCCATGTCAAGGTGGCATGCATTGTATGATAAAGGCCCTTAGCCATCTTTAAAGGCCCACGCTGCAGAATATTGCCTAAATAAAGACTAATTCCTATATAATGTACAAATACTAACCTTCTTACAGCCGCTCGATTATTGCTATAGCTGTAATTGTCTGGCTCTGACGTCATTACAATGTTCTACTTCACTGCTCTACCCAGCCAAAGCAGACCTGACCAAACAGTCGGCTAAGGCCTATCTCTGTTCTGGGCTCAACCCTACCCCATCGCCTATGCCTGTCACAAGATCTATCCCCGCTGGAAAGCACATCCCTGTTCATAGCTCCATTCTGGCTCCAAGGTGCAATCCTGCCTCAGCCCTGTTCCACTGCCCCTTGCTGCTCCTCCCATAAAGCCCATTCCTGCCCCAAGGACCATCCTTGCCCCTCAACTGCATTGTATTGTTAGTGATGAGCATAACACAAGGACATTCCATATATACACATAGAAGATGGTTGTTTTTGCAAACCCAGGTCGCTTTAGCGAGGCCTACTTTGTATATTGTACCGTTCCAGTGCCTAGGACCGCTAATTTGGTAACATACATATGCATCGGGTGAGTCACTGTTCTCCTGGTCTGCACATGTTTTTGTTTGAATGTCCTATTCCATATTCAGTTCTTGCTGGCTTTATAGTAAAGCTTCCGAGCATAGCTTTGGGCAAGAAATACTTGCTAATCGCTGGCATATTTTTTCTACAAAAGACGGGTATGGTAATGGGTGCGCCTTTTTGTCCCCAGTGTGGCTAACCTGTACATGGCCTTACTAAAGGAACAGTTTATCTACATGGAAGCCATATATAGGCACTATTTTCGTCATAGGGACTGGAGATACAGTTCACCTTGCTCTATTTGAGAATTGTCAGAATCCACTTGACCCAAATTTGAAGTTCACTTTGACAACTAGTAAAATTGAAATTGCATTCCTTGATCTTATGAATCTATAATGATTCAGACAAGTTGGCCTCCAAATGATTCTCCAAAAGCATGCACCATAACATGCTATTGCACTATACGAGTCACAACACATGCATGATAAGAGATAATATTCCATACAGTAAAACTGAGCTGCACATATGTGATTGGGCTGAACAGTCAAAAACATTTCTTCTGCCATTGGTTGGCACTGTCAAATATATGGCTCCGCTGCTCCATTCTCATGCCTTACTGACAAATGTGGTCTGAAAAAACTGTACGCACCGTGGCTGGAGTTTAATTAACTGTATTTAATTTCTATTTCTCTGCAAATTCTCCTTGTGCACCCAGATACCTAGCTCGTTGGCCTCGAAAATATCTTTTAGACTAATTTCACTCTAGCTGCTTTCTCCTGGGAACCGTCAGCCATGCAACATTCCAACACACTGTTTCTGGTGAATGCTCAAAAATACATACTACTTGTCACAGAGAGCCTGCAGCTCATTGCTTATTAGCTGTCTGCGAGAAATGCTTTCTTAACGTTGCCCTACAAATGGCTTCTCTAATGTTTACATACTGCCCCCAAAGACCCCCATATTATAAGCCCCCCTACAATCACCTTACACCCCCAGCCCATGCCTGCTCTATGCGACTACCCCATACTGCACCAAAGCACCCAACCCGCCTTGAGTTCCACCCTGGAACTTCTCGCGCTGCGGCTGCTTCTGTGTTATTTTATGCAATCAGCGCCCTGTTCAATGGCGTCCTCTCCCCCAATGTCACCCGCAAGTTATTTGCGCATTTGGTACATGCGCCCCCTTTGCCAGTGTTGGATCTGGACTGTCACAGTTTATTAGACTCTCAACTCAGGGAGTACTCCTCCACCCCCCAAGCGAGGTGGCATACCACAACAAGCTTTACAGATTCAACTTTAGTGAGGCCTCCACTTCTATCGTACCCTATGTCAAAATACCCTCTTTGCCATCAATCAGCTAGGAACCAGGCCGGTGTATAGTAAGAATATATATTTATTTAAGTTTTTGCAAAGAATCATTGGCAATCACAAAAACATCAACCACCAATGCTGTGGCACTACAAAATATCACAAATTCAAATGTCGTACACCAATTGACTAACACAGGTTTAAAGGACTTTCAGTTGCTATAAAACACAGGTACAATTTTGAAGTTGCCCATCACAATTTACATCAGATTTCTTGCAAATTAACCAAAATGAAAAATACAAAACACACAGTGATTGCTGTTGCAATTAGATATGACCCCTCTGATCGGAAGGCAAGGTACAGGGAGTGGGAACACAATGTAAAATCATATTGGGAATTTTATTAGGTTAAATGCAATGTTTTGTAATTCTGATTTGGGATGCAAGGGAATACAAGGGGAATTTCGCTTTGCTGTGTTGCTCTCACTGCCTAGGCTCTTAGACATATGTCTCTAAGTGTCGTGGTTCTGACCCAAGTTCCGCCCCAACTAGATTTCACTGCTATAGTTCCGGTCCAATATTGCTCTCAATGCCCAGGCTCTGCCTGATGTCACTCTTGCTTTGTGCCCAGTTCTTCCCATATGAATTGCTGCCACAATCTGGCGAAATCATGCTCTCAGTGTCCCATTCTGCCCCTCCCCCAGTGCCCACTTTCTGCCCTAAGTTTATCTCACTGCCACAGTTCTGCCCCATTGTTGCTTTCTGAGTACCAGGAACTGCCGTCTCCCATTACTTTCTTGTAACTAAGACACTTTCTTGTAAAAGCACCTCGATGCCTCCGGGCTGCTATTGCGCTTTATAAACTTAAATAAATAAATACAATTGCCCAAGTTTGTCCCACACGGTTCTCACTGCCAAGGTTCTTTCCCTCTGTTGGTCTAAGTGCCCATACTGCTATTTGCTCTACAACATACAGGTATACATATACACACATGACTGATTGTGTCCCAGCCCTTCTGGCATCTGTAATGACAGGTCAACGGCACTTTGTCCTCTGGTCACCCGCTCGATGATCCAGCCAACATCGGGTCGAAGCCACCAATCCTTTGCCAGCATGATGATGACGGCGCTAGATATTTTCAGAGTGAGACATGAGAGAAAAACACAAAGCAAATGTGTCTGGAAATGGCCTGGGGTGGGACAGACAACCTCAAAACAGGCTGAACAGGCAGTGTGCAAAGGAGTGCATGGCAGCCTAGTCCAGCCCCACCCAAGGGAGCTGGCAAAGCAGGCCTGTACTTATAACCATATGGAGGTGGGAGGGCCACCACGGCACTGTGGCCAGCTGGCTCCTAACACCAATGGAAACTTCATGCAGACCATCTGCTCGGATGGGGGTGAACTTCCAAGTTGGTGCACTCAGAAAGCACAGACTCCCTGAACCTGTAGCAGCCAGGAATTACTATTTTCATTCAGTCATTCATCTTGACATTTGTATGGTGCCTTCCATCGTAATCAAGGTCCCAACGTGCTGTTCGTTGAATGCCCTCTGTGGGACCGGAGTGCATATTTGGGGAAATTGGGAGGTCTTATTATGCGTGTGTGCATATCAGCCATTAAGGTTATGTGAGGGTGGCCAATACCCTGTGATTCACCCAAGTCTGAATGGCGTGTCCATTCTTACCAGTTATTCTGAGTAAGGAACGTATGATGGCCCTCGGCAGACCACAACCACCAGCCCCCCCTTTCCCGCACTCCAGATAGGCAGAGCTCAAGGGAAGGGGATGGAAGGACAAAGAGAAGGGATGGATTGGGTGAAGATTTAAAGGGGTCACCCACAAAATAGATACAGCATAAAGAAGTAGAGGCCGAGAATGTTTTCACACATCAACATCTTCCATTAGCAATTTACAAGTAGAACCCCACTCATGCCACCTGGTTTCACAGTCACCAACGTCATAACATAAGTGGGCCTCTATTTGCAAATGGGCTACAGGAATGGCGGGAAACACGGGGCATTTCATTGACAGGTCACAGGGCCTCTTGAGGAGGGCTCGGAGCCTAGAAAGCCACCATGGAGTTGTCCCTTGGAGGAGGCAACTTGAACCCCCTGTCAGCTAGCCCTCCAGAGTGAGCAAGTGTTCCTATACCTGTAAGGTGCGGGAATGGTTACTTAACAAGATCTGCCAAGCGTATGAAACAAAGACACACAAGCCACCCCAGAAGTGGTAGTAATCACTGAACACAGATATTGTGACAGAAAATACAAATAGCCTTATTGTTAAAAAATCGTAACCCGTATTCAGGGGGCCACCAACATTAAACAATTATGTGCTGTGGGGTCCCCTGCAAGCAATTTAAATGTCCACAAGGCGAAGTGGACAAGGAAAGAGTAACAGTGAGGAAAACTACTCTTTCATTTTTCTGCTCCGTCTCATGGAAATGCTGCCTGCAGAATTACGGCTTTGTTTTATTAGGATAATATTTTTGTACTTTCCACTTGTTCATATTGTACATCACTCTGTTCCATTTGTTCCCTTGTTTTTTTTATTGGGTATTTATGATGCGCCTATACACAATGTGTTTTGAGGTGCGACAAGAGGGTGGTGAACAGGGAAGACAAAAACAAAAACGATCCTACTAGGCCTTGTGACATTTGGATCATGCAAGTGCAGTAAGAGAAGTGCAAGGGAGATGGGAGTGTGCAGTGCTGGTCAGGGCGTAAGGCCCTGTGAGAAAAAGCAAGTGCCTTGGGAGACCAGGTGGGCAGAGCCAGGGGAAGGCAGGGGAAGGAAGGTCCACGAGCTAAGTGCGAGGCAAGGGGTGGGACGAGCAACAAGGGTGCAGGCCATCCATGCTTGTGCGGGGAAGGGGCCCAGAAGGGCAAGTGCAGGTGGGAAAGTGCAGGTGTCCATGGTAAATACACATTTTAAATAACATGAATTAAAAAAAATACACTTTGCCAGCAGCATTCACAATGGATTTGCTTGGTATCCGCCTGGTCTTGACCAAATGCAAAACCGAGGCGGATATCATAGGAATCCATTTGGTGCATGCCTGCATGAAAATCTGAAGCTGGTGTACAACAAAGTGCAATCACAAGATGGAGGAGGTGAGCACAGTGGGGATCCATCTCATCAGTATAGCAAAATGAGGCAGTATAGAGTTGTAAAAGCATTACACCTCGCCTTTACGGCTTAATTTAACGCATCACCTCATTTTAAAATGAGGATGAAAGTGATTTCTTGAACCCAGTGAAAGTAAGTAGAGCTTGAGCAGGAAGGAGATCACAGCGTTGTAGGGATGTCAGTCCGTCAAACGAGGTGGTCCTTGTAGAAAAGATATATTACACAAAACAGACAGTATTTATTTTATCAAAAAGAAGTTATTCCTGGGTCTAAATCCCTGACGATAGCTCTCTGGCCCTGTGTTCAGATATCTCATGTCCCCAATTGTGTGGCATAACCATCCCTAGATTAGCAATGGTGTGCCGCCTGCAAAGGGGTATAGAAAATCTTGCCCTCAGCTCTCTCACTGCTTTCCTGAAAATCAATGCTTATGTGCACATTTCTTGGTAGGTCGGGTTTCTTCTTTATTTATACCGCCCCCAGTCTATGTGTCTTATATTCAAAAAAACTTGTTGCGGCCAAATGGCCGGATACAGCCTACAGATTGTTGTTATAATCTAATAATGAATGTACTTTTACTGTAGGATAAGGTTAGAATGATGTGTTATTGCTCGAGCCCTATCTTCAATTGTGTATAGGATCTCGGAGTTGAGGTCATCGGCCTATCAACTCTTAGAGCTTGTTAACCGGTTTCGGCGGAGCTGATAACTAGCCGCCTTCTTCAGGACGGAGAATCATTAATTCTCAGTGACACTATGATTTCTTCACAGGTCTCCACAGCATGGAGGGTTGGAAAGTTTTCTCGGGGTTTCCCACGGGCAATGCAGCTTGTGTCCCATTCCCTGTAGGGTTGCAAAAATGGACAAAGCGGAGGGATAGTCAATAAAGGGGCTATGGAACTTAAATACTCGTGAAGCTGCAGCAGACAGGGGGTATTACCTGCGATCTCACTGGATTCACTATAGCGTTGTTAGTCGCTTTGTCGGTATCGCTTATGTGCTTCGGGACTTCCTGCTTTAAAAGCCTAAAAAAGAAGTCCTGATTTGTCATTTTGTCTACACACAACGTTCCTTTTTCTGCCACTTTGTCTACATACAATGTTCTATGTACAGTAGGTGCTGTCACAAACGTGTGGTATCTGCATGAGAACAAAGTGGGTAAAGTAGGGTAAAGTACCTGCGCGGTTCATGTTCCCTGCTATCAGGCGGTGTGCTTTCTTTTCCCAAATGCTGGCGTCTTTTTTTTACGTCAGGTCCTCTTCCTGCTCCGGTGTAGGAGGGAGCTGTGGGAAGGGGACCATATCAGGTAGGTATTCGTTATACTCTGTGAAATTATGCCCTTTGTAAATAAAATAGCGATTACTTCCGTGCGGCAAAAACAGTATATTTCACATGGCTACCAGAGTAGTTTACGCTTTGTTGTGTCCTTGCCTAGAGAGCATATCAGTCCACGTCAAATTAATATAATCATTTTGGATTCTCACTTTCTGTTGTGTTGAATTCATGGGACCCCAGCGCTTCCTTACCTTGGTTTTACTGCATCTCCTCTCTCAAACAAGAAACGAACCGTCTGCTATTAGTCGGCGGTTGCAGCCGCCATGTAATGCTATGCCCAAATTTCTATGCAATGCGCCGCACAGTGTTGCCAACTCCTCAGTCCGGAAAGTAGCTAGAGGCTGGCCTAAAAGTAGCTAAAAGTCGCTAAATGACATCATTGCCTAATTTGCATAATTGCCTTTGCAAGCTGTGCAATGGACGTAGGAGAGAGGACCAATGATGTGGGCCTACAATTCCCAGCATGCAGTGGGAAACTTGGCTGCTGTATGGAGTCACTGGCAACCCTACGTGCACCTATCATTAATTCACATAGAAGGTATCAGTTCTAAATGCATTTTTCTGACATTGATAATGATTTGTTTAAACCCCAAAATGCGTAAATGAATTGATGATAAAATAGCTGCTGCTGCTACCGTCAGCTTGAAGCACATACACTACATACATGAATGTTTATCTCTACAGTTTTGCAGAACGATCTTTGAAATCGTGTTGACTTCCTAGCCCGATAATACAGTGTTCCATTGGGGACAAATCTCGCCGCATTCTCGTGCCGCTCGCAGGACGCGGCCTCAGTGACATGACTTCACTTGTTGTGTGGGAGCCTGGCTGCAAGGACGGGGGCATTGATTGGAGGTACTCCTATTGTTTTGGAGACGTACACCCTTTTCTATTGGTTTGGAAACGTGCAAGTCTCCAAACCAATAGAAAAAAGTGTACGTCTTCAAACCAATCGGACTCGGGAGAAAGTAGCTAGATTAGTCGCTAGTCGCTTTCTATGGAGAAAGTCGCTAGGGACCTGCACTTTGTCGCTAAATATAGCGACAAAGTCGCTAAGTTGGCAACACTGGCGCCGCAAATAATCACGTGAGGTAAACGGACTGCCAGAGTCCCAAGGCATGTTGGGGATCGTGGTCCTTGGTCCAATTGTGTATTTTACGGCCCCGTGCGTGTGGTCACATGTTCCACGAGAGTTACAAGTGTCCCCGGGGCTGCTGGGGATTGTAGTTCTTGTGGGTCCGCAGTCACCATATAACCAGTGCTAATGTCTGTGCATAGTAAAATCTTGCGCACACTTTGTGTCTCATAATAATATTAAACACATTTCTAAACAGCTGCAGGCTTGCCGCGATCTGGGCAGCCACTTACTGTTTATATGGGAATGTGAGTCCCTTCTAGAAGAGAAACAGACGTACCCTGAGACAAACAGAAGGACTCTACCTTTTGCCACAGTTGATCCTTCCAACCCTGGCTTGGCCAAAAGACATCTTTGGAGATCGGATTGGTGTCAAACATGTGAATTAAGAAGAAGATCTCAACTAAGGACTGAGGTGCCTTACGAAGCAAGAGCCTTTGGTGAATTGCAACCTTATTTATCACAATTTCCTGATCAGAAATCGAGATCTCTATATATGTGGTTGAGACTATTCTTTTATTCCCGACCAAAGACCGCACAGAATCCTAGTTTTGAGCAGTAGGGAAATGCTGGATAGAATCCTAGTTATGAGCAAGTAGGGAAATTCGGTATAGAATACGAGTTATGAGCAAGTAGGGAAATGCTGAATAGAATCCTAGGTTTGACCAAGTAGGGAAATGCTGGATAACATCCTAGTTTTGAGCAAGTAAGAACATGCTGGACAGAATCCTAGTTTTGAGCACCTAGGGAAATGCTGAATAGAATCTTAGTTCTTGGAAAGTTCGGAAATGCTGGCTAGAATCCTAGTTTTGTTCAAGGAGAGGAATGCTGGATAGGATCTTAGTTTAGAGCAAGTAGGAGAATGTTAGATAGAATCCTATTTTTGAACAAGTAGGAAAATGTTGAATAGAATCCTAGTTTTGAGAAAGTAGGGAAATGCTGGAAATAATTCTAGTTTTGAACGAGTAAGAAATGCTGGATAGTATCTGAGTTTTGAGCAAGTTTGGAAATGCTGGATAGGACCCTAGTTTTTAAACAAGTAGGGAAATGCTGGATAAAATTCTAGTTATTAGCAAGTAGGAAAATTCTGGATGGAATACTAATTATATGCAAGTAGGGAAATGCTGAATAGAATCCTAGGTTTGACCAAGTAGGGAAATGCTGGATAGAATCCTAGTTTTGAGCAGTAATGGAAATTCTGGATAGAATCCTAGTTTTGAGCATGTAAGAAAATGCTGGGCAGAATCCTAGTTCTTAGAAAGTTTGGAAATGCTGGCTAGAATCCTAGTTTTGTTCAAGAAGAGGAATGCTGGATAGGATCTTAGTTTAGAGAAAGTAGGGAAATGCTGGAAAGAATACTAGTTTTGAGCGAGTAAGAAATGCTGGATAGCATCTTAGTTTTGAGCAAGTTTGGAAATGCTGGGTAGGATCTTAGTTTTTGAACAGGTAGGGAAATGTGGGATATAATTCTAGTTATTAGCAAGTAGGGAAATGCTGGATAGAATACTAGTCTTGAGCAATTAGGGAAATGCTGGATAGAATCCTAGTTTTAACCAAGTAATAAAATGCCGGACAGAATCCTAGTTTTGAGCAATTAGGGAAATGTTGGATCTAATCCTAGTTCTTAGCAAGTTTGGAAATGCCAGCTAGAATCCTAGTTTTGATCAAGTAGAGGAATGCTGGATAGGATCTTAGTTTAGAGCAAGTAGGAGAATGCTAGATACAATCTAGGTTTTTGAGCAAGTAGGGACATACTGGATAGAATCCTAGTAATTAGCAAGTATGGAAATGCTAGATAGAATCCTAGTGTTGAGAAAGTATGGAAATGCTGGAAAGAATCCTAGTTTTGAGCGAGTAGGGAAATGCTGGATAGCATCTTAGTTTTGAGCAAGTTTGGAAATGCTGGATAGAATCCTAGTTATGAACAAGTCTGAAATGCTGGATAGAATCCTAACTTTGAGCAAATATGGAAATACTGAATTGAATCATAGGTTAGAGAAAGTAGGGAAATGCTGGATAGAATCCTAGTTATGGGCAAGTAGGGAAACACTAGATAGAATCTATTAATGAGCAAGTAGGGATATGCTAGATAGAATCTTAGTTTTGAGCAAGTAGGGAAATGCTGGATAGAATCCTAGTTTTGAGAAAGTAGGGAAATGCTGGAATGAATCTTAGTTTTGAGCGGGTAGGAAAATGCTGGATAGCATCTTAATTTTGAGCAAGTTTGGAAATGCTGGATACAATCCTAGTTATGAGCAAGTGGTGAAATGCTGGATAGAATCCTAGCTCTGAGCAAATAGGGAAATACTGAATTGAATCCTAGGTTGGAGAAAGTAAGGAAATTCTGGATAGAATCCTAGTTATGAGCAAGTAGGGAAACACTGGATAGAATCCTATTAATGAGCAAGTAGGAAAATGATGGATAGAATCCTAATTCTGGGCAAGTGGTCATTCATATAGAGGATGTGTCAGGCTTGTTGAAAGAAAACAGATATGGTCTAACAAGCATTCCTCTTGTGGGGACATTGTTCAAATTTATTCCTTGGCAGAGCAAATGGCACAGAAAGCAATACAACTAAGGAGTCACACTGGGGAGATCTGTTATGGGTTGCATTTATTGTAAGGGAGAGGTAGTTTAGTTTAGTTTAGTTTATTATTTATAGGGCGCACCATACCCTGGGGCATCAGGGCGCACAGGACAAGAATATGCTCAACTTAGTTACAGGTACATATTAAGTAGGAACAGTACAAGGTTATCATACAATATACAATAGGCATATATATACACGGCCGGATCTAGGTCCAGAAACAAAGTTATACAGGTGTGGGTATACTTGAGGGAGTATACAATAATATATACAGTAATAATATACAGTTACCAGAAACATTCCAATGCAAGAAGAGGCTGATTCAGATAGTCTGGTAAAGGGTGCAAGTAGAACTTCAGGTTAGTTTGCCAATAGATACAATTAGGTCAGGGTAGTTAGGTGTTGTTTGCTCTCAGCCAATTGGTCAAGTTCTGCCTGAATTTCACAAAGGGCTGGGGTTCTCTGATGCCATGGGGTAGTGAGTTCCACAACTGCGCTGCCTTGACTGGGAAGCTGTGTCCTCCTATAGTCGCGAGTTTAAATCGCGGGACTTGTAGGCAATTAGCATTCGCTGTTCTTGTGGGTCTAGTCGAGGTTCTTAGGTGTAGCCTATCCTTGAGGTATGGTGGTGCTTTGTTATTGAGGCACTTTTGGGTGAGGGAGGCAATTTTGAGTTGAATTTTATCCTGAGTGGATAGCCATTTATATTCTCTTCTTACCGAGGATATATGCTCCTTTCTGTTCATCTTGAGAGCTGCTCTCAGGACATTATTCTTGAGGACCTGGATTTTGTGGATAGTCTGTTTATTAGCCCCAATGTATAGTCCATTGCAATAATCCAGTTTGGATAGTATGAGGGCTCTGGCAAGCGTGATGCAGCTGTCTGTAGAGAGGAATTGTTTGCTAGCTCTGATGAGTTTGCATGTGTATGCAGTAGCTGAGGCTAGGGAGTTAACTTGTTTAGCAAAGTTCAAGGTGGCATCTAGGTAAAAGCCTAGGGTCTTCACTTCCTTCGCTACTTTTATGTTGTTCCCATCGATAATGAAATTGGCATAATCAGGGCTGAGTTTGGTTATGTATGTCGGGGTGCCTAGGATAATGAGTTCAGTTTTGTCATCGTTCAGGCAAAGGCCGTGTGTGGCCATCCATGCCTGAACGATGCTGTAGATTTTATTCACTTAGGCCAGATCCCTGACGTAGTCTCCTGAAAGCGGAAGGAGGATTTGGGTATCGTCTGTGTAATTGGTGTAAGGAATACCCAGATGATCCATTTCGTCAAAGAGTGGCTTTGTGAATACATTGTAGAGGGTGGGTGACACACAAGAACCCTGAGGTACACCACATGTTATGGGGATCGGGTCTGCTGAGGCTGATGGAGAGAAGACTCTCATAGTTCGGTTACTCAAGAAAGACTTGATCCATATTATGGCCTCTTTGGAGAAGTGGGCTGCAGAGTCTAGGTGGCTACATAAGACTGTATGGTCGACTAAATCAAAGGCCGCTGCGAGGTCTAGCAGTAGGAGTAGAGCTGCTTGGCCATTGTCTCTGCATTGATCTATTTGGGCCTTGAGATCGATTAGGGCTGTCTCAGTCCCATGCTCTGGGCGGAATCCGGATTGGCGGGTTCCGGGTAAGAGGTTGGATTCAAGGAAGTTTTGTATTTGCATGTATGCCACTTTGTCTAAGATTTTTAGAAGAAAAGGCACGGTCGTGATGGGCCTGAAGTTGGTAGGAATGGCCGGATCAAGGGTTTGCTTCTTTAGAAGTGGCAGTACCCAAGACTCTTTTAGGTTATTCGGTACGGTGCCTGTGGTAAAGGATGAGTTGATGAGTTTGGTTATGAATGGCGATAATTCTCTCGCAGCATCCTTAATCAATTGGGCAGGGCATTGATAACCTTTACAGTTGGATGGTTTAAGTCCCAGGATAACTTTTTCTACATCAATGGTCGATACCTTAGAGAAGCAGAAACGCGATTCTTGTTTGGGTTTTGGTGGTGGAGCTAAAGTCTGTGGGATATGAGGTGTGAGAGATGCTTTTTTGAGGGCAATTTTAGTTTGTAGGTTGGCTACTTTGTTGGTTAGGGCAGACTGTATACTGGAGCACCATTTTTTATCCTTGGTGCAGTTTTCTTGGGGAGCTATAGGAGTTTCCAGTTCTTTCAGGATGCTGAACAATTCTCTGACACTAGATTTAGATTGAGATATTCTGGTATTATACGTTTCCTGTTTGGCTAGTATGATGTCTTTCTTATATTGGGAAGATGCCTTGGCTAGGTTGAGTTTGTTTTCGGCTGAAGGAGAGAGTCTCCAAGTGGTTTCAAGATTTCTTTTAATTAGCCTGAGCTTTTTTAGATGAGGAGTGAAACATGAGTTGAGATGTTTTTTCGGTTTACTGTTTCGTAGCTTGAGCGGAGCTATGTGGTCTAGGGCTGTGTTGATAGTTTCATTGACTTGTTCAACTAGCACATTAGGATCTGTATTAGCTGGGAGCTAGTTCAGTTGTGGTAGTATGATGGGCAACAATTTTTCCGCTGTCATAAGTTTTTTGTTCCTCGTGGGCATGGGAGGGGCAAGTGAGGACTGGGCCGTGGCCGAGTTCGTAGCTACTGTAAATAATAGTAGATGGTGGTCAGTCCAGATCTGGGGTACAGTATCTGTGATGGTTACTCCACAGTTGTGTTCCGCTATCCAGTCAAGGATACAACCTTTGTCATGAGTGGGAAGGTTAACTTTCTGGGAGAAACCCAGTTTTTCTAGGATCAGAGCAGTAGCTGTAGACTGGATGTCCTTAGCGTCATTGTAGCCTAGGTTGAAGTCCCATCGTACTATTGTTTGGGAGGTGCTTTTTAGGTTGTTGGATAGGGTTGTAGAGAGATCCTCAGCGAAGGTTTCAATAGGACCTGGAGGTCTATAGATAAGGATGAGGTTTAATGTTTGGGAGCTAGCAGTGGCAATTTTGACCGCGAGGCATTCGCAGGATTTCGTAATAGGGGTTGTGGTAATTCTCATGTCAAGACTGAGCTTGGCTATGATAGCTAGACCTCCACCTCGAGAGGTGTGTCTGTCAGCTCGTAAGATGGTATAATTGTCGGGAACTGCTAATGATAGAGTTGGACCCCATTAAAGGGGCACCAATAGAGTTTTGCTCTAATCAGGAAGATGTGCTCTAGCACCTTGAACCATCTCATGTGTTAGATGGAATTGCCAATAATGATCTCAGACCCAAATAACCAGACAGACTCAAAGACTATGTCAATTATAGATGGGTTTTATACCTCGATGTGCGTCATTTATGACATCATCATACGTGACAAACTAAAACCTATTGAAGGGAGGGATAGGTTAGGGGAACATATGTAACTACAGTATACATAAGTATTTATAACTTAATTGGCTGCCCCTTATCTGGTAGGCACACCTCCAACCACCTCTATATATGTATAGTACTGATTATAGCAGAAAAATGGCAGCGGGTGGGTCTCTACAACTTTGTATAGCATGTTGCTACATAGACCCTCTGATTGGTTGGCATGCTTTCCCAACCTTGGACTTTCAGCTCGTTAGCAGCACATAAACAAAATGAAACTCTGGTGCTGCAAACAACATTAGACTACTCCCCACTTTCCCAATTAGTCCATCGTCTCTCATTGGTCAGGCCCCAAGCCAAGGCTTCTCCTTTATAGATGACTTTGAAGCCTGCTCTCTGTTTTGGGACATTGAAGTGATTGTGGGCACACTATTATCTTTTTTTGGGCTTGTTTTCAACTTCAGAATCACATGTGAGGAGACCACAAATGTGTCCATCTGGACCTTCTATTTACTGCTATTTGATTCAATTGTGCTGCGTGTCATTAAACTTCTTGGTCTCTGGAGACTTGCTCGCTCCATCTTAAATAGATTTTCTGCATCTTTAATTGCCTAATACTTGGCTCTTGCAAATGTTTTCTCCTTCACTTAATTGAAGTGAAATATGTCTTATGTACATGGCTTATCCTTTTGACTCCCCTTTTTTGACTCCCCTTGTGCCTTGCAATTATTCCTTGAAATTGCATACTTGAACCCAAGCCAATAGACTTCTCTTTATTCCTCGCACAAAGCTATTTTTCCAGTGTCTGCTGACTATGCAGCCCTGGTCTGTCTGTGTGGTAGCTTGAATGGTTTTAGTACGAGTCTGACGTCCATCTTTCCATCATGGCAGCTCTAGCCATGTTATGCTTTCCTCTGCAGCAAGCTTCTATATGGCTCATCTTCCATGCATTTCTGGGTATATACATGTATTAATCAGCAGATTACTTCATCTTCTTTGCATAAACGATTATATGTTTCTCTTGTTACTTCAGTTACATCTTTACTCTGAGTATTTGCATATCGTTTCAGTGAGTCTCAGTATCTCTGCAATATGACATCACTCTGCTCGTCAGATTTCACTTCTAGCTCTACAATGTCCAATGCTGTGTCCAGACATCCTTCCACTCTCTCAGTGCAAGGGTAAATTTGATACAGTTGTCTGAGTGCATATCGTCTCTCATACACCGGATGCAGTATTGGGATGATACCTGGTGTTCCATGTAGGGCTCTTCTCCTACTGTTCCAGTATGACGGAGGTGAGGGGCGGCAGCTAGGGATAAAATGTCCACCTGCTCCTTTACATTGATAAATAGATCCATGAGCATGATTGGACTGGTCTGTTGAGCAATACCGCAATGCCTGACTCCAAGCAACATGCTAGTGTGCGCCCATATTTTGGGCTGAACTGGGCCAATTTAATGTCTTCCTGCATTGTGCAATTGGTTGTTTTATTAGGTCATGTTATGCTATCTTACTTCATATTTGTATAGCACCTTATTTCCATTGTTATGGCTTTGAAGCACTGTGGGATGAGCTACCCATTGGCAGACTAGTCTGGACATACATGCAAATAAACAGACCATTACGTCGCATGTGAGTATAGAATTTATCATTACAGGCAAACATCCAATTATTAGCAGATGTGAATAGTGAGGTCGCAAAATATTAAATCTATGTGGAATGTTCAGGCACAGCGTCGATTTCTACGTCAGTGAAAATGTGACAGCTGGACTGCATTTAGTATGCGACTCAGCCATATTCTAGGGGGCGCAGCGCTAAAGGGGAAGACCGAGATGGGCACAGGTGAGTCTATCAAACCAAAGGACAACCGTCAACAGTGAAAGGCTCTGCAATGCTTTACATGGAAATAACACGCACAATAAAAACCATGCAATTATATGCACATACATGCACAAGTGGTAGACGGGCCAGTGATGCACTGCAATACACGCCGACTACGCAAAACCACCTGATAAACTGATAACCTCAAGAGACATGTCACAGCATACCAACTGGTGGATCTATTACGAAAGAGCGAGGGGTGGGAGGACACCCCTGTGCTCAGGAAACACAGGACAGTCATCGGGTGGAATGGACATTTGTGGGAGGGTGCTCATTATGCAGGGACGGCCACCCAATGAACAGGCGCTTCAGCCACGGGTTAATTTGCAGTACAAAGATATGGGATGGAAATTAGTATAAACAGTGGTGGTGGATGACAGTATGATTTAAAGAGGTAAATGTTAGGCTATCGTGTCAAACTAAACGGTTAAAAAGCAGAGACATTTTACCTGTCTTTTGGCTATCCTGTTTCTCGGCCGCATTCCTGCCCTCCCAGCCTGGAACCATAAAAAAAAAAGGACCTGGCATGCTGTGTGGTCCTGCCCAGGACCCCCGGTCAGCACCATGTCTGCCATAGCTGGCCTAAACCAGGGCTGGCACCATCTGGGCCCAGTCCACCTCTCTGCCATGGGAAGTCTGTTTGCGGGCCGATGTGGGTTAAGAGGCTGTCCATTCCTGCCCAAGGATATCTGCGGCAACTCCCCGGCCTGGACTCTGGACAAGAGGAGAGGGTCTTGGGCCACCCTAGAGGCCCCCTACCATGTCCAAGAATCCTAAGACGTGAAGACCAACCCCAAAAACCTGAAGGCCCACTGCAGAAGCATCCAGCACCCCCAAAGCCAATCACTGGGCATCCTCTGCTTCTCTCCTGTATGTTACTGACCCAACGTGCTTTAAAATCAAATCCACTATTTGCAACATGTTTTGAAATCATAATTGCCCTCTCGGGTAATACTCAAATAGTTTGTCAGGAGGAGTAACACTGGGAGGGCAAAAGGGGCACTTGCCCCGGGCCCCCACCTTGGAGGGGGCCCCACCAGGCTGCATTATCTTTATAAACCAGTTTCCATTGTTGGGAAAACATAAATGACACATGTTAGGATATTTTACCGGCTGCTGCGGACGCTAAACCTATTGCCGGTCTGCTATTGACAAGAAAATTCTGCTCTGATTAATTCATTGTTTAATGCTTTCTTTATTCACTGTGTGTTCATAGTTTGTCATCCACAATAGCACAGCTCCTGTAGCATTTTTACCTTTCTGTGGGGACTCTATTGATCATGTGCAACAGCCAAAGTTGAAATGCATATTGATATATTTGAGTGCTGCAATGGTGCAGGAGATAGCTCAGTGTGTTAAGCACTCATTGATGAGATCTGTGTTCATAGGCAAGAAATTCAAAACCAAATCCCAGCAAGGCCGACTCAATCTTTCCTATGTCTGAAGTTGAGAGACCTGCATGCCTATGTATTTTGCCCTGTAACACATCAGGTGCTATTAACAGCAATGTCCCGCACCAGATAGCGGTTGCTATAAAAACAAAAAGCATCAATATGGTGAATGTTTAGGAATCAGAAGTCTGTTTCTTCAGTACAGGTGACGCCTAATGATGAGCATAAAGTGTTAATTCAAGAGTGTGAACATTCGCGTGTCCTGGTTTTGTCAGCAGGTGTTACAGTTATCCTGGACAAAGCATTTATATAACTGACGGTACTGTGCTGTCTTCTGTGGCAAGGTTTGCCTTATTACATGCTGGTAGCAGCGTTTAGCCCATAACCCGATCTTTCTGTATAGGTAATTTGAGTGGAAATGGGTTCTGCACAGAAAAAAATGGACCAGATGTTGGAGGCCTCTGGCAAGCATCTTTTAAAGTTGTTCAATTGACACAAAAAACGGTTTGCTTTTTTGTACAATGCAAAGGGTTATCTGTGCGTTTATAAACAATTTCAGAAGCCTGTGTTTTGTGAATATGTATGTAAAGCTTTAAAATATAAAACGGAAACCCAGAAAAAATCTTTTAAGATCACATCAATTAGTATGCTGATTCTTAAATACATTCCTTGATGGAGGAAAGGAAGTTAGAATTATCCCCATTTTTCAGTATACATTTCTCTAAAATGTAGTTGTAGTTTAAAAAAAAACGGCCATGTTGGATTATGTGACTTGTGTGCTTTCCAAGTTGCTTGTATAAAATTAGAATATTTTAGTTCATGGGAAGATCTGGAAAAGAAACTAACAGAAATTGCAGAATGGGAGCGAATCCCAGTGTCACTGCTTAACCAATGTGTGATCCTCATCTCATTTGCTCTCATATTGCCTAACTTGTCAAAATTACCAGTCCCCAAATCTTTCAAAAATGTCACTGCTAGAGTGATTTCGTTCTCAGGGTACGGTCTTAAAAAAGCCTCACACATGCTTCCAATGCCTTCAGTGTTACATCCCCTATAATAATAGTGAGAATGTATGTATTGCACACCACAGCCACTTGTTCCTTTGCTCTCCAATGGTAAAACTACCTGAAAAATATGCCTTTCTAATCTCAGCTTGTCTGGATACGGACACCTTCTTAATAGCTTCTAATCTCCATCCTGTATTGATGCAATGGTAGGTGGAGCTTTCTCCTTGCTTCCAGTTGGTCTCTTGCATCCATGCTTGATCTCATTTGCATTCTGTGAGGAAACAAATCTAAGTAGTCTGTCTATTCTGGATTATGCGCGCCTTCTTCATGGGATCGGTGTCCTGAATTCATACTGTGGGCAGTATAGCTTCCTCTTGACTGCTAGTGATGAAGAGAGTCCTGTACCTATGCTACTGCAGAACGACTCTTATTGTGGACTGCCAATGTGGTCCTTGAAATGCCACTTCTTTATCATTCTGATTACAGCAGGAATGAAGAGGCTAATGGCACTGAAAGGGAGTACCTAGGCAGCATATCAAGCTCTGAGTGGTGATCGTGATGAGGGGGTGGGTGCAACCAGATATGCAGATCCCTTCATTTGGTCTGGTGGAGGCGGGCCCCACAGGTGTCTGTGTCCCGGGTCCCAAAAGTGATTAAGATGGCCATGGTAGCACATTATCATTTGCTATTGCGGATCCCTTTTTGGTGGTGCCCAGGTCTGTGCCCACTCCGGCCCTACTCAATGGGGGGGTAGATCAGTTCAGACCATCTCTGGAATACAGAACATGGTTCACCGCTCTGCAAGTTCCTACGCTGGTGCTTTGCATGGGCAAATCTTAGATCTCTAATGGCCAGTGAGCTCTTTAAAATGTCAACATATACTCATTTTTACGACTTAAAGTTTTTGGACTTGCCACATTTGAAATCATGCCAAACACGGTTGTCGTTGAGTAATGTTGTTTCTTTCTGTGCTTTTCTTTAATAAAAAAAACCTTTTTTATTTTTAAACGAATTTCCTAAACACATGGTTCTGGTGTGTTCTCTGCTTACCGCCGCACCCTGAACCCATTAAAACATTAAGTGACCACAAAATCTACCAAAACATGTCTTTCTTCAAAGGTGAGTAGACACAGTCAATCATGTGAAGGCAGAGTCTCCTTCGCAGACGCATGGTAAAGGTTCAGGGTCTCCCTGGGAGGAGCAGCGTGTGCACTAACTGGCACCCTTATAGACCGGGGAAAAAACACGCGATAAACCTTGACGAAAAAGCTTTGAAGAGGAGCAGCGTCCTTGAGACCCTCTCCCAGAGAGGTCCCTTCCCGATCAGAAGCGCGCGCAGCCGCGCAAGCAGCTGGAGTTCCAGGCAAACAAGCCCATCCCATGTTCACATACAAATCACACGGGTGGCTTGGCAGGAATAGTGAATCTGAGGACACGCCATCTGTGAGTAACTGGAAAAACGGATTCTTACCGCGGGTCCGGTTACATCTGTGACGCACAGCTCCGAGCTTCACACATGAGGCACAGGCCCACCAAGCCTCCCCACGGCGGGAAGTAACCCACCATAACAAACTGGCGGGAAAGGCTGACGGTGGTAGTCTTTTAGCCGATAGCCGATGTGATGCGCGGGAAACGTTGCCCTCTGCACACCTCTCTCAGGCCGAGAATACTAATCTGTGCAGCTCCAAGCATGTTCCATCCTCAACTGCTTTTGTGTCCTCTTTTTCGGGTGTCCCTGAGTGAATGAGAGTGCCAGTGGCGGCTTAGGACACCTCCCCTCTCTGGAGCAGAGCGCCTCCACGAAATTCTATCATTTGAGAGAACTGGCAAGCTGGCCATACTGTGAGGTTTACACCCGGAAAACTCAAACATGCAGTGACCCCAATAATGATAACACTACATATTCACAGAAGTCACCAGAAGCCTGGGTATTTATGGGCTGCCTGCCCTCCACACTGGGTTTGGGTGGGATGTAGTCCAGAATATCCATAAAGGGGGCCCAGGTTCCACACAGAGGTGGGATCCAGACCCCCAAATCCAGTCTGCATTCCCAACGACAGTAGAATATGGAGCGGCAGAACCCCCAATGAGAGCTCATTCTGTAGTATTCATTCCTGTATGGATATGGTCCCCCTAGGCCACTCAGAGCTTTCCGCAAATGGAGATACTGCAAAAGAGCAGAACAGGCTGCAGGGACCGAACAGGAAGACGTGACTGCCCCTCCCTCTCCCCCACCCCACCCCCATGAACCAAAGGCCTTTCAGAGATCTGTTGGAAAAAGGTTTGACTTTTCTGTCAGCCAGTCCACCTCTGCAGGCACCTATTTCTTACACTTAGGGTTCACTTTTCAACTGGACAGTAAATGTCCCCGAGTGTAATCTACCACTGGGCAATTTCCATGGGATTTCACGCAGAAAACTGGGGTGCAGAGCTTAAAGCCTGCTCTGCCTCCTACATCAGCAGCCGGTCTCACAAGCCTACTCAGTGACAGCAGAACAGGGTGAATATAAACCACCAGTGAAAGAACATTGGGCCTCTTTACGAGTTCTGCGGTGTGGTAAAAAAAGGGTGGTAACAGAGTTACCACCGCCTTACTGTGCTGCATTACTACACCGCTGAACTACATGTTTGGAGGTAAGGCAGAGGAAACATCTCCAGCAGAATGCTGGAGGTAATTCCTCCACGGTAGCGCCCCAAAATGGCTATATTGGCAGTATTACTGCCAGTGGTAATACTGCCAAATACCCCATGGAGTCCTATGGGCTCTAATTAATGGGGACTAACATCGCCCACCACCACTTGTAATCCTGTGTTAAAACCACCAGTGATAATACCGCGGCACCACATCGTGTTAACAGTGATACCGTTTGGTGGTGCTTTGGTGGCATTAACTCCAAGATTCCACCAAGCTCGTAATGACGGTCATTCTGTAGTTTTGAATCCTATGAACCCACCAACATCTCGGTCTGCATCTAATTTTTAGGCAGGCAGACATGCTTGAAACCCTCTGGGTTCTGCCTGCATTTTAAATCTCCACAGGGGTTCATTGTCATGCTGCCGGCCGTGCGCATACACGGCTGACAACTTTGCAGCTTGCTGTGGGGTAGGGGTGCAAAGAGACAATGGAAACCCAGGACTGGCCAGATTCCCCACCAAATGTGCAGCCCTGCCACAAAACAAATACAATTATACGGAGAGGGAGGCCAGTGCATGTCATTTACACCTCATTTAAATGGGGGTTTTAATGATGTCCATCACGCGCAATTTACAGTCTTGTCCCGAAGTTCCTAGAAATGTCTAGTGAGTACAGAAGTGAGCCATTCTTGTGATGCATAGGGACACCGTAAGAGCTTAGTGTCTGTTTCAGTCTGCCAGTTTGTCAAACATTTAGGGTGGTGGTGGCTTGCTGGTAAACGAATGAGGTGCAAAGAGTTAATGTTATTCTCTTTTGTGTTTTTAGATCTCTGCAGAAGTGCCAGCCTGTCTGAGAAGGAATTAAAGGAGGCCAAAACAAGGAGTCAAGAAATCGCGGCCCACCTGACTACCCCGCCTGGTACCAACTCTAGGGGAGTCCTACTCTTCAACAAGCGCCGACAGAGGGTGAACAACCTCACCTCTTTGAGCAATAAAGGGGGTTCTTCTGGAGCCATCACCAGGGGCGAGCAAGGAGGAACCCTGCAGGACATCCCCTCGCAGCATGGTAGGGCAGCCTATGTGAACCCCCAGCCACAACCAAAAGCAGAGCCAGAGGAGCCAGTTTCTCTCAACCACTTTGGAAAGCCACTGGAAAACACTATGGAGGAAGATGAGACAAAACCCCCCAGTGAACCATTCATTGGAAAGATGACGGATACACAAGAGGAAGAGGGCCATGGAGATGAGGTCCCACTCCAGGAGACACCAGCACCTTCCACTGAGGAGCCTTCTGCCGTAGAGGTGGAACAAGCACCTTTAGGTGACACTCTCAAGGAAAGTCTGATACCTACTCCAACCAATGGAGCCGTTGATTCATACACCAAGGAAATCGAGTCTGCCCCAGCTGAGCAGACAGAACCGAGGGAAACGCCCAACAAGCAATACTGTGAAGTTCACTTAACCTTGTCTAAACCTGCTCCAGTGGCCAACAGAACGGCAAGACCATTTGGAAACCGATCACCAGTCAAGATCGCTGTTGCTGAGGTCAGAAGCCCCACAATAGACCTTCCCCCACCACCCACCTACGCAGAGACTCAGTCGAGTCCCACTCCAGTGCCTCATGTCAGATCCCCACCTTCCTATTCTGCTCTTTACCCCACCGTACCAGAGACCAGGCCCCCCATTTCCCTTCAAGGGTCAGGTGCAACAGAAATGAGGCATCAGCCCATGCCTAAATCAGGGGTCCTTGAAGACATCATGGCTCGCAGGGGGAACAAGAAGTCTATGTTCACCTTCATCGAGAAACCCAAGTTGGCTCCCAACCCAGATCTCCTATCCTTGGTTCAGAACGCTGATGAAAAAAGGAAACAGAAGGATCATGGGGAAGTGCTGCCTGAGGAAGAACTTTTTGCCCTTGGGGCCGAAGCTTCCAATTTTCTGAACGACAGCCGACTGAGGGGAGGAAGCCACATAGCTCCTGCTGACATTCCTCCAGAGTGGGCGACTTGCCTGAAGTCTCCCGATCTCCTCCACAAGCCTCCACTAACGCCACATCAGTCGCTTCCACACGCTGGCGGGAAAGGAGCAGAGCTGTTTGCCCGAAGGCAGTCGCGGATGGAAAAGTATGTGATTGAGTCCCCAACGCATCCTGACATGCTACGGTCACCATCACCAACCATGTCACTGCCACCTTCGTGGAAATATGCCACCAGTGCCCATGTGTCTCCCACCAGCAGGCCTTTCAACCACCCAGCGAAGAGTCTCCAAAGCACCCCAAAACCTTCCTCCAATTCACAGATCACCAATGACAATGCAGAAACGGAACAGTCCCAGAAGGAGCTTCAAATCTCAAAGCGTCAACCATATCAACTACAGTCATCACTCTTCATCCTCTCACCCGTCAAGGATCCGGTGAGCTCTTTGCCCAGGGCAGCTCCTCCGCCCAAACCCATGCTCCATGACACAACCCGGTATGCTCGACAGACCTCGTGTCCAACATCTCCTTTGCCACCTCCTCCCCATGTACAAACTTCAGGCCCATTTAGGTCAATCCAGCGGGCGACATCCCCTGGAGGAGATGTCAGAAGTGCAGCAGAAAACACAAGGATGAGTTTTACAAACGTCCCAGTGGCCACTGTTGTGCCACCTACATCTCCTGTTTCCTTCATGCACACCAGAGGGCCCTCGCCACACGCCAGAGTCAACGTCCAAAGCCCACGGCCTTCGTTTTCCACCAAGACGGCAGGAATCGAATCTCAGGTGTGGAAGCCTTCTTATTACTACAAGTAATTATTTTCAGATATGTGGTGTGGGCTTTTTTGTTTGGCATCTGGTCCAGCTGTCTCAGATCATCGTATTAAAGGTATTTCAAGTAGGCAACCGAGGTCAAAGTTCATAGTCGTGGCAAATCTGTGTCATGTGGGCATGGAACTGGGCCTCATAACCCTGGTAGGCCAAACCCCTATTGGCACTGATTTACGCAACATTGGAGAGGGAAGACACCTTTGGAAGAACACCCTTCGGTTGGAAAGATTACCCAGCAGCCTCCATCTTCCCAAGGATACACTTTCTGAGGGAACAAGGGGGAGAACCAGCCCCACCACACATCTCATGCCAAAACCTTTGCGTGAACATTCAGCAAATTGAGCCAGCCCCATGAAAACCTTTTTCAACACCAGCTCTTCTGCAACCTTTGCTTTCTTCTACTCCTTTCCTCTCAGACTTTAAACAAACTTGTGTGCTCTCCTCTTCTGAACTGTTATATCTACCTTTGCAAAACAAAAATGCTCTCTGCTGTATTTCCCTCTGGACATTCTTCTAGGGTCTGCTTCTCTTTTTCCTCTTCCATTCTGCTGCCAAAGGCTTGTTTGCTTTTGTCTGCCTGAGAATTGCAGGCCTTTGATGCTGTTTCAGGGTCTCTTTGCTGCATTTATTTTTTCTTCTCTTAGGCCTTCTGTTTATGTTTCTGGCCTTTCAAACTTTACATCCCCACACCGAGTACATGCAGAGCTCTGAATAGTTGAATACATTAGGAAAAATTAAAGCAATAAACCCCAAATCCTGGACAATATCACAATTTATCTGCCAACCCCCGTATACATGAATGAGATGTAAGTGTGGCTATGAAAAAGAGTAGAAATTGTTCATATAGATTTCAATGTAGAATGCATGCAACATTGTCATTTTTGTAAGATGCCAAAGGGCTCACCAGAGCAAATGACCCGTGGCCCTTCCAAGAACAAGGGGTGTTAAGATGGGCACAGTACAGAGAGTGGCCACATCTTAAAGCAAGGAACAGAAATTAAGCATAGCCTGGGAGGGTACAACGTCCTTTCATCGACAGCTAATTTTTAGACAGGTTTTTTAATGAAAATGTTTCACCAAAAAAACCCATCGGAAGATATAGGGGAGTGGGAAAGGGTGTATAAGCGGTTGGGGGGTCAGGAATAGTAAAAAACGATAGGGGAAGGGGTTTTGGGGAGAACCCCCCCAACAAATTAAAAAAGACACTTTTTAATGGTTTTTTCCAGCTAAATATTTTCTTTAAAAAACCTGTCGAAAAAATAGCTGTTGATGAAATGACATAGAATCCCTGGGAGACGTGATTTTAGAGTCCTCCTGAACGAGTATTAGTTACAGCCTTGCAGTAAGGTCATTACATTTCAGTACAACAGTTGTGGCCTAAGATAGACATTTTCCCTTTGGTACCTGGTCTGTTGTGAGGAATTTCAGGGAATGTTTGTGATTCTAAACTCAAGGATTGGTTTTGGCAGCCAGTGGAGTGACCTCCTAAAGTAACTCTGACACATCATCTTTTTCGCCAGTTTTCCCAGGAACCTGACTGCCATATTTTGTGCAAATTGCAAATTTGCGCCATGATCTTTTGAGAGGACCACATAGAGATTGTGGCAGTTGCCATGTTTTGAGTTTACGGCAGAACCAGCTGGGACCTTCCAAAGATCTTATGGTGTTGAACATCTGTCGCCTGTGGAATGGGCGCAAGGGTGGGCTCATAGGGCCAATTTCTGCTCAATCCATAATCTAGGGATTTCACTTTGTCCTTCAGCATCCCATCTGTGCCTAGCAGAGGGTGCAATAGTGCAAGTGTTTCTTCTCTAACCTTTGATCTGAGTATTCCCTCGGGTTATGCAGAGTTCAACCAGAATTAACTTTCTTGTGTGCACTCCTCGATTTGGCATATGGAGCTGGCTAACAAATTCAGCCGGAAATACACCCGGCTGCGATCACCATTCTCCTGAACTTTACCATATGTAGCAGAAATTAAAGTTAGGAAAGGGATCTGATCAAGGTCAATAAGAGGTATGATAGTAAGGAGAACATCCTGGCCCCTGTTGTATATATATACACACGATATCATCCCAGACGTCCACAAGGCTATCTCCGCCTTGTGTCAAAGTCCAAGGCCAGTCCATTCTAGATGAAGTGGCTGGTTTCCCTCTCGGTGTAGTCGCAGTGGACTGAGCATTTTTGTGATCATTTCTTGCATTACTGGCATATTGGTAATTGACCAATCGTTTGCCAGCAAATGGCGATGCAAGGATGTCTTCATCAGCCACAAGCGTTCTGGACCCTGCTTCAGTCTCAAAATCATTGGCCTTTGCACTAATGAGGCATCAAGCACATCTACTGTACTAAGGTTTTAAGATATTTGGATGAATTCCTAGTACACAAACAGGAGCTGGGTCGAACCTAGCTTCTAATTTTTTTAATAGTGTAAGGTAATCTTCTATAGGTCGTAGGTTGGAAAGAGAACTGTGCGAAACTGCTTTGAGGCCTGCGAAGAGGACCCTCAGTAGAGGCAAGGGATTTTAGGCGATCGGTCCTCTTTGGCACACTCAGTGATTTCGACTTCTCTTGACACTTTTGACACTGTAGATAAAAAGCCAGTTCTTGGCACTGTGGAACTAATCGCGGAGTTGCCCGTATCACTGCTTTGGGATCAACAGTGACGTCGAATCTGAACATCTCTGCTGTCCTGTGCAAGCAGAAAAGTGCATGGTTTGTGTCCTGGGCAGAGGCATTGCTAGGGTAGGGGGTGAGGGGGCTATAGCCCGGATCTTTTGTTTGTAGCCCCGTATAAAAGCCCAAGACCTACAACCAAAAGGCTAGCTAGCCCCGAATCCCGACAGTCTCAACGTTAGCATAGCCTCGGATCTATTCCGGACCTAGCAACACCCCTGGTCCTGGCCACAGGTTTTGCAGTTCTATTGAGCTTGAGTCGGTGAACCGGGGGTATATCACTGGTGGAGTCTGTGTTCTGCTTGTAGAGTGATAGCAATAGCGGCCTATAATAGCACTTTAGAACATCACGTCACTCTTGCAATTGTTCTGAGATTGGCTGTTTCCGTCTTTTCTATCTTCCTTTTCTTGGCCAGAATCGGATGGGGGGTTTGGAGGGGACTAGGCAGTCTCTCAAAGGGATCTAAAGCCATGTACATACGTGAGCAGACCATGCAAGGGTGTCTGTGATAGCACCTTGTTCATTTGTTTCATAAAGGATTCAGAGTGTGAGTGTGAGAGAGGACCAGTGAATGGGAGAGGTGGTCTTTAGTAGCAACCTTACTAGGGCTAGGCCTATACGCAAGCCCTTCATTGGCCTTAGCCACGCATTGGCATGTCCTAACAAGGGCCATAGGCGGCTCCTGCTGACAGTGAGGCTGTATGCTCTAGCATGCTTGGGACTGATAACATGATCTGGTGTTCTGCAGTGTACTATCATGGGTGACAGGTGGGGAGGCTTTCCTGAGACAGTCCTACAGTGTGAAAGTAGTTGGCGAATGTGGAAAACTAGGCCACTGTGTTCAAGGTATAGTAGTCCCTTGGAACGAAAATTCGCTGAATGGAAATAGCAATGATCTTTGCTTTCTTTCTTCCTTTCTTTTTCCCTTTCTACCCTTCTTTCTCTTTTTGGTCATTCTTTCATTTGGTAATTCCTTCCCCTTCCTTTCATTGTAACTTTTTTTTCATTCTCTTTACTTTCTTCTCTTTCCTTCTGTAACACCTCTCTACTCTGTCCACCTCTATCTTTTCTGCACGTGTGTTGCCTGAACACAAGTAGCTGTAACCTACTTCAAGACCATGCCTTTCTTCATTTTCTAGTTTGCTGCTAAAACATTTCTGGACAGTCTCTCAACCCATCTCTAAATGATTTTGACTGTCTTTAAACCATGGACTCTGCACCATCTCTTAACTGTCTCTGGATCCTATCTAGACTATATTTCGACCAGCTTTGAACTGTATATGAATTACTCTCTCTGTGGACTTTATCTAGAATGTCCCAAGGAAGTCTCCTGACTCCCTGTCATTTTTTAGTTTGGGCTATTAGGTGGCATTGCCACCTATAAGCGGAAACCATTGAATTAGATTACAGATAGGGAGAAATGGCATATGAGGAGGGACACAAAGTTTGAAGGTGTTTGGTTATTTTCCCACCCATTGACTGCCTGTGGGCATGCTAATCCCTATGGCCATTCCCACCAAGTTCCTGCCTGTCCCTTCCCAGAGTACCTTCTCATTGGAACTCATTGAGCTCACATTAAGCAAGCCTTGCCATCAAACGGTGTGCTTGAAGTGCCTGCAGACTTCCTAGAGTGAATGACTTAATTGGAGCTGTAAACGTGCCACGTGTGTAATAAAAATGTCTAAACCAGGTCTGCCTTCAGCCACTCGATTAATAAGCACCATGTATGTCCTTCACTGAAATTCTGTTAAAAACAAGCATTGGCAAAGCCAACGGTTTTGTCTTGTGTATGAGTATTAGCCATTTGCCCCAGTACTGCCATTATTTGGCCAGATACTCGCACCATTTTGCAGCTGCTTCCGTCAATGGGCAGCTAATACCACTATGGCAGTGCCCGGCAAGTGCCTTTCCCATGCCTACACAAAAGCCCAAAGTGTTTGCATTGCCAATGCTTGTCTTTAGACTGTCTCTAAATAGTTCCTCGGCAATATCTGCACTCATGTCTGAATGGTGTCTAGACATTCTGTTTTTCACCACTGCACCATATCTGTATTGTCTCTGGGTCATCTCTAGAACACTGTCCTAGGGTAAGTCTTTGGACAGTCTCTAAACTTTCTTGGACAGTCTCTGGGCGATCAGTAGTATTTCGGTACATTCTCAAGACTGTCTCTGAACCTTTGACTTTTCTGAGCCATCTACTGACTGTCTATGGACCACCCTGGACTTTCTCTGGGCTGCCTCAGTCTCGTCTCTGACTACAAGGTTTCCTGTATCTTGACAGTGTAAAGCCTCTCTTTGAACTCTCTGTAGTCTGTCTCTGTAATGTCTCCACTTTGACTCTATACTTTTTTCTGTTTTCTGGACTGGTTTAGTTTGCCTATAGTTTGTTTCTGTACTGTCTCCAATCCATCCCCAGAGTGTCTGTACTGCCTCTAGGCTGTCTCTGGCCTGCTCCAATCTGCCTAGACTTTGTTTAGTCTGTCACCAGTCGGTTGCTTGGCTGCCTAAAGCCTAACGCTGCATTGTCTGCAATCTGTTTCAGCACTATTTCTGGATTACCTCTGACCTATCACTAGTCTGTCACTGGGCTAGCTCTAGGCTGTCTCTAAAATGGCTAGCCTGTCTTTGGACTGTCTGTAGCCTAATCTGGACTGTCTTCAGATTGACTATATTTGGTCTCTGGTTTGCCTTCTGTCTATCTGTGCAGATAATCTTTGTAGACTGTTAATGGTCTCTGGCTATACACTTTCTTGAGGCTTTCTATTGGCTCTTGTTTATCTTTGGTCTGTCTCTGGAATTCCTGTGCAATATCTCTGTACTTTCATTTTTAACAACTTTACTTAGACAGAAACAGGCAGTTAACATGTTGCATTTTAGACAGTACACCGACACTGACATTATCATCCTTCAATGCAATTGATATATACAGTCATTTAACAGGAAATGGAACAACAAGGCCCCGCCCCCTTGAGGGTTAGGAGGCATCCAAAAACAAGCCGACCAACAGCACATTCCAGTTCATCGTGGGCAGTGAGCGAGGGGCATTTAATCAAGTGCGCCCCTATCCTGACTCCCCCAGTTATTCCCCTGCTGCCAGATACGCCCGAAATGGGTCCCATATGTCTTTAGGTCTGCTTTGCGGGGTGACTATTGACATAGGTCTCCTCCCTTTCACTGGCAAGCGTCAATGCCTTCCACCAGGCAGTACATTAAGGGGGTTGGGGGGAGTCTTGGACTGCCATTGATCAATATGTACTTTTTGGCTATTGAACAGGCTACATTGAAAAACCGCCTTGTCTCACTGGATACTTCACCTCTCTCCGCTTGGTCCCAGAAACGTGCCATATATGGGCAATTCCAAAACCTATGAATGAAATCTGCAAGTGATGCCATGTATTTTGGGCACGCGTCGCTATTGCCAGGAAGAATGTAGAGATCTTGGCAGGAGTAAGATGCAGTCGAGTTACAATTTTGAACTGTATCAGCCTGTATCGCACGTTCATGGAGACCTCCTTGGTAGGTTTGCAGCACTTCCGCCACTGCACATGCCAGGTCTTCTTCCCAATGCAGGTGCACATTATCTTAGGTGTCTGATTCACCTCTATTAAAGAGTAAAGTTTAGAAATCAGATGTCTGGTTTAACCTCACGCCACTATAGCGTCGATACTTGGGTGTGACTTGAGTTCTTCAGGAAATGATGGCCACTGCTTCTGCTCATTGCCCTCATACGGTAGTATTGTAATAACCTAGTCGGCCTGCTCCCCAATTTCTTTATTAAGTGCCCTTTGATCACATAACTTCTGTTCGGATATAAATCACGCATTGTCAACTGACCCCCTTCGTCACATGAACGGCATATGTCTTCGTCATAGGTTGGGTCAATACCTGGGTAGCACCACATTGGGACCCGTCTCTTGTATAGCAACTTCACGCCCGTCCTTGGAAATAATCTGGACCAGGCGTTCACTGTTGGGCATCTCTGTACTTTATCTGAAATGCCTCTACTCTCTTCTCTAGACTGTCTGTTGCTATGTTTGGCCTGTCTTGGAAATATTTGTGGACCCTCTCGGCTGTGTCTTTACAATATCCCTACACGGCCTATCGGTTGTCCATCAACTGTCTCCTGACGGCCTCTTACCCTGGACTGCGACGTGACTGTTTTCAGTATACTGTTGGGTTAGTTGTATTCCTTCTCTGGAATGTCCTGGTGTATCTTTAACTCCACTGTCATTAGTGTCTTCAATGTCCCTACCCCATCTTCATTCTGTCTCCGAAATCTTAAAATAGATTGTCCCTAGACTAGCTTTATTTTTTTTATTCATTTTGCTTTTATTTCAATGTATTTTCGATTTCTTTCAATTAATGATGTCTAGGCACTCCAGCAGTTAGAGTGGCCATAAAATTGTTACTTTTTATGAGTATCATGACTAATATGGAATAAGTAGCAAGCGGGAGGAGTTTAAGTGTTCAGCAGGATACCTGGAGGGAACAGGAGGTGTCTGAGCATCACATATGGGATAAAGTGTAACCTTGTGGCGCAGGGGCTGTCCCTACTCTGTTTCTGGACATTTCCTGGCCTGTCTTTCTGGGCTGTAATTGGACTATCTATGGACTGTCTTACTATCTATGGACTGTCTTTAAACTGCCTCTAGCCTATCTTTGCTCTCTTTCTGTGGACTCTATAAATACTGCATCTGAACTGTCTCCAGATAATATCTGGATCTTGTTTTTAAATTCTCTTCACCATCTATGCATTTTTTCTCGACTCATGTACAAATTGTCACTGGCAATAATTGGGATCTCCCTGAGCTGTCACTGACCACCACTAGGCAGCTTTGGGTCATCTCTATGCTGTTTCTGAAAAAACTCTATAGAGTCCAGGGACTGAAAGTGGACTCGTTTTGTTCCCTCTGTCAGCCATTTCTTGAAAGTCAATAGGGAGTCTTTGGCCCTCTCTTTACTGATTAAAGAGGCCTTGTCTGAACTGTTTCTACAACATAATTATGCTATCTCTGGAGTGACTCTATACTGTCGTTAGACCATCATTGGATGTTTCTTCCCTTTCTCCTTACTGTGTGTCTAGTTTGTTTCCACATCTAAAATATGTCAGTGTACAGCCTCTATAACCTTTGCTAGACTGTCTCTAGACTACTATGTACCATCTCTTGACCATGTCTGGACTGCCTTTGGTTCATCTGTAGACGGTCTCTGACGTGTCTAGACTGTCTTTGGGCAGCACCCTAGACTTTCCATATACTAGCTGCTACACAATCTTTAGTGAGTCTTTGAAATGCCTCTCAACTCTCCCTTTCGGTTATCTCTGTCTTGACTGACTCCAGACTACCCATGCACTGTCTTTTGGTCATGCTTGCGACATCTTTGTCTATAACATCAGGTCTTTTCTAGACTGAAGCAGTCCTGTCCTTACAGTTCTACCAAACCCTATTTCGGCGGGACGTCTACTGCTTGCGCCATGAATGTCTTTCAGTAATCTCCATTCACCGCAAATATTTTCTGGAAATAGTGCCCTACACAATAGATCCGGTGCATGTGTCTTGGTGATACTTTGGAAAGCATGAACATTCTTTAAGGCGTCCTTCACCATATTATCAAGATCAAGGATGCAGACCTTGTGTCTTAGCAGGCACTTGCTAGGAACATTTCCCCTGTGACCCGCATGAGCAAGATCAACGGATTCCTATCTCAACTCAGCCAATTTCAGCATCCTGTTGTCTCTTAGGAGGATACCATTCCTGGAAATTGAAAGTTGACTTTGAATTAGAGTAAAGGTTTTCGCATCACCAGCATTTAGCCACACCGCTGTTTTGGCATTTTCATCAGTGTGATGCCATCACCGTGACCTTCTGAGGCCCATGAGCAATGACAACATGGGACCAGCACGTGAAAGCCGGGCAGGGCCAATCGGCCACGGGCTTGGCATTCTACACAATATAATTGGCATGTTCTCCCATCATGAATGGAGGGCTGGATCTGGATGCAAGTGGGTCATGAGAAAAGAAGTCCCCCGGGTAGAGATGTGTACCCATATCATGCACGATCTGGAAGTGACAGTCCTGCAAATGAACACTCTAAGTTCGAACCTGGGAGTAATGTTCCCTTTGTATGTCCATGTATGGTTAGCTGTTCTTGACGATTGGTTTCAAAAGTGAATTTCTTGCCACATAAAAAAGGTGGCAGTGCCTGCATGCCCATGCTACCGCCGAACCATCCTTTTCTGCCAGTAGAGATGCCCTTTCCACAGCCTTGCATGGGAAGTTACCCTCCCCAGCATGTCATTTCCTGGTTCACGATGCACCGAAATCACCCCCCAACTCACTTTTCTGGCATTGGCAGTCATTTCGGGGCACCGACTAGTGTACAATATAAGTGCAGTGTGCGCTGGCGATGCAAGACTTGATGTGCTCAAAAGCATCCGGGCACTCCATGTGGAGATTTGTTCAGGAGAAGGCGCTGAAGTGAGCCCCTCTATTTTGCCAGCGATGGTTCGCAGGCCGTCCGTGGAGAATACATTACCGTGCACCGGAAGCGGACACTGATTGAATTGACATGTGTCTGGATTGAACGTTTACTGTGTTTCCTCCAGAGAGGAGCATCTCAGGAGGGCCTCTCCCGAGAGAAAGTTGGCCTAAAATGTGTCAATCATAGTTAGCCCCGCCCCCATAGGCCATCTGTCACCGCAAGCTCAGTCTTTTTGTCTGAGGGGGGGTTGGCTCCCAGCAAGCCTGATGTTAGGTATCTGGCCTCAGAGCCTTCCTGTACCAAGGCATCTCGAGCTCCCCCTTATCTGCAGCCAGCCCAGGTCAGATATGTCTGGAATGCACGGCAGGTAATGCTGGCCTGTGCATGTGTGTTGTAGACACACTAATCAGAAACAGCGCATTGACATGTAACATTAATTGTGGGAGAAACAGGCATCACAGGGGTTATTACCTCTGTTGATGACCATTTGAAATATATTGTCGAAAGGATGGTTTTCATTTGTATTATCAACAATTATAACAATTGTCAAAGCGGACGTCAAGCAGTTAAGAGCACACATTCAAAATGGTTGTTAGCTGCTCTGCTATTTCCATTAACTGCCAATCAAGCCCCACTCGTGCATTGCAAAAACCAGGGATGCGTGCAGAGATTAGGAATTCTAGAGTGTGGGTGTGGAGTGTGGGGGAATGTTCGGGGTGGAATTAAAAACAGTTCAAGTCCGAGAGTCATATTTTGGACAGTGGTGGGCAGGCCTTTAGGAAACCGAGTACATTTCCTGAGCATGCCTGCTGCACCGCTGCAAGTTAGACTGCACTGAGTTTACAGACACTACACTCCGCATGTCGTGTCACGCCCCAGGGCCGGCCCCAGGTCTACCAGCGCCCTGTCCATGATTTTTGGGCACCATTTCTACTCTGCCCACAGAACGTTCTGTAGACTACAAACCGATCCCTGCCTTTGGGGCGTGGGGGTCAAAGTTTGCAAGGTACTGCTGCATTTGAAAGAGGTGTGGTCTTATTCTTGAATAAGTGCTGCCACCGCGCCTCTGTCACTCACTGTCATGTAAAGTGTAAGTCAATGGGCCTCATTAGAAGTTTGCCGCTCTGGGAACTACGGTACCAGTAAACATGCCAGTACGATAGTTCCCTGACCGGCAAACTACGAGTTTTGCTCGCGGGTGCCTTTCAGGTCGGACTTGGCGGGCAGAAAAGCACCCGCGAGCACAGCATGTCGGTTGCACCGGCACTGTTATAAACGGTGCCGGTGCATCCGACCTCCCCATTCCCATTGAGCCCCATGGGGCCGAATGGGAATGGGGAGCATCTTTTTTCCGGCGCCCGCAAATGGGCAATTACTGGGTCAGGCAGGACCGTTATGACCCGTAATTGCCCATTTGCGGTCGCCATAAAAAATTGCAAGTTTGGCGGCAGCCTGTGTATTTTACCGGCAAGGCTACCGCCAAACTTGTAATGAGGCCTAATGACTTTCTATTAGTGAGTGGCTCACTAATACAAAGTCATTGGGCCTCAATATAAGTGTGCCGGTCCGGTCACAACGGTGCCCGTAGGCCTACCAGCACCGTTGTTACCGGACCGGCACACTACAGGTCTGCTTGCCGGAGTTGCTGTGCCCAGCAGGTGGGAGCCTGCCCTGCCGGGCACAGGGGCCACGGTAAGCAAACCACATGGAAGCACCCACATCGTTATTAATGGTGCCGGTGCTTCCGTGTTTCCCATCCCAATTAATTGGGAATGGGGATTAACATTTACCGGCGCCTGACTTCCCAAAATGCTGGGGTCGTAATCCCCTAGTAACCCCGGCAAGCCAGGCACCGGTAAATATTGCAAGTCCGGCGGCAACCTGACAGTTTTACCGGCACGGCTAACGCCGGACTTGTAATGAGGGCCATTGACTGACACTTTACATGACACTTTACACTGTGAGAGATGGCGGCGCCCTTTATCTGCAGCGTCCCTGTGCCACCGCACCACTTGATTGCCGCTTGAGCTGGCTCTGTGCCGCCCTATTTAGTTTGACGCGCGAACTGACAGGAATCTACAGATGGAAAACTTAACGGAATGATTTGGCATTCCGAAGCAAGGTTCCAGAGGAGAAGTGGGGACTGTAGTTAGGTTTTCAGAGTGCCTCGCATGGCAAGTCAGTCACGAGTTTGGAAAATGAAGGGGGGGAGCAGTCCGAAATTGAAACTGAGCAAGTGGATACAGCAAGATGATTGGGAAATTGGGAGTTCGGAAAGTCCAGTCAGAATTCCGATAGAGAATGGCCGTGCCACATAACCGGATACTGAATATGTCAGCGTGGCTCCTGTTAGGGTTTTTACTTTTAGGATTGGCCCAAACCATTAGCCGTAGCCCGTCTCGCCCATTACGCTCTCATTGTGTGGATACGACTCGCTGTGAGCTTGAGATTCGACAAAATGGCTTTTCTATATTCGTTTGGACGTGCAATTAAATTCAAAGGTATCAAATTTACAAAACAGCACCACATCCAGTCTCTTCTGTAAACAAGGGAGGAGACTTGGAACACGCACAATTTCGGAAAAACAGTGCCAGCCTTCATACATTGAGAAATTCAGGGAGTCATTTGGAGGCAAGTCAACAAAAAACTGTACAAAAAACTCCTGAGGTATAGAGGTTTCATTTTGTTGGTATTTTTAAAATGGGAAGGAGCTCAATTCAGTAATAAACTCCCAATTATAATGCATCTGAACATCGACAAGCACTGCGCATCAGTTCAATGCCTCCTCATCCCGCTACTGCCACAACCCATTTGGCATCAAGATTGTAAAATTAAAAAATAAGGCTTGATGGGAGTATGTATGCCCCTACCCTCAAAGACCTAGAAAACTCTACAAGTAGCTAGACCCCATCCTGTAAAGAGTTAACTGTGTGGCCGGTCTCGCCCCTAGAATACTTCCTTTCCAGAGACACTGGATTATAACGATCCCCCGTGCTCGGGGGCTGACAGGCCGATCGATACTGGCCCGCCGGTCATCCAGGCTTCAGCATGGGCTCAGGGCTCTTACCAGTACTCTATGATCCCGAAAGCAGGGGTAATTGCTATTCACACTCCAGAGCTCACCAAGGGGGAAGTGAATAGTGTTAAAGTCTTTTTTATGCAATATGGGCTTAGCATGCATGCCCAATCTCCTGTTAAAAATAAATAAAGATGGCCAACATAGAAATAGAAAAGAGGCAAGTCCACTTTCTATTTGAATGGCAGCTGCACAGACAGCCAGCCAGAGACATAGCCAGGATTGTCTAACAAGTGGGGCCTGAAGCTAGTGTAGTTGGAACCACCACAGTGACATTCACACCTGTAAATACCCACAGAGAGCTGCTGGGTGGGCATTTACAGATTTTGGCTGGGCCTTGCCCGCTACGGCCCTACCCTGTCTACCCCTCTGCAGACAGCAAGGGAGCACGTCAGCCGTAGGAGGTAGCCCCAAACCAGCAGATACGTCTGTGGGGGAGGGGGGGCAGGGCTGGCTTGCCGGATGTCGTTGCTATGTCTGGAAAAAATCTGGGGCTAAGCTAATGTCAGGACTGGCTGGACTCGGGGCTAGCTAGTATTTCGGTTGTAGAGCTGAGCTTCTATCTGTGGCTACAAGCAAAAGACCCGGGGCTTTAGCCCCCTTAGCCCCGCCTAGCGACGCCTCTGCGTGGGGGCAGAGGGAAACAAGGGTTGTATGCAGAGGAAGAGGTGCGGGTGGGTTGGAGAACGCAGGCAGTCACTGACAGATTCTGCTCAAATTCCCATGCGCCTGGTTGAATGAGCGCTCTTCCTGCAGTGTGAATAGTTTGGCGAGTCTCTGAAAGCCATCTTGAAATGGATACAGATCACCATTGGGATGCACATGAAAGGATTGAGTTGGGAGCGATATCCATTGAGTGAAAGATACACCCCAATTGTTAGGCAGTCGCTTTCGACCGTAGCTGCAGCTCCTGTCTTCTGCTCTAGCTGGAGATCCTGCAGTCAACATTAACTAGAGCGTTCACGCTCTGCACCGGCTGGAGCTTTTACGGTTTACATTGGTTTAAGATGTCCAGTCGCTGCTCTAGCCCAGCCTTCACATTCAGCACCAACTGATGATCCCCGTGTTTACCACCAGCTGGAGCCCCCCCCTGCTTATCACCAGCTGGAGCCCCCCGTGTTTATCACCAGCTGGAGCCCCCGTGTTTATGACTAGCTGGAGCCCCCCCCCCGTGTTTACCACCAGCTGGAGCCCCTCTCCCCCGTGTTTATCACTAGCTGGAGCTTGAATGTTCTTCCCTAGCTGGGGCTCATGCTTCTTGTACACTAGATGGACCTTTAGTGTTCGGCCGGAGCCTCTGCACCCCATGTAGCTAGAACCTGCATGCAGTGCACCAGGTAGAGCGTCCACCTTCTGCCTCGGTAGCTCAGTAGTCTTCAGACTGTGGGGCTGGCCTCCCTGGGAGGGCCCCGAGGATGTCCAGGGGGAGTGAGGCTCTGCAAAAAGAGATTACAGCTACTGCTTTTTCTAGAGGATATAAGCAGTTATAGATTATGGGGGGGGGCGGACAGTATATTTTTACTCAGGGGGTTGGGAGCACAGGATAAAAGAGGCTGAATACCACGGCTCCAGCTGGAGCTTTGTCAATTGACACTCCCTGGAGATTTTGGCAATCTGACCAGGCTGAGACTTCAGAACTCTGCACAGGCTGGAACTTCTGTGATCTGCACTAGGTGGTGCATCCTCCTACCACATGCCCGTGCAGGAATGTCTGAGCCACATGAGCAATCTGGGGCTCACTCAACTAGTCCAATCACCACCCAACAACAAAGGGTCACGAGGGGGTCATAGGTTCGATTTGATCTTCCCCTCCGATGCCATAGGATGCCAAAACAATTCTGCTCTTATATCTGCCCGATCAAAGATCTAGTTCACAACCTCCCTCCAACACTGTTGTGCCCTCAGTAAATCAAGGTTTTAGATCCATCACCAAGACATCGCCAGAACCTTTAACTGTTACCTTATCACTTTCCCAACAAACAGCAAAGAAACTCCGTAAAGTAGATTCACCCGAAAATAAACACAACAGAGGAACAGCAATACCTCCTAACCGAGTAGCTCCACCAGTGTAGAGAAAATCCAAATCTGAAAGAAAAACAACCAAGTGTGCAAGTGGAGAAATCTTTGTTCCATCCCAGAAACTAGTAGGGTTATTGCAATCCTCTTCGTCATTAACATTGACAGTATGTGGACCAAAATCTAAACTTCAAGTTCAACGACACCCCCGTTTCGCACTCAGTCTATTTACCTTCTCCTCCTCCTTCACTCTCATAAAATCGTTGTGCCTTGTGCTAGCTTCAACAAAACTCATATCACCCCTGTGGCACCAGCCGTGACAAATATAAGCAGAGAACCAAATGCTGACATAAATGACTTACCCAACTGTGGCAACAGCTGGAACTTCCCCACAGAAACAGAAACCCTCCCGCGTGCGCTGACTCGCCAACTACAGGAAAACCCCCTTTGTCATCATCGACAATCTAGCTTCTCATTCAGGCCAGAGAAATAGAAAGAGTGAGGGATGGAAAACACCTGGCTAATATCCTTCTTAGAGAAGTATTATTTCCAAGTCCAGATCAACGCGTTTACCTCAGACCCCATAATATAACCTGTATTGCCCCATATGGCGTGCCACATTCTGCACTGCGTTTCCAAACATATACGTAAGATGACTTGCCGTACTGACGGAAAGTCACCGAATACTTTTCCTAATCTGTGGGGTTCATACGTTGATCATGAGTCACCTAAGAAACGACCCCAATATCCACCAGTGCGAATATCAAGTTTGAGCAAAACCCAGGGATAGATGAAATCCATCTGCCTAGCCTCAATGGTGCAACATCCAACAACCTACTTTTTGGTGATAATAATTTCGAACAAGTTACCCTACTTAAGAGTCGCTCAAAACACAGATTTGCAAGGTTAGTAACATGGGGATTACCTTTAACCTATCCCTCACCTTCAACTGCCAGGTGAGTACAGCAAGAAGGAATGTGCACCTGCAGCCTGCCTCCTTTGACAGGGTTCCCATCCTAGGCTTAAAGCACAAACTAAATCTTGCGAAACCTTGGCTTTATCATTCTTAAACTTCCTTACAAGTGTCTACTCGAAATTTCGCGAGAAAGTAATACAACTAATGGCTGTTGTGGTTGAAAAGACAAGACCCCGTCATACCGGCAACGCCAGCCCCCCATTGGCTCCCTATGGAGCAAGCAACACCCTTCAACATTCGTGGTGTGAGTACACTGGTCTGCCAGGCCCAACACTAATGCTCCTCACAAACCTTTGTGGTGGTTCAAGCACCCTCGCGTCAGCAGCATACACCAAATCAAAAATAGAGGCAAGCAGAGGACGATTCCTTCAAAATTCCAGAAAATATGGTACCTCAACAACAACTCCAGATCAAGGGGTTACGTTTGAGCTTGATCGAAGACGACCAATAGCATCCCTAAATATCAACAAGGCACTGAAGACTACCTAACTCCATCAAGCATTCCTGAAATAGATAATGCTCAACAACAGAAATGATCATTTCTCAGAGAAAACACATTATCAAGGCATTTGTAGCATAGACTCGCTGCTGAGTCAAGGAGTCCACAAAGAGAATTACACAGGCACCTGAAAAGTGACACAGCCTCCAGCTATCAAAGTGTCCTGCTGGCCCATGCCCACAATATGTTCCCCTGGACCCTCCCACCTGTCTGACTACCCTGTCCACTTCACATTCAAAGGCTCCCTGCCCAGATCTATGGCACCCGGAAGCAGCCTTTGTGAGGTGTGAGGTGAAATATAAAAATCTCATGAATAAATAAATAAATACCTAGGGATAAGGCGTTCTGCACTAAATGGTGCTTTCCTGTTCTGCTCTCAATGGAGATCCAGCATTCTGCACAGGCCGGGCCTTGTGCGTCCTGCGGTAGCTAGAGGCTGCACGCTGCCTGTTCTGCATTCGCGTGAGCACCCCGTCCTGCTTCTGCCTTCACACCCACTCAAGAAGCCAGGTTCTGCACTAGCTAGTGCTCCTGTGCTGGGCTCTGTGCTCAGCTTCCGTGTTCTGCACTATTCTTCCTTTTTATGGTGTCCCGCTGGAGGTCTCAACTTGAGTTCTAGCTGGAATCGCTGCCTTCTCTACTGGCTGCCATTTCCGTGTTCTGCTCAGAGGCGTCGCTAGAGGGCTTGGGGGGATATAGCCCCGGCCTTTTTTGTTGTAGCCCCGGATAGAAGCTCAGGGGGCTAGCTAGCCCCGAGTGCTGGCAGTCCCGACATTAGCGTAGCCCCAAAACTTGTCCAGACCTAGCAACACCCCTGGTTCTCCTCTCTATGAAGTGTCTACATTCTGCCCTAGGTGGGGGCTCTAATATCTGCCCTAGGTGGGGGCTCTAATATCTGCCCTAGGTGGGCCTCCCACTTTGTGCAATATCTGGACCTTCCACTTCTGTCATAGGCCTAAGCAAGTGTCTGCCTACGTCACATAGCCAGAGTCACCGTATCAGCAGGAAGGCATAGGCTATTGCTGTGGGAGACCTGATCGCCAGGCATACTCTCTCTGCAGCCCCCTTGGTTCTCACTACCCACTCCCCCGCCACACCCAGCTCCTCTGAACCCATTGTCACCTCGTGCAGGCCTGCTCTCTTGCTGCCCCCTTGGTTCTCAGTACCCCCCCAGCCACACCCTGCTCCTCTGAACCCATGGCCACCTCTTGCAGGCCTGCTCTCTTTGCAGCCCCCTTGGTTCTCAGTACCCCCCCCCCCAGCCACAACCAGCTCCTCTGAGCGCATTGTCACATCTTGCAGGCCTGCTCTCTCTACAGCCCCCTTAGTTCTCAGTACCCCCCCCCAGACACACCCAGCTCCTCTGAACCCATGGCCACCTCTTGCAGGCCTGCTCTTTCTACAGCCCCCTTGGTTCTCAGTACCCCCCCCCAGCCACACCCAGCTCCTCTGAACCCATGGCCACCTCTTGCAGGCCTGCTCTCTCTGCAGCCCCCTTGGTTCTCAGTACCCCCCAGCCACACCCTGCTCCTCTGAACCCATGGCCACCTCTTGCAGGCCTGCTCTCTTTGCAGCCCCCTTGGTTCTCAGTACCCCCCCCAGCCACAACCAGCTCCTCTGAACGCATTGTCACATCTTGCAGGCCTGCTCTCTCTACAGCCCCTTAGTTCTCAGTACCCCCCCCCCCAGACACACCCAGCTCCTCTGAACCCATGGCCACCTCTTGCAGGCCTGCTCTTTCTACAGCCCCCTTGGTTCTCAGTACCCCCCCCAGCCACACCCAGCTCCTCTGAACCCATTGTCACCTCGTGCAGGACTGCTCTCTCTGCAGCACCCTTGGTTCTCAGTACCCCCCAGCCACACCCAGCTCCTCTGAACCCATTGCCACCTCTTGCAGGCATGCTCTCTCTACAGCCCCCTTGGTTCTCACTACCCCCCCAGCCACACCCAGCTCCTCTGAACCCATGGCCACCTCTTGCAGGCCTGCTCTCCCTGCAGCCCCCTTGGTTCTCAGTACCCCCCCAGCCACACCAAGCTCCTCTGAACCCATGGCCACCTCTTGCAGGCCTGCTCTCTCTGCAGCCCCCTTGGTTCTCACTACCCCCCCAACCACATCCAGCTCCTCTGAACCCATGGCCACCTCTTGCAGGCATGCTCTCTCTGCAGCCAGCTTGGTTCTCACTACCCCCCCCCAGCCACACCCAGCTCCTCTAAATCCATTGTCACCTCTTGCAGGCCTACTCTCTCTACAGCCCCCTTGGTTCTCATTACCCCCCCCAGCCACACCCAGCTCCTCTGAACCCATGGCCACCTCTTGCAGGCCTGCTCTCTCTACAGCCCCCTTGGTTCTCGCTACCCCCCCCAGCCAAACCCAGCTCCTCTGAACCCATGGCCACCTCTTGCAGGCATGCTCTCTCTGCAGCCCCCTTGGTTCTCACTACCCACTCCCCCAGCCACACGCAGCTTCTCTGAACCCATTGACACCTCTTGCAGGCCTGCTCTCTCTACAGCCCCCTTGGTTCTCACTACCCACTCCCCCAGCCACACCCAGCTCCTCTGAACCCATTGTCACCTCTTGCAGGCCTGCTCTCTCTGCAGCCCCCTTGGTTCTCAGTACCCCCCAGCCACACCCAGCTCCTCTGAACCCATTGCCACCTCTTGCAGGCATGCTCTCTCTACAGCCCCCTTGGTTCTCACTACCCCCCCCAGCCACACCCAGCTCCTCTGAACCCATGGCCACCTCTTACAGGCCTGCTCTCTCTGCAGCCCCCTTGGTTCTCAGCACCGCCCAGCCACACCCAGCTCCTCTGAACCCATTGTCACCTCGTGCAGGCCTGCTCTCCCTGCAGCCCCCTTGGTTCTCAGTACCCCCCCAGCCACACCCAGCTCCTCTGAACCCATGGCCACCTCTTGCAGGCCTGCTCTCTCTGCAGCCCCCTTGGTTCTCACTACCTCCCCCAGCCACACCCAGCTCCTCTGAACCCATGGCCACCTCTTGCAGGCATGCTCTCTCTGCAGCCCCCTTGGTTCTCACTACCCCCCCCCCCAGCCACACCCAGCTCCTCTAAATCCATTGTCACCTCTTGCAGGCCTGCTCTCTCTACAGCCCCCTTGGTTCTCACTACCCCCCAGCCAAACCCAGCTCCTCTGAACCCATGGCCACCTCTTGCAGGCATGCTCTCTCTGCAGCCCCCTTGGTTCTCACTACCCATTCCCCCAGCCACACGCAGCTCCTCTGAACCCATTGCCACCTCTTGCAGGCATGCTCTCTCTACAGCCCTCTTGGTTCTCAGTACACCCCCCCCCAGCCACACCCAGCTCCTCTGAACTCATTGTCACCTCTTGCAGGCCTGCTCTCTCTACAGCCCCCTTGGTTCTCAGTACCCCCCCCCCCAGCCACACTCAGCTCCTCTGAACCCATGGCCACCTCTTGCAGGCCTGCTCTCTCTACAGCCCCCTTGGTTCTAGTACCACCCCCCAGCCACACCCAGCTCCTCTGAACCCGTGGCCACCTCTTGCAGGCCTGCTCTCTCTGCAGCCCCCTTGGTTCTCAGTACCCACACTCCCCCAGCCACACCCAGCTCCTCTGAATGCATTGTCACCTCTTGCAGGCCTGCTTTCTCTACAGCCCCCTTGGTTCTCACTACCCACTCCCCCGCCACACCCAGCTCCTCTGAACCCATTGTCACCTCGTGCAGGCCTGCTCTCTCTGCAGCCCCCTTGGTTCTCAGTACCCCCCCAGCCACACCCAGCTCCTCTGAACCCATTGTCACCTCGTGCAGGCCTGCTCTCTCTGCAGCCCCCTTGGTTCTCACTACCCCCCAGCCACACCCAGCTCCTCTGAACCCATGGCCACTTCTTGCAGGCCTGCTCTCTCTGCAGCCCCCTTGGTTCTCAGTACCCCCCCCCCAGCCACAACCAGCTCCTCTGAACGCGTTGTCACCTCTTGCAGGCCTGCTCTCTCTACAGCCCCCTTGGTTCTCAGTACCCCCCCCAGCCACACCCAGCTCCTCTGAACCCATGGCCACCTCTTGCAGGCCTGCTCTCTCTACAGCCCCCTTGGTTCTCAGTACCCCCCCAGCCACACCCAGCTCCTCTGAACCCATGGCCACCTCTTGCAAGCCTGCTCTCTCTGCAGCCCCCTTGGTTCTCAGCACCCCCACCCCCCCAGCCACACCCAGCTCCTCTGAACGCATCGTCACCTATTGCAGGCCTGCTCTCTCTACAGCCCCCTTGGTTCTCACTACCCACTCCCCCACCACACCCAGCTCCTCTGAACCCATGGCCACCTCTTGCAGGCATGCTCTCTCTACAGCCCCCTTGGTTCTCACTACCCCCCCCCGGCCACACCCAGCTCCTCTGAACCCATGGCCACCTCTTGCAGGCATGCTCTCTCTGCAGCCCCATTGGTTCTCAGTACCCACTCCCCCAGCCACACCCAGCTCCTCTGAACCCATGGCCACCTCTTGCAGGCCTGCTCTCTCTACAGCCCCCTTGGTTCTCACTACCCACTCCCCCAGCCACACCCAGCTAATCTGAACCCATGGCCACCTCTTGCAGGCCTGCTCTCTCTACAGCCCCCTTGGTTCTCACTACCCACTCCCCCAGCCACACCCAGCTCCTCTGAACCCATGGCCACCTCTTGCAGGCCTGCTCTCTCTACAGCCCCCTTGGTTCTCACTACCCACTCCCCCAGCCACACCCAGCTCCTCTGAACCCATGGCCACCTCTTGCAGGCCTGCTCTCTCTACAGCCCCCTTGGTTCTCAGTACCCCCCCCCAGCCACACCCAGCTCCTCTGAACCCATGGCCACCTCTTGCAGGCCTGCTCTCTCTACAGCCCCCTTGGTTCTCAGTACCCACCCCCCAGCCACACCCAGCTCCTCTGAACCCATGGCCACCTCTTGGAGGCCTGCTCTCTCAACTGCCCCCTTGGTTCTCACTACCCCCCGAGCCACACCCAGCTCCTCTGAACCCATGGCCACCTCTTGCAGGCCTGCTCTCTCTACAGCCCCCTTGGTTCTCACTACCCCCCCACCCCCGCAGCCACACCCAGCTCCTCTGAACCCATTGCTACCTCTTGCAGGCCTGCTCTCTCTACAGCCCCCTTAGTTCTCAGTACCCACTCCCCCAGCCACACCCAGCTCATCTGAACCCATAGCCACCTCTTGCAGGCATGCTCTCTCTGCAGCCCCCTTGGTTCTCAGTACCCCCACTCCCCCAACCACACCCAGCTCCTCTGAACCCATTGCCACTCTTGCAGGCCTGCTCTCTCTGCAGCCCCCTTGCTTCTCAGTACCGCCACTCCCCCAGCCACACCCAGCTCCTCTGAACCCATGGCCACCTCTTGCAGGCATGCTCTCTCTGCAGCCACCTTGGTTCTCAGTACCCCCACTACCCCAGCCACACCCAGCTCCTCTGAACCCATGGCCACCTCTTGCAGGCATACTCTCTCTACAGCCCCCTTGGTTCTCATTACCACCCCCAGCCACACCCAGCTCCTCTGAACCCATGGCCACCTCTTGCAGGCCTGCTCTCTCTGCAACCCCCTTGGTTCTCACTACCCCCCCACCCAGCCACACCCAGCTCCTCTGAACCCATGGCCACCTCTTGCAGGCATGCTCTCTCTGCAGCCCCCTTGGTTCTCAGTACCCCCCCCCCCCAGCCACACCCAGCTCCTCTGAACCCATGGGCACCTCTTGCAGGCCTGCTCTCTCTGCAGCCCCCTTGTTTCTCAGTACCCCCCCCCCCAGACACACCCAGCTCCTCTGAACCCATGGCCACCCCTTGCAGGCCTGCTCTCTCTACAGCCCCCTTGGTTTTCAGTACTCCCACCCCCCAGCCACACCCAGCTCCTCTGAACCCATGGCCACCTCTTGCAGGCATGCTCTCTCTGCAGCCCCCTTGGTTCTCACTACCCACTCCCCCAGCCACACCCAGCTCCTCTGAACCCATGGCCACCTCTTGGCGGCCTGCTCTCTCTACAGCCCCCTTGTTTCTCACTACCCACTCCCCCAGCCACACCCAGCTCCTCTGAACCCATGGCCACCTCTTGCAGGCCTGCTCTCTCTACAGCCCCCTTGGTTCTCACTACCCACTCCCCCAGCCACACCCAGCTCCTCTGAACCCATGGCCACCTCTTGCAGGCCTGCTCTCGCTACAGCCCCCTTGGTTCTCAGTACCCCCCAGCCACACCCAGCTCCTCTGAACCCATGGCCACCTCTTGCAGGCCTGCTCTCTCTACAGCCCCCTTGGTTCTCAGTACCCACCCCCCAGCCACACCCAGCTCCTCTGAACCCATGGCCACCTCTTGCAGGCCTGCTCTCTCTACAGCCTCCTTGGTTCTCAGTACCCCCCCCCCCCCAGCCACACCCAGCTCCTCTGAACCCATGGCCACATCTTGCAGGCCTGCTTTCTCTACAGCCCCCTTGGTTGTCACTACCCCCCCCCCGCAGCCACACCCAGTTCCTCTGAACCCAATGCCACCTCTTGCAGGCCTGCTCTCTCTACAGCCCCCTTGGTTCTCAGTACCCACTCCCCCAGCCACACCCAGCGCCTCTGAACCCATGGCCACCTCTTGCAGGCATGCTCTCCCTGCAGTCCCCTTGGTTCTCAGTACCCCCACTCCCCCAGCCGCACCCAGCTCCTCTGAACCCATGGCCACTCTTGCAGGCCTGCTCTCTCTGCAGCCCCCTTGCTTCTCAGTACCCCCACTCCCCCAGCCACACCAAGCTCCTCTGAACCCATGCCCACCTCTTGCAGGCATGCTCTCTCTGCAGCCACCTTGGTTCTCACTACCCCCCCCTCACCCAGCCACACCCAGCTCCTCTGAACCCATGGCCACCTCTTGCAGGCATGCTCTCTCTGCAGCCCCTTGGTTCTCAGTACCCCCCCCAGCCACACACAGCTCCTCTGAACCCATGGCCACCTCTTGCAGGCCTGCTCTCTCTGCAGCCCCCTTGGTTCTCAGTACCCCCACTACCCCAGCCACACCCAGCTCCTCTGAACCCATGGCCACCTCTTGCAGGCATACTCTCTCTACAGCCCCCTTGGTTCTCATTACCCCCCCCCCAGCCACCCCCAGCTCCTCTGAACCCATGGCCACCTCTTGCAGCCCTGCTCTCTCTGCAACCCCCTTGGTTCTCACTACCCCCCCCACCCAGCCACACCCAGCTCCTCTGAACTCATGGCCACCTCTTGCAGGCATGCTCTCTCTGCAGCCCCTTGGTTCTCAGTACCCCCCCAGCCACACCCAGCTCCTCTGAACCCATGGCCACCTCTTGCAGGCCTGCTCTCTCTGCAGCCCCCTTGGTTCTCAGTACCCCCCCCCAGCCACACCCAGCTCCTCTGAACCCATGGCCACCTCTTGCAGGCCTGCTCTCTCTACAGCCCCCTTGGTTCTCAGTACCCCCACCCCCCAGCCACACCCAGCCCCTCTGAACCCATGGCCACCTCTTGCAGGCATGTTCTCTCTGCAGCCCCCTTGGTTCTCAGTACCCCCGCTCTCCCGCAGCCACACCCAGCTCCTCTGAACCCAAGGCCACCTCTTGCAGGCATGCTCTCTCTACAGCCCCCTTGGTTCTCACTACCCCCCCCCAGCCACACCCAGCTCCTCTGAACCCATGGCCACCTCTTTCAGGCATGCTCTCTCTGCAGCCCCCTTGGTTCTCATTACCCCCCGCCCCCCGCAACAGCACCCAGCTCCTCTGAACCCATGGCCACCTCTTGCAGGCCTGCTCTCTCTGCAGCCCCCTTGGTTCTCAGTACCCCCCCTCCCACACAGCC